>NC_135949.1:4297500-4897500 GCF_964058835.1 Carex rostrata
TTTGAAATTGTCTTCTTCAATTTGAGAATTTGTATATTTCAGAGAGACAAATACTTAGTTCTATAAAGGATTTTAATTTAATTTGTTCTTTTCCAATACAAACACATAGAAATAGAAATAAACCTATTTTTGTAATCAGAAAGCCCACTGACATGACTGGCCAAATTATAAATATATTTAACTTTGTTTTTTAAATTTTACATTGAAGTCCTATACTTTTTATATTATTATTAGGGGGGACTTATACATGTAAAACAAACTATACAATATTGTTTTTATATACTTAGTAATAAAAAATTCAAACCTTAAGGTGACTTAGCACCTCCAAACATACCTATATATGTTCCGCCACTGTTTCTTATAAATGAGCTGTAGTTTGTCATGAAGCTCATTGGTTGAAGACCTCTAATCTAGGTCTAATAACGAGCCTTAACATTGTCGAATTCCTCCTTGTCGACTGTCATGTTGAATAGGAGATGAAATAACTACTTGATCAATCGAGTGAGAAGTATTCACCTAGATGTATATCTGACAAACTACAATAATAAAACAACCATCTCACAGCTTGGATTGTGACAGTCTATACTTTTAACATTGATTTCCTCCAACATTTTGTTATATTAAATGTGTTTAATTAGTTGAAATGCAATATTGACTTGTAATAGCAAAAGGTTAAGAATTTAAGATTTATTAACTGATGTCATGCATTTATCTGACTAGTGTATTTTTTTATATATAATTTACAACTTATATAAAAGATGATATATAAGGAGGTCATGCAAAATTGGCAATTCCATTTTTAGTGGTTAACTCACGACATATGTATCTCCAATTCATTATATTAGATAGTAGGTACTTCATAGTTTTGTTATCTGTCGTCATGCATATTGAATTTTGAAAAAAAAAAAAATTATGTTTTGGCACAAAATATCATGTCAGGGAATTGTCACATCAGTACATGCATCACCCTCAGGAGTCAGGAACATGTTCAAAATGTACCGGTACCATCTGACAATGTTACAACTAAAACAATTCAGCTTTCCTTGACAAAAAATTATCCTATCAGATCCAGTGTTTACCAAACGGGTTGGGTCGGGTCCCATCGGTCCGAACCCGCCCTGGCCACGGTCAGTTTATTTATCCAGTCAATTCTCAATTTACTTACAAAACTAGATTATGGTGCCAACTTGGTAGCTTACTTTTTTATATTTTCATCCTACTTTTACTTTTTAAAATTTTTTAAATGACTAAAGTATTAAAACTCATATGTTAAAACAAAAACAAAAAAATGAATTTGAATTCAAAGCATGTTGCAGCAGGATTCAGAGACTTCTCTTCTATCAGCAATGGCAGTTGCTCACGTGCTCTTTTTCAACCTTTAACTCTAATGGCAGCAGGATGACACCTCGACTTCCAGCTACTCTTTAGTTGTGGAAGGCTGACAATGAAAAATACATTCTTGGAGTCTGGCAAGGATCTCATATTCTCATGGGTTGAAGACCGTACCTCTAATCTAGATCCAATAATAAGCCTTGACCTTTGTCCACTGTCAATATGATTACAAGATAGAATAACTCGTCGATCAACCGAGTAAGAAGTTTTCACCGAGATATCTCTCTAACAAACTACAATTATTGTTTGTCCATATTGTTAATATTGATTTCCTCCAATATTTTGTTTTACTAAATCTTTAACTGTAATATAGCAAAAGGTTAAGAATTTAAGATCTATCAGATTTTTTTTGCATTTTCATGATTTATATATGTGTCTTGCATATGTAATTTATAACTTATATAAAAGAGATCATACAAATTTGATTATCAATTCTTAGTTGTTAACTCACCAAATATGTGTCCCCAATTAACTATATTAATTAGATAGTAGTTACTTCATAGTTTTGTTGTTCTCTCGTCATACATATTGAATTTTGAAAAAACCAATATTATGTTTTGCCACAAAAAAAATTTTGTTAGGCTGAATAAAATAATGTAAACTGCATTTCCAAATATAACTACATTTAAATTCATTTAAACTCTTTTCTAAATATCACATCTTTACCAGTAATATTGCTCATTTAAACTCTTTTCCAAACAGAGAAAAAGCTGGGACTTGCTGCATGAATGCTTGCCTCCAGATTTTGAATTCAAAATATACATAAAATTAAACATGCATGAGAGAGTACCAACACAGATTTATGAATTACCAAATTTGTTTTCATACATAAGATGTGATATTGCCTTCGTGATATTTATGTGTGTGTGATACTGTCTATTTATAAGCTACAGTATTTTGTAATTGTTCCATAAAAGATGATGTTTTTTACTCATTTCTTTTGTTTAATGTAATGAAAGATGATAGCATCTTTCAATATTTTACAATTGGAGATCAGAGAAAATCAAGAAAATATAGATAACCAGGTGAGTGAAGAACAAATTTAAAAAAATTACTTACTATAAAATTTGGTCTGAAATTAACTCAACTGAATGAATAGGTTCGATGAGGAGGTGGAGCTAATGTTCCATTACTAATTGGCCATCTGTGATAAGATTGACAACAAAAGACTCTTCTAGAACAAGATACGGTGCATACTTGGTCTACAAGCTTACTAAAATATCTGATGATCGATATCGACGCCATCCGATTGGGCAAATAAGGTAACGAACATCAGTGACCATCGGTCAGCATATCAGTAAAAGAATGGTGTATCTCGAGCCAAATTACGACAAATATGTGAGGGAATTATTTAGTGAATGGAATATTGCATATGAGAACCTGGAATTTGACAACAATGGAGCAATATCAGCTAATTAAAGAAACAATGAATGAGGTGGAGATGAAAGTGCAAGATGATGATGCACAAGGATTAAAAACCGGAATAATTATACAACGAATTGAGATCCGGCCTAAGCATTAGATTTTTTTTTATTATTTTGTATTGTTCTTAATATTAGTATTATTATTATAATTTAAAAACATGTTGTGGTTATGTGTTGTCGAGAGTTCTAGACATTGATCCTATCTATATTGAGACATATATACTTCAATAAAAATGAAAATGTACTTTTCTTCCAACGTTATTGATGAAGGAATTGGATAAATTATTAGGATTTATAAGAATTCTAATAAAAACCCATGAACTTTTGAAATTTAATTATTTCAAAATTTATCTGTTTTGATATTATTATTTCACAGCTAACCTTCAAATAAAATAGACGGGAGCTAAAAAATAGATGAACATACCGTTTACAATAAAGAGAAGTGAAATGAATAAATTCTTAAATTAAAGTAGAAAAATAATGTCGAAAATGATAAGTCACAAAAATCGTTCCATGCCGACAATATCAGTCAACAATCATAAATTAAACTCATGATGATGCACTCATTGAATCGTTTCTTAAAATATACAGATTTTTGCAAATATATATATAATATATAAGAGAGAGAGAGAGTTGGGCTCCGGTGCTTCATGAAATAAAGCGAGTGTTTTACTTCACAGTCATATTTTGCGATTTTAAAATTCAAAATGTCGATCCAAACCATTCAATTAAGTTGATCTCCATATTAAATTGGGCCCTTTCAAATGCATTAAAAATTTATAGGCAAAGCAATTCACACAAATTGGCTGTTACCAACTTTTCAACATGCAACAAGTCTCTAGCTTTAGACCTAAAATATGACAAAACTTCTCTGCTTTTAGAATGCAATGTATGATGAGTTGATCACATACTATGAACGCTCTCATCCCAAAAGGGTTGATGATTGCTTCAAAGGTACGTAGGTGATTGCCAATTTGTGTGAAGCTTCGTTTATAAATTTTGAATGCATTTGATAGATTTGTTCCTAAGTTCACCACATTGAAACTGTTTTTCTTTAATTTTTTTTAAGATACAAAATGGAAACAAAAACTACAGTTGTGATATTGAAGGAAACTAAAAAATTAGTTAACTATATACTGAAATTAAAGTAATGTATACATTTTCTAGAAAACCGAGTTTCCTTTAAGATTCTCATAATCTTCTCATTGATTTTCAAACGATCGATGATGATTATTAATTTTTTCAAGAATATTTATCTAGTAATCATATCATCAAAATATTGAAAGTAAAAATCCAATTTTGCTTCCTAAATTTTTTTTGGGTTCGTGCTTTGTAAAAACACACAATCCATGATGAAATTTTGAAGCGAAGACATACAATGAGTTCATCATCGATGTACTTGGATCCTTATTAGAGAGTTAAAATTACATTGGAGTTGCAAAAATGCCGAAGGAATTTTCTTGATCAAATTTGGATTGATTATATTACAAAATTATGCATTTATTCAGAATTATATTAAAACTCTATAGATTCTATCAAAATGTAAACGGACTCTACTACGATTGTAATAAAATTATATAAAGTGTGTTTTCAAAAGAGTTTCCTGATAACTTGCAATTAAAGTCTACAATATTAGGTGTTAGAAGCGTAATTTGGTCTATTTTGCTTGACATTTAGCACTATACTTATCAATCACAAAACTAGACTTGATATACAAATATATATACAAATATGTTTGAGTTTTAGGCATTTTCAAAATTTATTTTGTATTGGATATGTTCTATAGCTTTCTTTCATTCTGATTTATTGGTTATAATCATCTCTCTTTTTTTTAAACTTGTTTTATTATGTTCTGCAATTTCAATCATCCTATTTTTGTGTAGGTTCATGACAGAGACTTTCAAGATGATGTGTAAAATCAAAACCTTTTATCAGCATCTGGAAATTAGTTAACAGACTTAAAAAAAGGGGAATTTCATGTATACCTCTCAAAAACCTCAAAATTACGTATTTCATTCTCTAAAATTCATAATATCATATTTATCCTTCTAAATTTAAAAAAATAAAAAAATAAAAAATTTACACAAATTTATTAACTTTTCTATGAATGTGAAGACTGACTATTTATAAATGTGATGTTTGATCGATATGACTGTTGTTGCCTGAACACTAATTTGTAGTTATACTAGCTTATGTCGTTCTGTGCATGTATAGTTGTTTTGGATGTTAATTTATAGTTATACTAGCTTATGTAGTTATATTAGGTGCATTCCTTGTTTAGATATGTTTTAATTTAACTTTCTTATGTACTAATCTATTTGTTTTTAATTGTATGTATGAACTTATGATAACAATGAGCATTTATTGATTATGAACTAATTGGTACTTTAATTAATCTTGGTAACAATGAGTATTTTTAATCTTGATACTTAATTTAATTTTGATTATGAACTTATGATAACAATGAGTATTTATTGTTTTTAATTTAGCTAGTAATATTTTAATTATGAACTTTTTATGTTAACAAATTATAACACCAAAATTTCCCCCGTACGTTAATCCTTATTATTTAATTAGATATTATTGAGTTGGTATTATATATGTATGTTATTAAATTATTTATCCCATTATATTAATTGCCGAGTATATATAGCTCCAAACTTAATGACACAATACATCACAAGGAACACGTACAGTTGAGAACATCGCCATCCGTTCAACAAGGAACGCAATTGGTACTAATTAAACTAATGCTGACGGCTTATCTATATCACGGATGGTAAAGATCACCACATCTACACCATCTGTTTAATAGTCCAACCGATGTTAAAGAGTCTCTCAATACTAACTGTTCGTGAAATTTAACCGATGGAAAAGGAGGGGGTCCATCAATGCCATCAGTTTGTTATCAAGAACAAGTTCAACGTAATTACAGCACTGTCACTCGTGACGAGCGCCATCTGTGCGGAAGCACATCCGATGATAAAGGGGCGATGGAAAAAATATTTTTTGTAGTAGTGACACAGAACTTGCATGTATCGCCTATTTTTGACTCCCCATTTATAGCATTTAGATATATCATAAACTGAGAGAAATCCGGTTGCTTACCTCCACACATTCAATCATTCCTACATCTCCAAGGGCCCTGCCAAGTTAACATACAATAGCCACTGTGAATCATCAAGGGTTTCCGATACCGTCTGCAACAGTTGAACAAAATCACCATTTAATTCATATGTTCTCATGCTCAGAGGTCCTGTAGAAAGCATGCTCTAGAGAAAAGGCAAAGGTGCAAGAGGTGGGTTGCATCCTCCTCCCCACTGCCACACGTAGTACACAACGGGTTTTGGTGCGGGAACCGGCGATGCATGGTTGTCACTTTTTGACAAGTTACCTTCCGTTTCTATCATTAATAATTTATTTTCGGTGATTTTTGTCATATTAATTTGATGCACTATTTGATTACTATTTTTTCCGTACTTGAAAATATAAGAGGTTAAGTAATTAAATAACACATAAAGGATATATAAGGCTGGAAAAATATAAGAGCAAATTAAAGAACTTGAATCGATTTCTACCGAATCAGTTAATATATGTATTTTTATTGTTTAATTTAAGTGTGTTATTGTTCAATCTATAGTTTTTATTGTTTAATTTATCTGAATCAATCTAGTATGAAAATTATTCTTACAATGATTTAGTGTGCAGTAACCACAATGCCGCTAATCAAAATTTTGCATAATTTAGCATTGTTTTAAATAACATTCTATTTGACATCTTAGTGAACAATTAGCGAATATTCTAGCAAAAATAGCAAATTTTGACAATAAAAATGCGAACACATAACTAACAATTAATTAGCTTTTTGTTCATCAAGATGTCAGACCACAATATCCATCATCAAGATATCAAATACTAATTATCCAATGTGATCTGATAATTCGCATAACAAACGATATTAATATTACTAATTGAGTTATTCTCAGTACTGAACAGAAGAAAAATACAAGGTAGATAGATGCCTAGGCACAAACATAACACAAAAAGCATACTGCTTTGACACTTCAACATAGATTGATAACCAAACGACAACATAGTTTGAACTATGCATTTATTGGAAAGGCTTCTTCTTCCTCAGCTGTTTAAATCAAAAAGAACAAAAAAAAATTAGTGACAAAAAAGAAAAAAATAAAACTCAAGATGAGATGAAATACGAAAATGGCAGCAATGACATACCTGGTTGCTGTGACCACATTTCTTCTTGCGGCAGTTAATAGCCCTCGGATGCAGACGGGCATAACAACTGCAATGTGAAAAAAACAAATAAGACCATGGAAACATAATCAATTCCTCTCAAACTAGTTCATTTAACTTCCAAGTAATTTTCATCTCAAGCTAATTCATATTTACTTCAAATTGGTTTCCATTATGTTATAATCATGTATATACATCTAAAAAGCGTATTGTTCATCTTCTAAAACATTATCAACAAAACTTCTTACTGCTGGTACTTGGTACTACGATGTAACAGCACATAATTATGAAAGATACTACAATTAATTAGAAATTAAAAACCGAAAGAAAAAGGTTTTACACGCGGCAAATCATTTTGTGTGAATTGTAACTTTGAGCAACTTTTAGCAATGTCGGCGGAACATTAGGCAAACCACCACGACCTCCACCCCTCAACCTCAGCACCAGGTGCAATGTCGACTCTGAAATATCAATTTTAGATTTAATGTTTGTTTAAAAGCCCTTTAATTGAAAATAAGGGACTAAATTGTAAAAATAAAACAACAGTATTACCCTTCTGGATGTTGTAATCAGCAAGTGTGCGGCCATCCTCAAGCTGTTTCCCAGCAAAGATCAAGCGCTGCTGATCAGGTGGAATACCTAAAACATCAAATATCAATAACGCACAATCAATTATAGCTTGTAAGTAATTTTAACATCAGATTGGTACTAAACAGAGTGATGCAATAAGTGCTAACAAGCACAAAATTTTTTTTTTACCAAACAGAGCATAAAACTGTTTGAACAGCACAACGCAACTGTTCAATTAAAAAGGCAAGAAGTTGAAAAGAACAAAATCAGAGGTAATATACAAAGCAGTTAACTACCTTGCAATGGCAAAGAAGAACAACTTATCAAGAAACCAGAGTATGATTAGTCTTAACACAAATCATAAGCACTTAATACAGATCTATAAATGGACCTCAAATAGTATGTATGTGCATCAATACAGATCCCTTCTCTCTGAAGGTAAAGAATCAACCTAGGTTAACATAAATCAAGAAGCCACATGCTCTTGTATTGTTACAGCTTAAACAAAATCAGAGTGTAAACCAATCGTTAAAATCAGAGAGACACCTTTGCGAATAAAACTACATCGTTTAAGGAAAATAATAGATCCTCCAGTTGATCTTGAAAGATGCAAACCAAGTTCTAACTGCACATTACATTTCGAGGTTAAAAACCTAAAAAAAAAAAAAATGAAAGAGAACAACTTCAGAGCAGAAACAGAATCAGTACTATCTAATAAACTAGCATAACATCGAATCTATCAAAAAAATCGACTGAGGATAGACAAGACTAACAAAAACAACAAAACACACTGAAGATCAAACAAGAGAACAAGATCTTATTAGAAACAGATGATTATACCTTCCTTGTCTTGGATCTTGGACTTGACATTTTCGATCGTGTCGCTGCTCTCGACCTCAAGCGTGATCGTCTTCCCAGTTAGGGTTTTCACGAAAATCTGCATTTTTCTCTCTTGTTTGTTTCTTGGTTCGTTCTCTCTCGAAGTGTGGACTGAGGAGTATTAATTAATTTCTTCGCAATTTTATACAGAGGGGTCCAGCGCCGCCTCCAGGTCCCTAGGGTTTTCCCTTTTTTTAATAGTACCGAAATGACGAGATTGTCCCTTCTAAAACGACGCTTCATGAATATTAATTGAATATTAATGTGGGCCCCATAAATCAGTGGACGCTCTAATCTAAAACTATAGAGAAATGCTTCGCTTCTCCAAACTGTGTTGCACACATATGGCCACCGACATACCCGCTTTTCTATACTGAATTAATTAATTCGCCTTATTATCCAGTAAGCTAATTAGCGTTATTCTTTTTGCTATTTCATTTCCTTCCCTTTTTTACGAGGAAGATTTTTCTGAGCAAGAGGGGAACTACCGAAAAAGGTAATTACTATAACTACTATAAGAATCTACCACTATCTACCAAGGTAAATAGTTAAATAGTGACTATTGTTCAGAGTATATCGACATAACTTAATATTTTTAAAGATATTGTTATATCATGACATAAAAAAAAAACTGTTTTACCCTCACATAGTAACATCAGAATTGATTATGAAGTATGATCCAATTCGGTTCAATAGTAAAAATAATGATAACAGTAAAATATAGCAGCTAAACAATTTCTATTTATCATCGTTTCAATATAAATTAATTAATTAAAATTTAGCTTCTTTTTGTTTAATTAATTATAATTATGATTAAAGTACCCACCACCTTTGAACAATGTAGTTTGGGGTATCCATAACAATCTTTTATTCATTTATTTGACCTTTATTGTATCCGAAAAGACGAATAAAAGTAAGATTTTTTTCGTTAGCTTGTTAAGTACATATAAGAATAATGGCTTTTCCGGTTATCTTACTTGGTATCTTATAATATAATTTTTAAAAATAAAATTATATATAAATATATATAAATATATATTTATATGAAGATAATACATGAGTAGAACTAGAGTGTTCCTTAGTTCATTGAATTTCTTTATGAACTCAACTCTAAAATCTATTGTCTATATAAGCAGTAGAGATGTAAATCAAAATCAATCAATGGAAATACAACTTTAGATTCATTCTCAATTATCTCATACGTACCAGTATCCATCTCATTAGAGGTGCTCCATAATTTTTCACGGGTAGAGCTAATTAAGAGAATGGAGAACATCACAGACGAAATACAAATACAAATAAGATATATAGCAAGTTGAGCTGCCATGGAATATTAATGGGAAACGCTACGTGAGTGAACAGTACCATGCAAGAGGATTCCAGAAGGGACATCGATCTCCTCAATGCTTTATATTAATTAATGAAATGAGGGCTTGTATTTTTAAAATGTGTTGTTAAGATAAATAATACAAAATGTATCTGAAATAAGGTGAATATGTGATACTCAGTTGTTACGAGGAGAGCTAGAAATAAAAATAGAGTAATTGACGTGACAAGATTAGATATGTACCATATATAGTAATAATATGAACATATATAGTTTTTAAAAAAAAATAGAAACTTAATTTTATATTATATATGCTACTTGCAAATAGTTCAATAAAGATCAATTAATTCTAAACTATATTATAACTTTTAAAAAGAAAGTTTATTTTATATCTTCCGATTATGATCTTTCAAATCTGCATGCTAATATAATAAGTTCTAAAATATTATTTTTTGAATCCTAAATTATTCTCCCTTTTTAATTATTTTAAGTAAATATAGTTAGTGCCCAAAAAAACCCAAATGCATCCGGTGGGTGCACCAACTACATTTATTAATTAAAAAAAAGACCTCTTTAATAACAATGATTAAAATAGCTTAATTACAATGTTGATACTTAATTAACAGACTCCTATAGCTCCATTTAGCACTTGCACGTGCATACTTGATTTAGTTGAAAAAATAAAATAACAATGTCTCTACATATTTGTTATTTGTTAAAGTAACATTATTGTGAATTCCATGACGATAGAGAGCAATACTAATGTGATTATCTATTAATTTATTTGTCCTCTAATTTAACAACTCAATTGTGAAAGTTCGTATGGGTAGATTAGAAGTTTTTCTTATTAAAAATTAGGGATCGACTAACTATCCCCCAATTAATTTCCTTCATTCATCCCCCAGTCAATAACTACTTGTGGAGACCATTAACTAACTGAACTTCATTAATTACTTGGTGACCACTTAATATTTAATAGATTTTATAATTGACGTGTGCAAATATGAATACCTATGAGTTTAAGTGTTAATATATAATATATCAAGTATTCATACCTAAGATACCAAGTATTTCAAAAAAAAAAAACTGGACACATCACACACACATCTTTTACACGTTTTTAGACTTGGATTTTTTTTCTCAATTTCATCAATATTTATGACGATTTGTGAGAAAATTTGTAAATCTAAAACCATGAACGTTTTTTACGTAATTTTCTTTTTCAAATGACATCCATGATGACATACTTTCGGGTTGTCCGTCATGCAAGTATTCATACCTCGTCGTGTAAGTATTCATATCTTGTTTAGCAAGTATTCATACCTCGTAATGCATTACCTGTGGGGACCGCTAATTAAGTGGGGGATCACTAACTACTTAGGTAACCACCTAATATTTGATAGATTTTACAACTGTCACGTGTAAATATGGATGCATATGCGTGCAGGTGTTAATATATAATATATCAAGTATGAATACTTGCGCGGTGGACAACTCAAAAGTACTTCATTATGGATCTCATTTGAAATAGAAAATTATGTAGAAAACATCTGTGACTTTAGATTCGCAAAAAAATTCACAGATTGTCAGAAATGTGGGTGACATTGAAGTAAGAAAAAAAAACCATAAAATTTGTAAAACATAAGTATGTGATAAGAAAGATTGTTTAAAAAAATACTTGATATCTTATATATGAATACTTACTATGTCACATCCCGACAATAAGACGGACAACCCACCGCGCTTATCAGCGCAAGGCGATTCCATAGTCATATACTATATATATATATATACATACATACATATATATAGAGTATGGCTAACGTGCTTCCTCTAGCATATGGGCCGAAATGCTTCCGGTGGAAAGTTGAAATTTCAAAATCCAAAAAGTCGATCTGAACCGTTCATCTTCTTCTCCATATTAATATCTGCTTGGAGACCAAATTTTACATTTTTCTGAAATTTTTTACTATTTATTAAGCCACTTTGAAAATTGCTGATCCAACGGTGGCTTACCAAACAGTAAAAATCAGAAGCTACCGTTGGATCAACGATTTTCAAAATGGCTTAATAAATAGTATAAAATTTCAGAAAAATGTAAAATTTGGTCTCCAAGCAGATATTAATATGGAGAAGAAGATGAACGGTTCAGATCGACTTTTTGGATTTTGAAATTTCAACTTTTCACCGGAAGCATTTCGGTCCATATGCTAGAGGAAGCGCGTTAGCCGTACTCCATATATATATATATATATATACATCCATACATTACCAATGACAAGACGAGCCACAACGCATGAATAAACTTTTTTTTAAAGTTTAGAAATTTACATGAAACAAACAAATTAAAAATAAACCTCTTATGGCACAATAAAATTCAATCGAAATACCATAACAGATTTATTTAAAGTGAACCAAATACTCATCTTTGTGGCATGTCATGCAGTCCTCTAGTTCGGCATCTCACCTTTGTGTCTCGCGCTTTGTACCTGGAACCCACCGAAGTGGAAATGTGAGAGATTGAAAATCTCCCAGTGCGGTATTCAGTTCCAGTCGAGTTATTCTAAGGCTCAACCAACTAAACCAAACCAGCACCGAGTTTAATTATAATGAAATAACAATAATTATAGATATCCAGGAAATAACAAACGAAACTAAAACCAATCAGGTAGCATGCAAATTTCTCATATAAAAGAAAACAAATATGCATTTATCTCAATACTTTACCCTAACATTAGTTTTTTTTATTATTATGCAATGCTCATGTATATGTCAAATGCATCAATGTTTAAGCCAAAATAATTAACTTATCACATGAGACATAACTGGTCACCAACATTTTCAAAAAGTATAACTCAAATTGAAGTACACATATTAAGTAACATAATATAAATTCACTTCATGCAATGCTCAATGTTCATGTCTATAATTTTTAAGAAAACTCATCTAAGTTTTAAAAATAAAACTTCAATATGTCATGCTTTATTCATGACTATTCATGATAGAATAAAATATCATTATATTAGGTAACCATTTTGGTATTAACAATACTCGGTCATGCGCTACAAGTACAGCGCCTACATGACCCCGGTCATGCGCTACAAGTTCAGCGCCTACATGACCGTCAAGACTCATACAGGACTCCGATCATGCGCTACCACAAGTATGGCGCCTACACAATTTCTGTTATGGCCATAACCTGAAATTATGCGCTTACCCCGAATAGGGCGCCTACATGACTAAAGTTATGCGCTACAAGTACAGCGCCTACATAATCGAGTCACGCGCTACCACGAATATGGCGCCTATGCAATTTATGTTATGCGCTACAAGTACAGCGCCTACATAACAAAAATTACACGCTTACCCCGAATATGGCGCCTATGCAATTTATGTTATGCGCTACAATTTCAGCGCCTACATAACAAAAATTGCACGCTTACCCCGAATAGGGCGCATACATGATCGTCAGGTTTCAGACATCTGGTTCTTTAACACAGTTCACAGTATCATATTTCAAATCATTCTTTTCCAAATCATGTGAAGCTTTCATTTCAAAATAAAAATATGCTCATGCATGCATCCTTTTCACTCAACTAATAAATACAATGCATAATATAATTCAAACAAGTCAATTCAAGCATACCAAGTACTTCAAACGATAAAATATGCCTTACATGCAAATTTATGCATTCATGTCATGCATTTAGAAGAAATACTTATGCATCCATATCATGCAAATGGGTCATTTAAATCAAACTCATGTTTAGTGGGAGTGCTTTGTATCATGTCATGTACTAGCTTAGGAAAAATATGACCATGTAAACATTTGAAGCTATCATTCATAGCATGCAATTTGAAAACCATAATAAGTACCTAATTATAATATGATAGACAAACATGAGGTCAACCAGCAATAATAATGAAAAATAGCAATCAAACAATTCAAATCATTTTTCAAACAGTGTTAAAACCAAATGATTCAACCATGTCTCTAGTCCCACAAATCGATAAAAAAACCGTCAAATACGAGACTTGAAGCTTATGCATATAATTCTAGAGTACAACACCTTGTGTAAAATGTGTCATAATACAACCCAATTTGTTTAACAAATAAGCAGAATACTCTTACAAAGTCTACTAATTTTTAGTTCACTCCATTTATATCAATTTCAATCTAGTCCCTTTATATTTGGTCAATACCCATATGTTATATTAGTTAAACATGCCTTG
The DNA here is from genome assembly GCF_964058835.1 of Carex rostrata. Lineage (NCBI taxonomy): Eukaryota > Viridiplantae > Streptophyta > Magnoliopsida > Poales > Cyperaceae > Carex > Carex rostrata. Next base: position 4,311,580 of record NC_135949.1, read on the forward strand.
CAAATTGGACCCATTATCCAATAATTAAACTAATCATACTATGCACATAACAATCAAGCAACTAATTTAACCATAATACACAAACAATCAATAAGCACACAACATGCAATATAAGGCAAGCAAGAAATCCACAAGCAATCAACAATAATAACCTAATTAGTTGAAAGGGGCTAAGAATAACTCGAAATCCGCACCTTTTAATGTTGAGAACGATAAGACTCGAAGTCAGTTCACTGTTTAGAATCGAGTCGGTCGAGTCGTTCGAGAGCAGCCATAGATTTCAAGTAAGCACCCAATTGGAAATCGAGAAACTTCAGTCAGCTCTGTCTCCTTCTTCTCACTGCTTCGTTGGACTGCCGACACTCCTTTCTCCTCTCTTTTCTCCATTGATCTACCTCCGTTATTTTCCAGGCTAGAGACGGACTGGGCAAGAATGAGAGAGATGCGAGACAAAATGGAACAAAAGGAATGAAAATTGGAGAGGCAGAGAGTTCCATGTGACAGATATATATAAAATGAAGTTAATTAGGTGAGGGGGTAAACTTGTAGAATTTCATAAAAGAGAAGTAGTGGTTGCCATGTGTCGACATGTGAAGCTAAATCTTAAAATAAATTCCATTATATATTATTATATATTGTTTTAACGCACTTTACTTAATTGATATGGATAAATCATCATGTTTCAAAAATTATTAATAATAGAAAGTTAGTGGAATTGGGTGTTCAAATTGAATTATCCAAGTGATTGACAGGTGGAGAAATTAGTGGACCGGAATAAGCTGATGAAAATGAACCATCAAAGTATTTGACAGGTGTCTACACATGAAGCTATGATACAAGAAAAAGAAAATTGTTTAATTATTCTACTTATTCTCATAATGAATGACTTGCACACCGCATCCCATATATATATAATATTTTTAAAGAACTAAACATATTGTTATAAAAATCTTAATTTTAATCAACAGGTTGTTAATCTAAAAATATTTCAAAAACAATAAAATCTATCTAATCACTAGTATTACTTTATAATTAAATAAAGAAATCAGAGTAATTGCCATTAAAATTACTTGTGTGATGCTATCACCAAATCACTTTTAAACAGTTGTTATGTTTTATTTACAAAAGTTCGAGGTCAGTCTAAACATATTACAACGTTCTAAAATTTCTACCAATATTTAAAAGTTGGGTTGTTACATACTATATTAGATGTTAATACTTGCGTGTATAAGTATACATATTTATGCACATCAGTTGTAAAGTTTTTCAAATATAAGTGGTCCTCCAGTTAGTTAGCGGTCCCCCACATTATTAATGATTGATACACGTTTTATTTTGTCTTTTGTGCTGGAAATTGTGGTCCCCTCATATAATTAATAAATGGGGGATGGATGGGGGAAATAAATTGGAGGAAAAAAATCTTTATTCTTAAAAAAATTGCGCTCTTAAATTAAATAATGAAATACAAGTGTTTATTTAATTGGTCGGAATTGGTTCAAACCATTTTCTGCTATCTCTTGGACGTTGGACAATTTTATGCACCCTTTAATTATTTTTTTCAATAATTCTCCTCGTGCTAAAAAAAAAAAAATAAGTAAAAGCAAACAGCATTTGAGAAGTACGGTTAATTAGCTTATGAATATCAATTTTAGATCAATACATACACTGAATAATGGGGCCCGCATAATTAGTACTAACCAATATCTCGGATGGGTTTTCTCCCTAATAATTAATATTGTAATAACCGTCCTGAAACAGCATTTTATAAGGGGCAGTCTCGTCATTTCAGTATATTAAAAAGCGGAAAACCCTCAGACCCCTTTATATAAAATTAATTAATACTCTTCACTTCTCACTTCCCTGTTTCTTTCCAGGAGATAACGAATCAACGAACCAAGAAACAAGCAAGAGAGAAAAATGCAGATTTTTGTGAAAAACCTAACGAGGAAGACGATCACGATTGAGGTCGAGAAAACCGACACGATCAATATAGTCAAGTCAGCTAGTTCGCTTCACTGTTTCTCTTCAGGACAGTACCAGTTACCTATCACGTATGCAACCAATGAATAAGAGAACATTTTAGCATGTAACAAGGAGACGTTCCATAAACAAGAAATATAAATAACAATGCAGTTAGTAAGAGTCATGCTACACCATTACAGGTCCTACATATATAGTGCATGCCAATTAAGATATTTTTATCCAAGCCTTAAATTTATCTAATAAGCTTGTACAACTAAGATATTTTTAATTACTACAAATATTTGGTGAACAATTAGACTTAAGACTGCAACTACGCTGCGTGCATGCCAAGAGCTTACAATGAAGGCTTCACTGAATTGTAAATGTCATCAATATATTCATCCAATTTGGCTAAGAAAGTACCTTCTTTTCAAAATGCCTAAATAGGATATTCAGAATGGCTGAAATCTAGCTATCCTTTGTCAGCGTAAATTGAAAGATTGAAATAGCACTCAAATGGGAAGCATTTCATCCCAAATTTTTTTTATCCTCTCTTTCATTTTAGTAGTTCTTGTGAAACTATTACAAGTGAATCTAGCTTCAATTGAGTAAAATCAGCAAAAAATTATATCAGTTCGTTTAGACACAAAATAAAATAATAAAAACATTTTATAATTATATCGAGAGCCACAAACAAAAGCATTTGTAACATGCTTCAATAGCCAACACAATACATGGATATTTAACTGATTAGCTCCAACTAAAATAATCAATACAAGCACAGCAATGAAATTGACTTCATTTTGCTGGACTAAATATCCAAGCTCAAGTTAGGAGCTTCAAAAAGCTTGCCTCTTAGAGGAACATTTCTTAGAAAGCAACTTGATGACTTCTTTACGATTCTCTTTCATATGAAGATTGTTGAAATAAGCATCGCAGTTATTACCATCAGCATTACACGGCAACTTTGATTCCCATTCTTTCCTTTTCCTTTGTCCTTGAAAACTAATGAACATGGGAACCTAATGTAAAAAACAAATTTTATAATTATATAGTCAGTAGCAATATACTATAGAATCTGAAAAGACAAAATATATATATAAAAAAAAAGATGCATTTGACTAAAGACCGAGTAAAGCAACTTTACTGTGTCCCTAGCAAATCTCAACCATGGTAAAGCAACTAAAACAAGCTCACATTCTATTCCAATGGAGTCAACACTAAGAAATGCAATTGAACCCAACTAAAAGTTCTAGGTTCATTTGAACAATTATAAAGTTTGTATTTATAATTATATTGTTTGATCCCTTTTTGTGTTGATTATTTTCATCAAAGAATCATATGATAGCACATATAATGAAAAATTCTAAGCATATAGTTTACAAAAATAAAAATGATTATGTACCTTATGAACCAACTTTAATGATTCCAAAACGGGACAATTATGAAGCATTGTGGTGACAGCTTCTAAATTGTGCTCACGAAAACAAAGAGTCACATCCAAGTGCTTCAAATTAGAAAAATGTAGCACATCTCTTCCAATTTTCCACACAGGAGGAATTGGGTTCTTATCAGGCTGTATAAATAACAAACATGTCAAGTATATCCAAATAAAGCATCAACCAACAATTAATTGTACCACACATTATCAAGTAATCATATAAAATTGGCAAGCCGAATTCATATGTTCAGACACACATACCTAACAAATTAAGAGGTGCACAAAGAAAACATGACTGACATGTGGAAAATAATTATTAAGAGGGTAAAATTTTTACCTCGCCCTCTTTTATATGCAGGCTCAGCTCTTCCACATGTGAGACACAATTCAGCAACCGAGCAACAACACTAACATCTCTCTCACAAAAATCAGCAAAGTTAATCACAGCTTTTCTCAACAAAGGAATTTCTACACAAATGGTAGACAGACTTCGTAGGGCATATAAAGTTTCCAAATGAAGCGACTCCAATGAAGGAAGAGATAACACCACATTATTAATTTCATGAGTGAATTGAATAGTCAGTTTGAGATTTTTTATTGTGTGGGAGGAAAGGCAAAGTCCAAGCATACTTTGAATATCAAGATGTAAATCTTCCAAGGAACATAATTCAGAGATAAGTTGGTTTAGTTTGGTCGGGTTGGTCTCATATAATCGAAGGGAAAGATGTCTCAGACATGTTAAATTGGCTCCACAAGGAAAATTAATTTTTTTAAATTTTACATTTGCATCCAAACGATCAAGGGAGAGGCACCTGAGAGAGTTAATGGTAAAGATAATAGGGAGGATAGGTAATATATCTGAAAAACAGGAACCCTCAATGGTGAGGTGCCGCAAGTGGAGGGAGCGGGCCTTGACAAGCAAGGAAGAGAGAAATGAGAAATTTCGGTCACAGATCTCTAGGTGCAAGCTTAGAAGGGGGTGGGAGACATTGCGATCAAGAAGAGCACGCTTCGCCATGAAAACAAAGTTTTTATGTTGGAGGAGGGGATGGCCCTGTAGGGAGGTGAGATTAAGGGAAGGAGAGGCCTCCCAGAGGTGGCGGAAGCGGCGGCATAGGACGGAGGTGCGAGCGGCGATGTGAGTGGGGAGAAGCGAGATGATTGTGAGAAGCAAATCGTCGGAAAGATTAGAGAGACGATCGATTTCGCCCATGTTTTCCATGGCTGCCGCCTAGAGTAACGGCAAGAGGGTTTATCAATCAATTTTAAGCTAAATTAAGATAAAATTAGCAGTTGACGTGAGTCAATGTTGTGATTGGATGGCACGGATAAAATTACATTGCTAAGATAAAATTAGCCTGTTAAGATTTCACAAATGATGGCACGGATGTCTTTTGGAAATTCACATGTTTATGACCGGCTTCGTTTTTATTTTAATTTTTTTTATAAAGAAAATATTTGCACTCAAATGTTTGTTACAAGATAGGTTTGTTATTATTGTTGTTGTTGTTGTTTTCTATGATTTTACACAAATTTATACATAATAATTTTTAGGGTAAGGCTACGGTGCTATGGGTTGCATAGAGGGCTACAGTGCTACGGCTCAATATTCGAGTTTTCAAAATCCTAACGGTCGATCCGAACCATTCATCTTGTTCTCCATATTAATATGTGTTTGAAGACCAAATTTTATATATTTTTTTTAGTTCTTTTACTATTTTTTTAGATAGGTAGAAAATCAGTTGATCTAAAAAATTATGCTCCATTCAGATATTTGATTTTCTATCTATCTAAAAATAAATAAAAAATTTCCAAAAAATGTAAATTTGGTCTCCAAACACATATTAATTGATCTTTATTGGACTATTTGCAAGTAGCATATATAATATAAAATTAAGCTTCTATTTTAAAAAAAGAAAAAAAACTATATATGTTAATGTAATTACTATATATGCTACATATATAATCTTGTCACATCAACTACTCTATTTTTATCTCTGGCTCTCCTCGTAACAATTGAGTACCACATATTCACATTACTTCAAATACATTTTTTATTTTTTTATTTTGACAACACATTTTAAAAATACGAACCCTCATTTTACAAAGCAATCAATTGTCACTGGAGAGTAATAACCGTCAGTAAATATAGAAAATATGATGACTATTCACTACATGGAATATAAAGCATTGAGGAGATCGATGCCCCTTCTGTAATCCTCTTGCATGGTACTGTTCACTCACGTAACGTTCAAATTGCATGGCAGCTCAACTTGCTATATCTTATTCTTTGCGCAGCGTCGATCTGTTGGGCCCCACTGGCAGATTTATTCTTTGTGCTTGGTTTATGTTTCGGTATTTTTCACTAATATACCCTCAGATTGTTCATTATCAAATTGCCCGCTATTGAAAATGACGCCAAATTATACAACTCTCGAAAACAATTAAATATCGGTTTGTTGGTTAAAAAATAGGGTCCGGATCTCCTAGAGTAACATCAAAATTTTGGATTTTGGATCGGGACCGTCCGATTTGAACTCGTCGCTCAGATTGCCTCAAAATTTGAATCCGGTGCTCAAGATGTATGCGCTCGAGTTCAAAATGGATTGTTGTGGATTTGAATCAGACGGTTTCGATCTGAAACTAAAAAATTGAGTTACTTCACTGGATCTGAATTCTAAAAAATAGGGGAGGTTGATGAGTCAAAATTAGATCATAAAATCTTGATTTAACCAGGGTTTATAAATAAAAAGTAAAGTAGTCAAAATTAGAAGGTTTATAAATAAATTTTAATGCATTCATTTTTTGAATATCTTTCTACCACTTGACTCTATACAAAATTAATTCAAAATTTGGAAATTTTTGCATGTAGACGCATCACTCATAAGATAGACAAGTTTCAATGATTCAGATTCATCATTTAAAGCTAATCCAATAGATTTAATTTAGAGTTGAGTTCACAAAAAAGTTTAGTGAACTTAAGAACACTCTAGTTATATTCATGTATTATTTTCATATAAATATATATTGGTATATAATTTTATTTTTAAAAATTATATTATAAGATACCGAGTAAGATAACCGAAAAATCGTTATTCTTACCCATACTTAACAAGCTCACGAAAAAAAAAATCTTACTTTTGTTCGTCTTTTCGGATACAATAAATATCAGATAAACAAATAAAGATTGTCATTGATGCCCCTAACTACATTGTTCAAAGGTGATAGGTACTTAAATCATAATTACAATTAATTAAACAAAAAGTAGCTAAATTGCAATTAATTTATATTGAAACGATGATTTAATAGAAAATGTTTAGCTGCTATATTTGTTGTTATCATTATTTTTACTATTGAACCAAATTGGTTCATACTTCATAATCAATCCGGATAAACCAATTTACACCCTTTTTACAAGAATCTGTTATTATGTGAGGGTAAAAGAGTTTTTTGGTGTCAATATTATCGTAAATATTCCGGTTGAATGGTTGATAATAGCAATATCTATAAAAATATTAAATTCTGTTGATATATTCTTGAAAAAAAGTCACTATTTACCTTGGTAGATAGTAGTAGATTCTTATAGTAATTGATTGTTAAAATTATCCTGTTTTTGATCCGTTGACAATTTATGCCTTAATTACCTTTTTCTGATAGTTTTGCTCTTGCTCAGAAAAAGGAACGGTGTATGGATACTAAAAGCTTCCTTGTCAAAAAGTAATTCTGGAATACAAATTTTCTGAAATTCACAATCGTGAATAGTTCTGGAATATCTATCTTGTCGAATTAGCAGTTCAATTATTTGAGATTAGGGCACAGAAAAAACAGCTGCTTTGAGATTCGTGCATAAAAACTTGAACAACTGGATTCAAAAAAGAAAGAATTTCAAGGACACAGTTCACTCACAAAAAAATTTCAGCACATTCTATTCCTCGTAGCTAACTTTACCAGTTTAAAGCTGTCAGGACAGGGATACCGATTAAAGCTTTGAGGGACTTGTTTTATTTCCAAACTAAAAATAATAAAAATGAAAAATATTAAGGGTGGAATCTATTAAGTTCCTATGGGTTGATAATTTTAGTCTGTCAGATGGCCTTAATGTAAACAAACATATAAACATATATAAAAATTCAAAAATAATATTTTTATTTGTTTTTGAAAATATTGTCTAGCTTGTGTTGGAACCATACATATACAGGCGTGTTGTATTGTAAATGCTAGCCATTGGAATGTAACCACACTTTTCTTGAAAAATAAGAAGAAAAACTCAAGGAAAAGAAAAATAAAAAATAATTCGGTGGCCACAAGATACGCTTTAACACTACAAGATACGCTTTAACACTACAGAAGAATTTTTTTTACAAATTTTATCTAAAAACAGAAAGGATAGTGATTAACATGGCAACTGATAAAAGTTTGTAACCACTGAACAGAGAACAACATACTGATATGTAATACACAATATCTTGACCAACTAGTAAACAGTAAGAATTTTTCATACTTTCATGACCTTGTTCTCACTTAACCATAAACTTCATAATATGACAGTAGTGAGAAAATGAAACAAAAGGCAGTATACTGTGCCTTTACCCAGTTCATGACTAAAAGTAATTACCAAACAAAAACACAAAGCTTTGACAGCATTCTTCACTTGGTCAAACCACGGCCTTTTTTTCCATCGGCAAATCATCTTTGCTTGAACGCCCTGCCATTTTTTAAAGAAAGAAAACAATAAGTTATTGGCAACAAAAACTCAATATCAAATGAAACAAGAATTTATTAAATAAAGAAAATGGCAGCGAAACTATATATGGTACCTAATTATATTCCCCTTTCCCCTGGTGCTTCCCCCGGTGCTTCATCACCTACATCTTCCTCTGGTGCTTCATCACCTGCATCTTCCTCCGGTGCTTCCCCCGGTGCTTCATCACCTACATCTTCCCCCGGTGCTTCATCACCTGCATCTTCCCCCAGTGCTTCCCCCAGTGCTTCATCACCTGCATCTTCCCCCAGTGCTTCTGGGTTTTCCTTCCTTCTTTTTATGGCTGGTGCGGCATGCGGATCTTCCTCCCCAGCTGGTTGCGGTGGCATGACCCTGGGTTTAATTTCTTTCCAAGTCTTTTCTTCAGTGAAGCATATTTCCTCAAGTGGGAATGGAGTATTCTTGCCCTTATATAGATGAAAAAGCTGCTTGTTAGATCGGCTAATCAATTTCATCTTGCTGATGCAACGGGCATCCAACGGATCAGCCCTAATTTCATGCTCTTCTTCAATTCTATATCTTAGCTTGCGTGCAATAAAGTGCACAACTCCACCAATTCGTATTGGTGTCTCATCGTTGTGGATCACCCATGTAATGTGATTAGCGAGGAAATGACCCACATTTGGTCTAATTTTCATGCCCCTGGAGTTCAACAGCATACATCTTATGAAATATATTTCATCCCACTTAATGGTATTCATTGTCCCAGTACCTCCTCTTCTGAAAAAGGCATTGTGTATTGCCCGTTGGATGTAACGCAGGACTGGGTGACAGATTGAGTTAGTCGTCTGGTTATCCGGCACTTCATTTGTGATTTGGCTCCAGGTTTGATGTACATCAAGGGGGTTGTAGGAACTTTCTCCGTTGTCCATAAACCCTAGCACGCGGTTAAATTGCGCGATAGACATGTTATGGACCTGGGAATGGAATCGGAATGATACTCTGCCTTCCTTGTAGGAGAATGTCGAGAGGAAGGTGTACGTTGATTCCTTATAACCATTACATGTAGTGAGGCCTTTCAAAAACTTCCATATCTGAATCGACTTTGTCATAGCCTTGAACTGTTCTAGGATCCCTAATCTCTCCATAGTCAGTGGGCAAATAACCCCAAATGACGCAAGTCCCCTGGTCTCAATTGCCTTCTTTCTCTGTGCCTCATCGCTGTCTTGACCACCCCTCAACCTCAGCACCAGGTGCAATGTCGACTCTGAAATATCAATTTTAGATTTAATGTTTGTTCAAAAGCCCTTTAATTGAAAATAAGGGACTAAATTGTAAAAATAGAACAACAATATTACCCTTCTGGATGTTGTAATCAGCAAGTGTGCGGCCATCGTCAAGCTGCTTCCCAGCAAAGATCAAGCGCTGCTGATCAGGTGGAATACCTAAAACATCAAATATCAATAACGCTCAATCACTTATAGCTTGTAACTAATTTTAACATCAGATTGGTACTAAACAGAGTGATGCAATAAGTGCTAACTAGCACAAAACATATTTTTACTAAACAGAGCATAAAAATGTTTCAACAGCACAACGCAACTGTTCAATTAAAAAGGCAAGAAGTTGAAAAGAACAAAATCAGAGGTAATATACAAAGCAGTTAACTACCTTGCAATGGCAAAGAAGAACAACTTATCAAGAAACCAGAGTATGATTAGTCTTAACACAAATCATAAGCACTTAATACAGATCTATAAATGGACCTCAAATAGTATGTATGTGCATCAATACAGATCAATACAGATCCCTGCTCTGAAGGTAAAGAATCAACCTAGGTTAACATAAATCAAGAAGCCACATGCTCTAGTACTGTTACAGCTTAAACAAAATCAGAGTGTAAACAAATCGTTAAAATCAGAGAGATACCTTTGCGAATAAAACTACATCGTTTAAATAAAATAATAGATCCCCCAGTTGATCTTGAAAGATGCAAACCAAGTTCTAACTGCACATTACATTTCGAGGTTAAAAAACTAAAAAATAAAAAAGACAATGAAACAGAACAACTTCAAAGCAGAACAGAATCAATACTATCTAATAATCTAACATAACATCGAATCTACCAAAAAAATCGATCGAAGATAGACAAGACTAACTAAAACATCTTGCAAATGAGAAAACACACTGAAGATCAAACAAGAGAACAAGATCTTATTAGAAACAGATGATTATACCTTCCTTGTCTTGGATCTTGGACTTGACATTTTCGATCGTGTCGCTGCTCTCGACCTCAAGCGTGATCGTCTTCCCAGTTAGGGTTTTCACGAAAATCTGCATTTTTCTCTCTTTTTTGTTTCTTGGTTCGTTCTCTCTTGAAGTGTGAACTGAGGAGTATTAATTAATTCCTTCGCAATTTTATACAGAGGGGTCCAGCGCCGCCTCCGGGTCCCTAGGGTTTTCCGTTTTTTTTTAATAGTACCGAAATGACGAGATTGTCCCTTCTAAAACGACGCTTCATGAATATTCATTGAATATTAGTGTGGGCCCCATAAATCAGTGGACGCTCTAATCTAAAACTATAGAGAAATGCTTCGCTTCTCCAAACTGTGTTGCACACATATGGCCACCGATATACCCGCTTTTCTATACTGAATTAATTAATTCGCCTTATTATCCAGTAAGCTAATTAGCGTTATTCTTTTTGCTATTTCATTTCCTTCCCTTTTTGACGAGGAAGCTTTTTCTGAGCAAGAGGGGAACTACCGAAAAAGGTAATTAAGGCATAATTTGTCAACGGATCAAAAACATGATAATGTTAACAATCAATTACTATAATTACTATAAGAATCTACCACTATTACGGAGGTTAATAGTGACTATTGTTCAGAGTATATGGACATAATTTAATATTTTAAAAGATATCGCCATTATGACAGGAATATTCACAATAATATTGACACCAAAAATCACTACAGATCGATGCTGCGCAAAGAATAAGATATAGCAAGTTGAGTTGACAAGATTATATATGTAGCATATATAGTTATTATATGAACATATTTATATATATATATATTTTTTAAAATAGAAACTTAATTTTATATTATACATGCTACATGCAAATAGTCCAGTAAAGATTAATTAATTCTCAACTATATTTTAACTTTAGAAAGAAAGCTTATTTTATATCTTCCGATGATGATCTTTCAAATCTGCATGCTAATATAATAAGTTCTAAAATATTATTTCTGTAAGTTGAGGATCGAAATACTGTCATGGCGATTACTTCACTACTATCTGTTTGTATCCTAAATTCTTCTCCCTTTTTAATTACTTTAAGAAAATATAGTTAGTGCCCCAAAAACCCAAATTCATCATCCGGTCTGTGCACCAACTACATTTATTAATAAAAAAATAGCTCTTTGATAACAATGACTAAAATAGTTTAATTAATTACATGTTGATACTTAATTAATTAACAGAACTCCTATAGAGCCATTTAGCACTTGCACGTGCAAACTTGATTTAGTTGAAAAAATAATTAAAAAAAAATAAAATAACAATGTTAACGGACCTAAACCCTGTACAATTCCGAAGCCCAAATATTATTGAACCTTAATTTCTTATTCTCTCTGACCTTTTGAGTATTGGTTTATTTGCATCGATGTCTCTGCATATTTGTTATTTGTTAAAGTAACATTATTGTGAATTCCATGACGATAGAGAGCATTACTAATGTGATTATCTTTTAATTTATTTTTCGTCTAATTTAACAACTCAATTGTGAAAGTTCGTATGGGTAGATTAGAAAATTTTCCTATTAAAAATTATTGTGTATAAATTTGCGTAAAATCATAATTAGTGTCTAAATAATATTATCATATAAAACAACAACAACAAAAATAATAATAAACCTATCTTGTAATAAACATTTGAGTGCAAATATTTTCTTTATAAAAAAATAAAAAAATAAAAAAGAAGCCGGTCATAAACATGTGAATTTTCTAAAGATATCCGTGCCATCATTTGTGAAATCTTATCAGGCTAATTATATCTTAATTTAGCTTAAAATAGATTGCTAAACCCTCTTGCCGTTATTCTAGGCGGCAGCAATGGCAAACAGGGGTGAAATCGATCGCCTCTCTAATCTTTCCGACGATTTGCTCCTCACAATCATCTCGCTTCTCCCCACTCACATCGCCGCTCGCACCTCCGTCCTATGCCGCCAGTTCGGTCACCTCTGGGAGGCCTCTCCTTCCCTTAATCTCACCTCCCTGCAGGGCCATGCCCTCCTCCAACATAAAAACTTTGTTTTCATGGCGAAGCGTGCTCTTCTTGATCGCAATGTCTCCCACCCCCTTCTCAGCTTGCACCTAGAGATCTGTGACCGAAATTTCTCATTTCTCTCTTCCTTGCTTGTCAAGGCCCGCTCCCTCCACTTGCGGCACCTCACCATTGAGGGTTCCTGTTTTTCAGTTATATTACCTATCCTCCCTATTATCTTTACCATTAACTCTCTCAGGTGCCTCTCCCTTGATCGTTTGGATGCAGATGTAAAATTTAAAAAAATTAATTTTCCTTCTGGAGCCAATTTAACATGTCTGAGACATCTTTCCCTTCGATTGTATGAGACCAACCCGACCAAACTAAACCAACTTATCTCTGAATTATGTTCCTTGGAAGATTTACATCTTGATATTCAAAGTATGCTTGGACTTTGCCTTTCCTCCCACACAATAAAAAATCTCAAACTGACTATTCAATTCACTCATGAAATTAATAATGTGGTGTTATCTCTTCCTTCATTGGAGTCGCTTCATTTGGAAACTTTGTATGCCCTACGAAGTCTGTCTACCATTTGTGTAGAAATTCCTTTGTTGAGAAAAGCTGTGATTAACTTTGCTGATTTTTGTGAGAGAGATGTTAGTGTTGTTGCTCGGTTGCTGAATTGTGTCTCACATGTGGAAGAGCTAAGCCTGCATATAAAAGAGGGCGAGGTAATAAATTTTACCCTCTTAATAATTATTTTCCACATGTCAGTCATGTTTTCTTTGTGCACCTCTTAATTTGCTAGGTATGTGTGTCTGAACATATGAATTCGGCTTGCCAATTTTATATGCTTTCTTGGTAATGTATGGTACAATTGTTGGTTGATGCTTTATTTGGATAAACTTGACATGTTTATTATTTATACAGCCTGATAAGAACCCAATTCCTCCTGTGTGGAAAATTGGAAGAGATGTGCTACATTTTTCTAATTTGAAGCACTTGGATGTGACTCTCTGTTTTCGTGAGCACAATTTAGAAGCTGTCACCACGATGCTTCATAATTGTCCCGTTTTGGAATCATTAAAGTTGGTTCATAAGGTGCATAATCATTTTTTATTTTTGTAAACTATATGCTTAGAATTTTTCATTATATGTGCTATCATATGATTCTTTGATGAAAATAATCAACACAAAAAGGGATGAAACTATATAATAATCAATACAAACTATATAATTGTTCAAATGACTCCAGAACTTTTTGTTGGGTTCAATTGCATATCTTAGTGTTGACTCAATTGGAATAGAATGTGAGCTAGTTTTAGTTGCTTTACCATGGTTGAGATTTGCTAGGGACACAGTAAAGTTGCTTTACTCGGTATTTAGTCAATTGCATCTTTTTTTTATATATATATTTTGTCTTTCCAGATTTTATAGTATATTGCTACTGACTATATAATTATAAAATTTGTTTTTTACATTAGGTTCCCATGTTCATTAGTTTTCAAGGACAAAGGAAAAGGAAAGAATGGGAATCAAAGTTGCCGTGTAATGCTGATGGTAATAACTGCGATGCTTATTTCAACAATCTTCATATGAAAGAGAATCGTAAAGAAGTCATCAAGTTGCTTTCTAAGAAATGTTCCTCTAAGAGGCAAGCCTTTTGAAGCTCCCAACTTAGACTTGCATATATATATAGTCCAGCAAAATGAAGTCAATTTCATTACTTTGCTTGTATTGATTATTTTAGTTGGAGCTAATCAGTTAAATATCCATGTTACAAATGCTTTTTATTATTTTATTTTGTGTCTAACCAACTGATATAAATTTTTGATGATTTTACTCAATTGAAGATTCACTTTTAATAGTTTCACAAGAACTACTAAAATGAAGGAGAGGATAAAAAAAAAATCGGACGGTCCCAATCCAAAATCCAAAATTTTTGAGTTACTCTAGGAGATCCGGACCATACCGATATTTAATTGTTTTCGAGAGTTGTATAATTTGGCGTCATTTTTAATAGCGGGCAATTTGATAATGAACAATCTGAGGGTATATTAGTGAAAAATACCGAAACAGAAACCAAGCACAAAGAATAAATCTGCCAGTGGGGCCCAACAGATCGACGCTGCGCAAAGAATAAGATATAGCAAGTTGAGGTGCCATGGAATTTGAACGTTACGTGAGTGAACAGTACCATGCAAGAGGATTACAGAAGGGGCATCGATCTCCTCAATGCTTTATATTCCATGTAGACGTAGTGAATAGTCATCATATTTTCTATATTTACTGACGGTTATTACTCTCCAGTGACAATTGATTGCTTTGTAAAATGAGGGTTCGTATTTTTAAAATGTGTTGTCAAAATAAAAAAAAATAAAAAATGTATTTGAAGTAATGTGAATATGTGGTACTCAATTGTTACGAGGAGAGCTAGAGATAAAAATTAATAGAGTAGTTGATATGACAAGATTATATATGTAGCATATATAGTAATTACATGAACATATATAGTTTTTTTTTTTTAAAATAGAAACTTAATTTTATATTATATGTGCTACTTGCAAATAGTCCAATAAAGATCAATTAATATGTGTTTTTAAACCAAATTTTACATTTTTTGAAAATTTTTTACTATTTTTTTAGATAGGTAGAAAATCAAATATCTGAATGGTGCATAATTTTTTAGATCAACTGATTTTCTACCTATCTAAAAAATAGTAAAAAATCAAAAAAAAATATAAAATTTAGTCTTTAAACACATATTAATATGGAGAACAACATGAACAGTTCGGATCAACCGTTAAGATTTTGAAAACTCGAATATTGAGTGGTAGCACTGTAGCCCTCTATGCAACCCATAGCACCGTAGCCTTACCCTAAAAATTATTATGTATAAATTTGTGTAAAATCATAGAAAAAAACAACAACAACAATAATAACAAACCTATCTTGTAACAAACATTTGAGTGCAAATATTTTCTTTATAAAAAAAATTAAAATAAAAACGAAGCCGGTCATAAACATGTGAATTTCCAAAAGACATCCGTGCCATCATTTGTGAAATCTTAACAGGCTAATTTTATCTTAATTTAGCTTAAAATAGATTGATAAACCCTCTTGCCATTACTCTAGGCGGCAGTCATGGCAAATAGGTGCGAAATCGATCGCCTCTCTAATCTTTCCGACGATTTGCTCCTCACAATCATCTCGCTTCTCCCCACTCACATCGCCGCTCGCACCTCCGTCCTATGCCGCCGGTTCCGCCACCTCTGGGAGGCCTCTCCTTCCCTTAATCTCACCTCCCTACAGGGCCATCCCCTCCTCCAACATAAAAACTTTGTTTTCATGGCGAAGCGTGCTCTTCTTGATCGCAATGTCTCCCACCCCCTTCTCAGCTTGCACCTAGAGATCTGTGACCGAAATTTCTCATTTCTCTCTTCCTTGCTTGCCAAGGCCCGCTCCCTCAACTTGCGGCACCTCACCATTGAGGGTTCCTGTTTTTCAGTTATATTACCTATCCTTCCTATTATCTTTACCATTAACTCTCTCAGGTGCCTCTCCCTTGATCGTTTGGATGCAAATGTAAAATTTAAAAAAATTAATTTTCCTTCTGGAGCCAATTTAACATGTCTGAGACATCTTTCCCTTCGATTGTATGAGACCAACCCGACCAAACTAAACCAACTTATCTCTGAATTATGTTCCTTGGAAGATTTACATCTTGATATTCAAAGTATGCTTGGACTTTGCCTTTCCTCCCACACAATAAAAAATCTCAAACTGACTATTCAATTCACTCATGAAATTAATAATGTGGTGTTATCTCTTCCTTCATTGGAGTGGCTTCATTTGGAAACTTTGTATGCCCTACGAAGTCTGTCTACCATTTGTGTAGAAATTCCTTTGTTGAGAAAAGCTGTGATTAACTTTGCTGATTTTTGTGAGAGAGATGTTAGTGTTGTTGCTCGGTTGCTGAATTGTGTCTCACATGTGGAAGAGCTAAGCCTGCATATAAAAGAGGGCGAGGTAATAAATTTTACCCTCTTAATAATTATTTTCCACATGTCAGTCATGTTTTCTTTGTGCACCTCTTAATTTGCTAGGTATGTGTGTCTGAACATATGAATTCGGCTTGCCAATTTTATATGCTTTCTTGGTAATGTATGGTACAATTGTTGGTTGATGCTTTATTTGGATAAACTTGACATGTTTATTATTTATACAGCCTGATAAGAACCCAATTCCTCCTGTGTGGAAAATTGGAAGAGATGTGCTACATTTGTCTAATTTGAAGCACTTGGATGTGACTCTTTGTTTTCGTGAGCACAATTTAGAAGCTGTCACCACGATGCTTCATAATTGTCCCGTTTTGGAATCATTAAAGTTGGTTCATAAGGTGCATAATCATTTTTATTTTTGTAAACTATATGCTTAGAATTTTTCATTATATGTGCTATCATATGATTCTTTGATGAAAATAATCACCACAAAAAGGGATAAAACTATATAATAATAAATACAAACTATATAATTGTTCAAATGACTCTAGAACTTTTTGTTGGGTTCAATTGCATTTCTTAAGTGTTGACTCCATTGGAATAGAATGTGAGCTAGTTTTAGTTGATGGTTGAGATTTGGGACACAGTAAAGTTGCTTTACTCGGTATTTAGTCAATTGCATCTTTTTTTTTATATATATATTTTGTCTTTCCAGATTCTATAGTATATTGCTACTGACAATATTATTATAAAATTTGTTTTTTACATTAGGTTCCCATGTTCATTAGTTTTCAAGGACAAAGGAAAAGGAAAGAATGGGAATCAAAGTTGCCGTGTAATGCTGATGGTAATAACTGCGATGCTTATTTCAACAATCTTCATATGAAAGAGAATCGTAAAGAAGTCATCAAGTTGCTTTCTAAGAAATGTTCCTCTAAGAGGCAAGCCTTTTGAAGCTCCCAACTTAGACTTGCATATATATATAGTCCAGCAAAATGAAGTCAATTTCATTACTTTGCTTGTATTGATTATTTTAGTTGGAGCTAATCAGTTAAATATCCATGTTACAAATGCTTTTTATTATTTTATTTTGTGTCTAACCAACTGATATAAATTTTTGATGATTTTACTCAATTGAAGATTCACTTTTAATAGTTTCACAAGAACTACTAAAATGAAGGAGAGGATAAAAAAAAAATCGGACGGTCCCAATCCAAAATCCAAAATTTTTGAGTTACTCTAGGAGATCCGGACCATACCGATATTTAATTGTTTTCGAGAGTTGTATAATTTGGCGTCATTTTTAATAGCGGGCAATTTGATAATGAACAATCTGAGGGTATATTAGTGAAAAATACCGAAACAGAAACCAAGCACAAAGAATAAATCTGCCAGTGGGGCCCAACAGATCGACGCTGCGCAAAGAATAAGATATAGCAAGTTGAGGTGCCATGGAATTTGAACGTTACGTGAGTGAACAGTACCATGCAAGAGGATTACAGAAGGGGCATCGATCTCCTCAATGCTTTATATTCCATGTAGTGAATAGTCATCATATTTTCTATATTTACTGACGGTTATTACTCTCCAGTGACAATTGATTGCTTTGTAAAATGAGGGTTCGTATTTTTAAAATGTGTTGTCAAAATAAAAAAATAAAAAATGTATTTGAAGTAATGTGAATATGTGGTACTCAATTGTTACGAGGAGAGCTAGAGATAAAAATTAATATCGTAGTTGATATGACAAGATTATATATGTAGCATATATAGTAATTACATGAACATATATAGTTTTTTTTTTTTTTTAAAATGGAAACTTAATTTTATATTATATATGCTACTTGCAAATAGTCCAATAAAGATCAATTAATATGTGTTTGGAGACCAAATTTTACATTTTTTGGAAATTTTTTACTATTTTTTGGTGCATAATTTTTTAGATCAACTGATTTTCTACCTATCTAAAAAAATAGTAGAAAATTAAAAAAATATATAAAATTTGGTCTTCAAACACATATTAATATGGAGAACAAGATGAATGGTTCGGATCGACCGTTAGGATTTTGAAAACTCGAATATTGAGCCGTAGCACTGTAGCCCTCTATGCAACCCATAGCACCGTAGCCTTACCCTAAAAATTATTATGTATAAATTTGTGTAAAATCATAGAAAACAACAACAACAATAATAATAACAAACCTATCTTGTAACAAACATTTGAGTGCAAATAGTCCAATAAAGATCAATTAATATGTGTTTGGAGACCAAATTTTACATTTTTTGGAAATTTTTAATTTTTTTTACATAGATAGAAAATAAAATATCTGAATGGTGCATAATTTTTTAGATCAACTGATTTTCTACCTATATAAAAAAATAGTAAAAAAATTCAAAAAAATATAAAATTTGGTCTTCAAACATATATTAATATGCAGAACAAAATGACCGGTTCGGATCAACCGTTAGGATTTTGAAAAATCAAATATTGAGCCGTAGCACTGTAGCCCTCTATGCAACCCATAGCACCGTGCAGCCTTACCCTAAAAATTATTATGTATAAATTTGTGTAAAATCATAGAAAAAAATAACAACAACAATAATAACAAACCTATCTTGTAACAAACATTTGAGTGCAAATATTTTCTTTATAAAAAAAATTAAAATAAAAACGAAGCCGGTCATAAACATGTGAATTTCCAAAAGACATCCGTGCCATCATTTGTGAAATCTTAACAGGCTAATTTTATCTTAGCAGTGTAATTTTATCCGTGCCATCCAATCACAACATTGACTCACGTCAACTGCTAATTTTATCATAATTTAGCTTAAAATAGATTGATAAACCCTCTTGCCATTACTCTAGGCAGCAGCCATGGAAAACATGGGCGAAATCGATCGTCTCTCTAATCTCTCCGACGATTTGCTCCTCACAATCATCTCGCTTCTCCCCACTCACATCGCCGCTCGCACCTCCGTCCTATGCCGCCGCTTCCGCCACCTCTGGGAGGCCTCTCCTTCCCTTAATATCACCTCACTACAGGGCCATCCCCTCCAACATAAAAACTTTGTTTTCATGGCGAAGCGTGCTCTTCTTGATCGCAATGTCTCCCACCCCCTTCTCAGCTTGCACCTAGAGATCTGTGACCGAAATTTCTCATTTCTCTCTTCCTTGCTTGCCAAGGCCCGCTCCCTCGACTTGCGGCACCTCACCATTGAGGGTTCCTGTTTTTCAGTTATATTACCTATCCTCCCTATTATCTTTACCATTAACTCTCTCAGGTGCCTCTCCCTTGATCGTTTGGATGCAGATGTAAAATTTAAAAAAATTAATTTTCCTTCTGGAGCCAATTTAACATGTCTAAGACATCTTTCCCTTCGATTATATGAGACCAACCCGACCAAACTAAACCAACTTATCTCTGAATTATGTTCCTTGGAAGATTTACATCTTGATATTCAAAGTATGCTTGGACTTTGCCTTTCCTCCCACACAATAAAAAATCTCAAACTGACTATTCAATTCACTCATGAAATTAATAATGTGGTGTTATCTCTTCCTTCATTGGAGTCGCTTCATTTGGAAACTTTGTATGCCCTACGAAGTCTGGCTGCCATTCGTGTAAAAGTTCCTTTGTTGAGAAAAGCTGTGATTAACTTTGCTGATTTTTGTGAGAGAGATGTTAGTGTTGTTGCTCGACTGCTGAATTGTGTCTCACATGTGGAAGAGCTAAGCCTGCATATAAAAGAGGGCGAGGTAATAAATTTTACCCTCTTAATAATTATTTTCCACATGTCAGTCATGTTTTCTTTGTGCACCTCTTAATTTGTTAGGTATGTGTGTCTGAACATATGAATTCGGCTTGACAATTTTATATGCTTACTTGGTAATGTATGGTACAATTGTTGGTTGATGTTTTATTTGGATACACTTGACATGTTTATTATTTATACAGCCTGATAAGAACCCAATTCCTCCTGTGTGGAAAATTGGAAGAGATGTGCTACATTTTTCTAATTTGAAGGACTTGGATGTGACTCTTTGTTTTCGTGAGCACAATTTAGAAGCTGTCACCACAATGCTTCACAATTGTCCCGTTTTGGAATCATTAAAGTTGGTTCATAAGGTACATAATCATTTTAATTTTTGTAAACTATATGCTTAGAATTTTTCATTATATGTGCTATCATATGATTCTTTGATGAAAATAATCAACACAAAAAGGGATCAAACAATATAATTATAAATACAAACTTTATAATTGTTCAAATGACCCTAGAACTTTTAGTTGGGTTCAATTGCATTTCTTAGTGTTGACTCCATTGGAATAGAATGTGAGCTTGTTTTAGTTGCTTTACCATGGTTGAGATTTTCTAGGGACACAGTAGAGTTGCTTTACTCAGTTTTTTGTCAATTGCATCCTTTTTTTTATATATATATTTTGTCTTTTCAGATTCTATAGTATATTGCTACTGACTATATTATTATAAAATTTGTTTTTTTACATTAGGTTCCCATGTTCATTAGATTTCAAGGACAAAGGAAAAGGAAAGAATGGGAATCAAAGTTGCCGTGTAATGCTGATGGTAATAAGTGCGATGCTTATTTCAGAAATCTTCATATGAAAGAGAATCGTAAAGAAGTCATCAAGTTGCTTTCTAAGAAATGTTCCTCTAAGAGGCAAGCTTTTTGAAGCTCCTAACTTGGGCTTGCATATATAGTCCAGCAAAATGAAGTCAATTTCATTGCTTTGCTTGTATTGATTATTTTAGTTGGAGCTAATCAGTTAAATATCCATGTGTTGTGTTGACTGTTGAAGCATGTTACAAATGCTTTTGTTTGTGGCTCTCTGTTATGTGAAGTTGGACTTAGTTTCGCATGCATGCAGGTTGATATGAAAAATGTATGTATTTTTTTTTATTTTGTGTCTTAACCAACTTATATAAATTTTTGCTGATTTTACTCAATTGAAGTTTCACTTTTAATAGTTTAACAAGAACTACTAAAATGAAGGAGAGGAAAAAAGAAAATTGGGATTAAATGCTTTCCATTTGAGTGCTTTTTCAATATTTCAATTTACGCTGACAAAGGATATATAGCTGCATTTCAGCCATTCTGAATGTCTAATTTAGGCATTTTGAAGAGAAGATACCTTCTTAGCCAAATTGGATGAATATATTGATGACATTTACAATTCAGTGAAGGCTTCATGGTAAGATCTTGGCATGCACGCAACGTAGTTGCAGTCTTAAGTCTAATTGTTCACCAAGTCTTAAGTCTTAAGTCCAAATAATTAATGACTAAAATATCCTCCTTTTCTTCTCCTGCCATGGCGAAAGGCAAGATGAAAAGTTTGGCCATGGCAGAATGAAACTAGAGACAACTTATTTCATAATTGGACAACAAACCAGAATGAAACTCAAAAGAGTAACCGGATCTGATAACAATTAAACCATACACCTAATAGACCCACATCAGATGGCGTCAAAATACAGGAGAAAAGAAAGTCCTCAGAAAATAATCAAATGGAAAGGTGTGATAATTTTGTACAGAATATAATCAAAGGAGGATGTGATGAAATTTGTAGTTGAAAAAGGCACCTCAGAACTTCCATCGCATTAGAGTTACTATTCTAGCACAAGTACTCGACCTTTCTATATTTAGATCAAAAGAAAACATTATACTATTCACATCCCTTGCTGTTATTTTTGCATATTTTGTTGCCAGGCAGATGAATGCTTTCAATTAAAGTTTCATTTTCAACAAAATAGTTATAATATCATTCTGTATATATCTCATATGAATATTTAACAACAGTTGGAAACAAATATATGTTCTAAGTTCTAACCAATCAGATTAAATAGAACAAGTAGTAAAGAAAGGTATTTCAACTATAACATTTAATCAGATTAAATAGAACTAGTAGTAAAGAAAGGTATTTCAACTATAACATTTAATCAGATTAAATAGAACTAGTAATTTTCGCCATGGCAGGAGAAGAAGAGGAGGAGAAGAAGGGAGGATATTTTAGTCATTAATTATTTGGAGTGGCAAAATTATAAATTAATGAAGTTTGGAGTGGCATTTTTACAATTTCAAATTTCGGGATGGTATTTTTACAATTTGAAGGTTTTGGAGTGGCAAATAACCAATTTTCCCTAATTAAAAATATCTTAGTTGTACAAGCTTATTAGATAAATTTAAGGCTTAGATAAAAATATCTTAGTTGGCATGCACTATATATGTAGGACCTGTAATGGTGTAGCATGACTCTTACTAACTGCATTGTTATTTATATTTCTTGATTATGGAAGGTCTCCTTGTTACATGCTAAAATGTTCACTTATTCATTAGTTGCATACGTGATAGGTAACTGGTACAGTAGTTGAGTGGCTGTTTTCATTCAACTTGTTACTGGATTGTTACATCTAAACTACTGTTAACCTTGTTTCAAAAAGAGTAAAGAGGAGGGGACTAGAAGGGAGGGAAGGGGAAAATTAAAATTTTACTGGCTCCACAATGTAATAATTAGGATGGGAAGGGAAAGATTTCACATATTGCCATCAAATTAATGAACTAATTTTCTCCCTTCCAAATTGGGGTGTAGAGGAGGTAAAGTAAAATTGGTCACTTCGTCCGTCCCCTTATACCAGATTGTTGTGAAATTTTGTTCTTGCCTAACCGGTACCACGGAGATATGTCGGGACTAATTCAGACATTGAGTAGTTCTTTCAAAAAAATTAATAACCACACGTATCATAGATGTTTTTGAGAGTAGTTTTTTCAAAAATTAACGAATCAGTACAAAAATTGAGTATCACCTGAATATTTTGTTTATTTCTATACAATGTTTCTCATATTTCATTTAGGAGGGGTTTTCAAGCTAGAGTTGTTCTTACCTGAAGAATATTTAATGGCTGCTCCTAAGGTAAGTAAATGATAGCTTTTGGTCCATTCACCTAAAGGAAACTGTGTTTTGTAAAACAAAATGTGTGTGTGTGTGTGTTGGTGAGCCATATATTAGAAACATTGGAGGTATTCCATAGGTCTTATTCTACCCTTCCCCATTTTTAGGTGTGGTTATTAATTAATTGTTCACCCAATAAATGTAGTAATTAAAAATGTGTTAGTTGTACAATCTTATTAGATAAATTAAGCTTTGAAAACTGAATCTACGACTAATTTAAGGCTTAGTTAACAGACAACCGAAAGAGATCTAGTGCAAATATTCATGCGTTCTACTTACACTTGTCAATTATTCTTCATGGTGTCTCAAGAGAATTTGATTAGACCAACCTTTGGAATTACTCAATCGTCGTTCAAATTAAAGGTGCCGAGTAAGAATGGGGTCCGGATCCCTAAAGTAACCCAATTTTGGGGATTTTAATTGGGACCGTCCGATTCGAACCCATCGCTCGGGATCGTCTCAGAATTTGAATCTGTTGCTCCAGATCTGTGCGCTCCACTTCAGAATAGATTGTCGCAGATTCACATCAAACGGTCCAATCTAAAATAAAGTTGTAATTAGTTAATGAATAATTGGGTTGTTGAATTATGAGTAATATTCTCTATTATAAATGTATTTGTATATATGTTTAATATTGTCCTCAATAATATTGTCTTTTGTATGTGTAATATTATATGTTTAATTTAATGAGTAGTAAATATGGATGCTAGTCCATTATAAACGATATCAACCGTGTACAAAGGTAATCATGCACGGTTTGAATCATACACACACACACACGAGATGGTTCATCTAGAGTAACCATGTATGTATTACATATAAAACACTTTATGACAAAATAATTGAATATACATCTATATATAACTTTTTAATTAAATATACACAATTATATATTACAACAAAAATAAATTGAAACTTGAGGCAGGTTAAATTACAGCTATAATATTAATTGGAACATTAGGCAACATGAAATGAGAGAAAATGTATTTTGTTTTAATGGGATTATTTCTAGTTGACTACATTGTTCACGGTGGTAGGTACTTTAAAAATAACAATTAATTAAAAAAAAGATAAATTGCAATTAAGTTATATCGGAATGCTAGATTAATTAAGATAATTAATAAAACAATTAATGTTATAGAGTGAACAATAACACTCTTAAATTAATAAACAATATATTAATTAATCCGATCGAAATTGATTCATGTTCGTCGACTTCGCTTTTAGATTTTTCCAGTTTTATAAGATATTTAGTTACTTATCTTTTCAAGTTTTCCTCATGCTCAGAAAAAAAAGAAGAAGAAAAAGAAGAAGAAGAAAAGTGTATGCATACCGAAAGAATTAATTAAATAACGCACAAAATTAATTATCATATCAAAAGATATGTCAAATGGAACTACGGCGGGGAAAGAAATAAACAGTTAATAAATGAAACATAAACTTTATAACAGTATACTGTGCCTTTACCCAGTTCCTGACTAGCAAGCGTTGTGATGCAAATGCTAGCCATTGGAATTTAATCGCACTTTTCTTAAAAAAAAAAACAAAGAACAGCATACTGATGTATACGCAATATCATCAACTATAGTAAACAGTAAGAATTTTTATACTTTCAGACCCTTCCTTCTTACAACCATAAACTTTATAACAGTCGTGAGCAAATGAAACAAAAGACAGTATATATACTGTGCCTATACCCAGTTCCTGACTAGAAAGCGGTAACCAAACAAAAACACAAAGTTTTGACAGCATTCTTCACTTGGTCAAACGACAAACGGCCTCTTTTCTCCTCTGTTTAGTCAAGAAAGAAATCAATTTCAAAACAAGTCAGGGAAAAATATAAACATGTTTAATAAAAAAGAATATAAATAGAATATTAAAAAAGCATGTCTAAATTAAACTTCGAACCTTATTGGAAGGGCTTCTTCTACCTCAGCTGTTAAATAAAAAAGAACAATAAATCATTGGCAACAAAATTAATCTCAATATGAAATGAAATTAGAATTAATTAAAGAAAGATATGGCAGCTACAATATGCACCTGGCTGCTGAAACAACATTTCTTCTTGTAACTTTGAGCAACATTTACCTGTGTTGGCGCAACATTAGGCAAACCGCCACGACCACCACCCCCCCACCTCAGCAACAGGTACAGTGTTGACTCTGGAACATTAATTTTTTCATCTTTTTTATGTTTGCTCAAAAGCCCTTTAATAAAAAATAAGGGACTAAATTGTAAAATAGAACATCAACATTACCCTTCTGGATGTAGTAATCAGCAAGTGTGCGGTCATCCACAAGTTGCTTCCCGGCAAAAATCAGGCGCTGGTCACTTGTTGGGATCCCTACAACAAAGATCAAATGATTCAAACCAAGATTCTTACTTGACCTTTTATATCTGATTTTATTTCAGATATACTGAGAACTGAAAAGAAGAGCATGAGTGTAGTCTTATAAGGAAATCAGAGTATTAATAGTCCTAATTATCACAAACCAAGAAGCCATATCTAGTATTGTTACTGGTTAAATAAAATCAGAGAAACCAATTGTTAGAATCAGAGAGACACCTTTACAACTAACTGAAGTCATTTAAGGGATATAATACAATCAGTTCATCTGTATTCTTGAATGACGCAAACTAAGTTCTAAATGCACATTATATTTCATGGTTTAACAGCAAGATATAATCATGAAACAGAACAACTTCAGAGCAGAAACAAAATCAGTACAATCAAATAACTAACATATACCACCGAATCTATCAATAAATTCAAATATTCAATCAAGGATAAACACAGAAAATTTAAGAAATGGATGCAAATACCTAGCCTTTCTTGGATCTTGGACTTGACTATTTGGATTGTGTCGGTTTCATGGACGTTAAGTGTGATTGTGTCTTCGTTTCTTACGAAGATCTGCATTTTCTTCTCTTGTTTGTTTCTTGATTTGTTCTGTCCTGGAGAGAAACAGTGAAGCGAACTAGCTGACTTGACTATATTGATTGTGTCGGTTTTCTCGACCTCAACCGTGATCGTCTTCCCAGTTAGGTTTTTCACAAAAATCTGCATTTTTCTCTCTTTCTTGTTTCTTGGTTCGTTAATTCGTTATCTCCTGGAAAGAAACAGAGAAGTGAGAAGTGAAGAGTATTAATTAATTTTAAATAAAGGTGTCCATGGGTTTTCCGCTTTTTAATGTAATGAAATGACGAGACTGCCCCTTCTAAAATGCTGTTTCAGGACGGTTATTACAATATTACTTATTATACGGGCCCCATTATTCAGTGTATGTATTGATCTTAAATTGATACTCATAAGCTAATTAACCGTACTTCTCAAGTACTGTTTGCTGTTTGCTTTTTCTTATTTTTATTTTCGAAAAGATTTAACTGCAAATGGTTTGAACCAATTCCGACCAATTAAATAAACGCTTGTATTTTATTATTTAATTTAAGAGAGTAATTTTTTTAATTACTTTTATATGTATCTATTGTACAGTTTATCAAAATTAATCATGAACCAGTTCCATTCAACGATAGTAATGATGGTAGCAATGACGAAGGCACGAGTACATTTCTATTTAATAGAGCACCATTCTGATATAACTTAGTTGCAATTTTTTTCTTGTTTAATTGATAATCATATTAATATCTAGCTCAAAATTCATTGAAATTGATCAGCTATCACTTTTGTCTCATCGTTTTGGTAAAGAAAGAATTCAAATTTAATTCTCAATTTTTATCCCGATTCGAGAACCAATCTTTAGTCTAGCAACAAAGACAATGCCCTCCGTGTGGAAGATCACAGGTTCAAAATCCAGATAGAGAAATTCTATATAGATATTACAAATTATCCCAATTCCCAACTGACTGACTGGCTCTTGCTCTATCCTACCAAGAATCAAGCATTTCCTATGGTGAGCAATTCATGAAGGCTTACCAATGCTAGCTGATGGCTCTCCAGATCAGTTGAGCCACTGAGTGCGTATGCACTGAATCCGACATGTCAAAGATGCGGGGTAGAAAATGAATTCACCACAGATGTTCTGTTTTTCTGCCCCATCTCATGGGCTACTTGGTGTGCCTTGCAGTTTCCATTGCGTGTTAATAAACTGCTGCTAGACTTCACTACTTCTCTCCTGACAGTTACTTAAACGATGCAATTGGATTGCATAATTCAATTTTGCAACTTAAGGAAAGCATGAAACAAGGAGATATATATTATCTGGCAAAAAGATCACACCCCCATCAATTAAAGCCCAGGCGAAATCACTGCCACTAACAAAAGAAGTAATGCAACTCAACCAAATAACCAACATACACCACCGGTGAAGGATAGAGCAAGAATGCACAGCGCACTTAATTTCCTAAAGGCGTAAGATCCACTAGAAATTGAAGCCCTAGCTATGTTTCATGTCCTACACCAAGTTTCAGAAGGGTCATAGGCCAGAGGTGTATGTTATGGCTGCCAATCGGTCCTACTTTAGGTTCAATGGGCTCCATGACCGTCTGAACTGCTTTATGATCCATGCGCGCTCCACTTTAATATATGTGCGCACTAGCATCAATTTTGTATGCACAGAACTTAAAGAGGATTGGACGGTCCTATAGCCCATCAAACCTGAAGTAGATCCGATGGGCATCAGACCTACTCTGTTCTTGTACGTTATATACATACTCAGATTTCCAAGTGTCGGTCAAGACCATCCACACAGCAGACATTGATAACTTACCATCCTTTTAAGGCTGTGCTGGTAGTGGCACAGTCTGTACATATCTTTGGGAGCATCAGACGGAAGGCACATATCATGTATGCGGGCAGACAAGCAACCATACATATCCCGGGCGCATGCCTTCCGTCTGATGAAACAGGGAACAAAAATCTCAAGGGAACACCTAGTGATACTTTTAGAAGAGAGCTAGGGCTGTGTTTCAGGATATATCAACCCCGAACATTTTGCTCTCGTTTCCCAAAATTCATTTAGATTGAGTGTTTTAATTATCAGCTATCACCTTAGTACTATCATTTTGGTAAACAGAGAATTCAAATTCACAATTTTTATCCCTGAGATGCAGTTTTTTTACTTATCAAGATATAAGATGATGATCGTTACTAAAATGAGAAATTTGAAATTTAATGACAATAACAAAAAATAGCATTTATTTGTGAGAATAGTAATGGAAAGTTGTCTTTTGACAAAAGAAAAGAAACTTCAATATTGTCTTGAGGAATTAATAATACTAAGCCTTAAATTTAACTTACAAATTCACATTATCCCTAGACATGCAATTCGAACGGAAAAATAAATAAAAAAATCCAAAAATAATTTTTTTCTCTGTCTTTGAAAATATGGTCTAGATTGTGTTTCACATAATTAATATTATTAGTAAGATAGTAAAAGATGATCCAACTATTTCTTAAAAGAAAAAAAAGGAAGATGATTAATTCAACTAAAGTATTCACCTTCTCTTGTGAACCATACATATACAAACGTTGTGATGTAATTAAATACTAACCATTGGAAAAGAAAACTACAATACAACTTGGTGGCCACAATTAACGACCACAGAAGCCAAATTTTAAGAATTTTATTTAAAAGACAGAAAGGATATTGATTAACATTGCAAGTGATACAAGTTTCTAACCACTGAACAGAGAACAGTATACTGATGTAATAAGCATTGTTCATACTTTCAGACCGTTCTTCTTACAACCATGAACTGAACAATGAGCAAATGAAACAAAAGGAAGCATGCTGTGGCTTTTCCCAGTTCATGACTTGCAAGTAATAACCAAGCAAAAGCACAAAGTTTCACACCCTTTCATACTTTCACACCCTTGTTCTTAACCATAATCAGCAAATGCCTTTACCAGTTTATTAGCAATTTAGTAACCAAACAAAAACAGCAAGTTTAGACTGATGAGATATTAAAACCTAAAAGCATGCAAAAGTAAATTAGACAATTAGCACTTCTGCTTGACAAGTAATAAATCCTAAAATGCGCTCAATTTGGTTGCAAGTGTACAACCTTATCGAGGAGTACTTAGGGATCGTCTCCACAGGGACAATTTGGAATATTAATTCTAACCTAGCTATTTAATTTAGTAAAAGTGAATTAAAAAGGTTTGTGTTTGTTTAAGAAGTTTGTTTGTCGGTGATCAAACTGAATTAACTAAATTCTAAGGTCGAAATGTGGTTTTTAAGCGAGAATGAGAAATTAGGGTTTCTTAGGGTTCCTATCCACTAATGTCACGATTAATTGATTTATTAAAGTTGTTCTTATAATTATGAAGGCACAGTCGAATGTTATAGGTATAAAGTAATATCTCTATATTAATACCATCTTTAAATTAGTATAAATGTCGCCTCTCGGTACTTTTGGTTACACTAATCCAAAGTCATTAAGTCCTTAACTGTCCCAATTGGTGTAGAAAGTTATTCGTCACCTCTCGGTACTTGGTACAATTTTCTAACCTATCGGGTTAAGCCCGTATAAGACAAGCGTCGCCTCTCGGTACTTAGCCTATCAAATACCCTATTATTTATGGTCAGGACTAAATATTCAATCTCTCGATTGCAAATACCAAATCCTAGGGTTTCATGCAATTTCGATTAAGTCATCACAATCAAATAATATAAAGAATAGATCATACCAAGGAACAAGTAAATATAATATAAAATCAACTAATTCATGACACAAGTTTCAAGCATAACCCTAATCAACCCTAGAAATGACCTTAGCCGATCATGGCTAAAGCACAAAAGAGAATAAACAAGTAAGAGAGTTCTAAAAGAAAGAAATCAATATAACCGCTCGAAGAATTCGCTATCTTCTTCTCCTTCCTTTTGTCTCTCCTTTTTCTCCCTATTCTCCTCTGCTTTTCTCTCTTTCTAATGTCTAAAATTCGTCCTTAAAAACAGTTATTCTCTTCCAGAAATAAAAACAACTAATAATAGCAAAAATATCATTCTGGAACTGTTTATTGCGGGCCGCAATAACCTCCATTGCGGGCCGCAATAATAATACAGAAATCTGTTCTGAAAATGCTGTTCTGTCTGAGTTGGTTGCGGCCCGCAATAAAAGAGAAAATTCGCCAGACTTCGTGCTGTCTTGCTCCGTTAAGCTCCAAGCACTTGATTGCCTACAAAATAAACACAACTAGAGCAGTAACTTGAACTTTTAAATATTTCTAACCTAATTAAATTCTAATTTCAACAAAACTCGGCTTAATTTACACAACAAACCCTAGGTTTCAACATATATCATTTCGGCTTATCACCTTCCGGCATGAATCAGGCGCTGCTTATCTGGTGGTATCCCTATGAAAAATATCAGATAATTCAAACCAAGATTCAAGTCAAAATGTTTCTTACTTAGATATCTGATTTTATTTCAGATGTATATATGGCATGTGTGTAGTACGTCTTATCAAGAAATCAGATTATAAGGAGTCTTAGCACAAATCATATATGAAGCCATTAAAGGAAAATAAAACAACTGCCAATTGATCTTGGAAGACCGAAACAAAATTTCAACTGCACATTATATTTCATGAAACAGAGCAAATTCAGAGCAGAAACAAAATTAGTACTTTTAATTAAAAGGAAAAATGTAGTGTGTTTTTACATGATTACATCTCCTCTCAGAAGGTAAATTAAGAATCAACCTAGAGTAACTCAAATCAAGAAGCCATACTGCTGTAGTATTGCTACAGGTTAAACACAATCTGAATCTAAACCAAGTTCTACAGTTCTACTTCTAACTGCACATTATATGCAAGATTGAAAAGCAAGAAAATATCATGAAACAAAGCAACATCAGAGCCGAAAATCAAGCATAGACTAGACTAATCAAAACATCATATGCAAATGCAAAACACAGGCACTGAATTAAAATCTAAGAAGAGAACTAGCTAGATCTAAGAAACGGATGCATATACCTTCCTTTTCATGAATCATGCACTTGACTTGTTGTATCGTATAGCTGCTATCGGATGCATATACCTTCCTTTTCATGAATCATGCACTTACCTTCCGGGTTTATTGCAAACTTTCATAAAGAATTGGAAAGAAAAAAATTGAGAACAAAACAAAAAACAATAAATAACCTCATGGCTATGTTAAATGATAATGTACTGGAAATATTCAAAACTTCTTTTCCTTCTTCTAATATCCAGTATTTGATTGTGGGTCACAAATTGGCAGTAGTTTTCACAATGGTTAATCTCAGTCTCGTTATGTGTTTCTTATGTGAGTGGCTGTAGCAATGAATTTTGTGTCGGAATGAGACAATTTTAATTTCATTTCATATACATGACAATTGTAAAGTTTTCTCTCAATAAATTTTAATACAAAATATGTTGATTTTCACTAATATCTTATAATAACTAGATCAATCAATACCAATCTATGAAAATTATATATTTTTGAGAAAATATGAGTTTAAGCCATCTAACATAAATATCTACAATAAATTTTTCAATCGGGATTTTGTTTCAGTAAACTAGCTAAATGTTAGATATGATAACAATATTTATTCTACATACTGAATAATCTTTTATATTGAGATTCATAGCAAATTTTCTATTGTGGTGTAAAATAATAAGAAGCAAGCAAAATTTCACACAAATAGAGCCGGAGCGCATGTCAAATCATGCGGATTGAGATGTTCATGGAATAGACATGAAAGCCAAACATAGTGCATGACATAAACTTACTTCATGTGCCTCCCTTGAAACTCTGTCTATTAATATATTTAGAAAAAGAAAATCAACGCAAAATCCGCCATGATCTCTAAATGATATACTTTCCAAAAAATTTATTAATAGCATAATAAAAAAAAAACCAAAACACCCTCATCTGGTCATCATTTGGTTAGAATTTGAGAATTACCGAAGCCGCTGGCCCAATCCACGGACCCAATTAATGGAGTCCACATAGCTAGTTTGCGGTCTCAGACTGAGGTCCGTATATTGAATCTGCGGCCCCACAATTTTTTTGTTTTTTTTAAAAAACATTTATTAATTAATAACAAAGGCTCAAATATTGAGGAGATATGTTAGACAATTGCAAAAGAAAAAGTAAAAAAATCATGCGAAGCTCCAAATCGACACGAATTCCAAGTAAAAGAAAAACTGGAGTCGCGGACTGGCTGTGCGGTCCTCGTTAAATGGGACCACGGGTTGGCTTTGTGGCCTGGGTATTGATGGAACTCCCTCAAAACGAGACTGTTTTGGTTTATTTTTTCTTTTATTATGCTATTAATAAAAATTTCGGTGAATACCTTAGTTTAGTTTGGTAGACGAAAACATTTCTATTTCATATTTCTGTTGTTAATTGTGTTAGAAAAAAATAAATAAAATGATGGCTTCTGGTTTACAAAATTTGACTTTCATGTATATATCTGTTAATAAAAACGAAATTCATTTAAACATAATTTAATCATATATTCAGTTATCTGTTACAAAATTTGGTTTTTATCAACAATTCACACAAAATGATCTGCCGCATGTAATGCCTTTGCCTTTTCCTTTTTTTGTTTTTTTGAGGAAAAATTTCTTTTGGTTCTTATTTTGTAATTGTATTTTCTTTAGTATTTATGGCTAGCTATACCATAGTTGTGGGTTCCAGTAAGCTTTTTTAGTAATGTTCATTTTGAATATCCTGGATTGTTTTGGCAGATATATATATATATATATATATTGATGGACAATATGCTTTCTATGCATACATGCATTGTTATAACATAATTCTAAACAGTTTGAAGATATATAGATGAACAATATACTTTATATGCATACATTCATTGTTATAACATAATTCTAAACAGTTTGAAGATATATAGATGAACAATATACTTTATATGCATACATGCATTGTTATAACATAATTCTAAACAGTTTGAAGTACATTAATTAGCTTGAGTGGAATACCGATTTGAAGTTAGAGGAACTTGTTGGAGAGAAAATGATTTTTCATCTGAGGTTCATTTTGACCATATGGAATTATATAACAATAGTGGTGAAATTCTGAAACAGAGGCCATTTGTTCATCTGTGGTACTGTTTTTCATATATTTTAAAGAGAATATTTATCACGTTTCAATGCTATTTTCTTTTAATTTTGGTCATGCTGCAGTTGTTATGCCCATCTGCATCCAAGAGCTGTCAACTGCCGCAAGAAGAAATGTGGTCACAGCAACCAGGTATCGTGTTGCTGCAATTATTTATTTTTTAATATATTCTTATTTCATTTCATCGTGAGTTAGTTTTGCCAATGCTATGTATGTTCATGTTATTTTTTATTAAACAGCTGAGGAAGAAGAAACCCTTCCAATAAGTTCAGAGTTCAACTGGTAGAAGTACTCATTATCATTTTAATATGTATCAATTTTGCTTATTGATTTCTCTAACTTCTTTTGATATTGGTTTCTTTAAACAGCTGAGTAAAAAGGAAGCCCTTTTTGATAATCTACAATTTTCTTTTGATATCTCGTCAGTCTAAACTGTGGTTTTGTTTAGTTATTACTTGTTAGTGGCAAAGTATACTGTCTTTTGATTCATTTGCTCATTATTAGTAAAAAGCTTATGGTTGTAAGGAGGTATAAAACTATGAAAGATGTCTGTTGTTTAAAAATATAGTATGCTCTTATCTATTCAACTTTAGATATTATCTATAAATTTTTGCTTCCGGGCGTTAAAGCATTTATTGTGATCACTAAATTGTTTTATATTTTTCTTGTTCAGTTTTTTTAGTGACACAATATTGTTAATTTTGATAAGGTGATAGTTAACGCATCTTCATTATTTTAAGTTATAGTTGGATCATCTTTTAGTGACACAATAAAAAAATAATGTGAACACACAAGCCAGATCATATTTAACAAATAAAATTATATTCCGATTTTTATTTATCTGTTCGAGTTGCATGTCGAACAGATTGAAGGCTTAATATTATTAATTCTATCTTTTCTTTTGTCAAAAGACAATTTTCCAATACTATTCTTCCAAATAAGATAATGTTAAGGTGTCGACAACTTTTTATTAATTTCTTAAAGTAAATCCTAAAATGGTCCTTAATTAAATTTTTTTTTAATTTTTCGGTCATTAAATATTCAAAATTTTCATACTATATTGACAGAAAATGAACATCACATTTATACAGTCATCATGAACATCAATATCTCACATCCTTGTAGCAGTTAGACATCCTCAAAACCTAGAATTGAATCGATTTCAGTTGAAATTTTACCAAAACGATGGGACAAATTAAGGTGCTATATATATATATATATATATATATATATATATATATATATATATATAGCTAATAATTGAAACACTGAATTTTAATGAATTTTGACTTAGTTATAAGCATTAATTAATTAAACAAAAAATGTTGCAATTAAGTTATATCAGAATTCTGATTAAAAAATTTTCTCCCCAAAAAAAAGTTATGATTAAATAGAAATTTTCTAGCGCCTTCTTCATTGCTACCATCATTACAATCGTTGAATGGAACTGGTTCATGATTCAATCAGATAAACTGAACAACAGATACATATAAATTTTAAAAAATAAGGCACTTAAATTAAATAATATAATACAAGCGTTCATTTAATTGGGTTGTTTTTACCGAACAGGCGGTAAAAAATTCAAAGTAATTATAGTGCTGTCACTTTTGACGTACACTATGTATGCGGAAGTACATCCGATGGTAAAGAAACAATAGTAAAAATATTTTTTGTAGTAGTGTATCCCCAAATCTCTGATCAGATTCAAATATCAATTTAGAAAAAATAGTTACATAAATTTTTTGTGTTCTTTATATAAATTAAAGGTATTGAAACCTAGTTTTCAAATAACATAATTTTTCTATATGGGTGCGTGACATTTCGTTTGATGATTTTAGAAGGTAGGAGTTTTTCCTTGTAGAAGGTATGAAGTGGTCTATACTGGGCCATAAGGTTGACATCTTGATCAATTTTCCAATTTATTTTTTTTATGTTTTTTGTTTTTATAAAAGGACTCCGGTAAACCTCATAATTTTTAAGATGTTATTTTCGAAATTAAACCTACGTTTTCTTGAAAGAGATACAAAGGTTCGTGACACTGTACTGTTCAATTTTCTCTTTTATTATAAAGATATATTCATGGTAAACAAAAACTAAGTTAGGCCAGCTCTGCCATATTAAACGCATTAAACTTTAAAACAGCTATTTTACAAGACTAAGATGTAATGAAACAAAAAAATTCTCTTTGCACTAAGCGATGCAATTCGGACGCTTAATGTAGCATGCATTCTGCACAAAATTATTCAGGTGATCCTATTTTTTGTAACAATGTTATAAATAGCGCGCTATAACATTTTTGAATCCTAAACGCTAAGCTATGGCATAATAACACGCTATTTGACCTACGGACGCTATAGCGGTAATAGCGGTCCGCTATAGCGCATAGCGTGTAGCGCAAATAGCTCCCGCTATGTAACATGAGCTGTTTTTTTTTTTTTTCAATTTATATGGGCTTTAAATAAAGGCTCAGATTGGATTTTAACTGTGATTTTTTGTTTTTGCAATTGAGATACTAAGCTTTATATTAAACTATTAAATATTTAATGAGAGATCCATCAAACGAAATCAAAATAAGGAAGCTACAGCGCACGATGCAACATGAGTTGGTTTTTTTTTTTCTCGTTTTTTCAATTTATATGGGCTTTAAATAAAGGCTTAGATTGAATATATTAAGATATTTCCTGAAATAAACAAAATGATACTTATAGTAGTTTGAATATTTTGAATAGATTAAGATAGTTAATTATGCCATGATGTCTAGGTTATTTTGAAATTTAAATAGAAAAAAAATAGATTATGTCATGATGCTAAATATATTTTGAATAGAAAAAGATAGATAGTTTATGATATTAGTATTATTATGGATATTTTGAGTCGCAATTTAGACTTTGTATTGGTTCGATATAAATATTATAATTTTTTAATCAATTTGATATTATTTATTGTTCTATGAGACTTAGAGAATGTTGATATTTAGTACAAATATATGATATAATTTTTATAAAAATAAAAAAACGCTATGTAGTATAGCTTTCGCTATATCTTTTTTGTAGGCTTCCCGCTATGATGCGATAAACGCTATTTAGAACCTTGTTTTGCAACAAACTCTCTTAATACCCAATTAACCTTCAATTGATTCTCTCTCTTCCTTATTTCTCTGCTATTAATGCACTCTAATAATAAATAAATTAAGAATGTTTAAAAATGAAAATAACACAATGGGATTTGTACCCTAATAAATTAAGAATGATTAAAAAAGAAAATATTATATACAATGAGATTGTTTAAAAATATCTTTGTGCCATAATCTCGGAAACTAAATATGGTATATGGTATATTCTGAAGGCCAATTATGATTTATAGTTATTATTAAACCTTGTTTTTCTTTTGCAAAGTATAGAAAAAGAATTACAGTCGGTAACAAAAAAAAAAATAATGAGCACAAAATAATTGTTAGTTTTGATAATTAAGCATGAGTATTTATAAAAACTATTTTATTTTTACCTAGTTTTCCTTGTTAGAATTTATAAGTATGTGTTGAAGACAAGAATTACAAACGAAAAAAATTCAAGTCTCCAACATAACTCAGAATCCTCCTTTAATTGTTCACATATTATGGAGAAACCAAATAAATCTCTAGGTAGAGAACTCCCCTATCTCCCTTCTGAAATACAACAGGAGATACTAACATGGCTTCCTGGCAAGTCGCTCGTCAGGTATCAAGCAACATGCAAATTGTGGAAAAGCTGCATTAACGATCCGACCTTTGCGAAAAAGCATTTTGACCGTGGAGGACGTCGTTACAAATGCATAAACTATTTCCTCAACTTCAGTCGAGAAGCTGTATTCCACATGGAAATCGTTGATAGGTCCATGCAGCCACATCATAAGCCGTTGATCGATCTCCAGTCACTACAGGAATCTTTGGGATACAATAAATATATGATATCTTATTCTTGCAATGGTATTTTTTGTATTTATAATGGGCATTGTGAAAGCAACATTATTCTCTATAACCCCTTAACCAAAGAGAGCGTGCTTCTGCCAGGGCCAAGAACATTAATTTCAGGTATTAAAGCCCAAATCTTTGGTTACGAGGATGTATACATAGGGTTTATTCCATCAATGGATGAATATAAGATCGTGTGTTTCTTTTCTGATAATGGTTCTTTGACATTAGGTCATTGCACTATTTTCTCATTATCATCTTGGTCATGGAATAAGATTACTGACATCACACTTCCACTTACAGCCACCCCGATAGTTGCTAACGGGGTAATGTTTTGGCATAATGATTCTGACACATCAGTTTTATGGTTAGATCTAGCTACTGAGCAATTCGGAATAATTGATCCCCCATCTCACACCATAATGCCAGACAGGATATTGCTATCTGAGGTGGAAGGAAGTCTTGTTTTACTGTATTGGCGCGATAAAGATTATATGTCAATTTGGAAGCTTGAAGATGTTGCACGAGGTATTTGGATGAGGTGCAACCCCATTTGCAAACCAATTTTTGTGCCCGTGGAAGAATGCGATTCGTGTTTCTGGGGTGATGTTATCTTCCATCAGGGAAGAGCATCTTTTGTTTTAGAGGATAAACTCTACATTAATGTTTCAATATTAGGCGACTCTCAAGTGGTGTACTGTTTTAATGAGGATGGTAAAAGACTGGATATGCTGGTACAACCAAATCTGCATGTGCATAGCTTGTTGTCTTTGAAGAAGTTTGTTCCTTCAAATTGTGGCAACTGCTGATGCTGGCTTTTCCAATCGACTCCGACCGTAACTTTCAGTTATTGATTTATCAGTGTTTTGCTCTGTGGCTGCACGCAAGTAGTTTTTTCTGGTTTATAGGTACTTCAGAATCTTTCTCTAATAGTAGAAATATTAATGTATTAATTGCAACATAAATATATTTTTATAAAATTCTGAAGTGGTTGTCTCTTGCATGATTAAAATCAGAATCAGAATTGGAATCATAATCGGTCACTTGATCATGGAATTGGAATTGGTCACTTGATCATGGAATTGGAATCGGATATAAATCGGCTAGAATTGGATAAATCGGCCAAAATCGGCTAAATTGGATCGGCAACTGGGATTTTTTTGGCAAAAACTTGTTTTGTACTAAAAAAATATATAAAAAATTGGTATTTTAATAGTTAACAGTTTAAATATTTATAACACTCATAATAATTAAATTGTGATGGATAACAATTAATTTAATTTGTAGTGTAATTACTTAAAATATTAAAATTATGTAATTTTAATATAAAATAGACGATTTCATAAAATAATAATAAAAAGCGTGAATGATATTCACAAAAGAGAAATAAAATATTCAATTTCTACATTTTATATTTTCTTAACAATCAAATTTAATTTGTAATATAGTACAATCTCATTCTTTACTTTGTCAAAAATAATGTATACATCTCCTACACTAGTTAAATATAAAAACTATAAATATAATAAAACAGTAATTAATGGCTTCATAGGCTACAAACCTAGCAAGGCACTCAAGCAAACCAGCACACTTTTGAGTCTTTGACAAAGTATTTTGTTCAACAGAAAAAGAAAAAAAAAAAAGTTGTTGGATCACGATATAAAATGGATAAGGTGAACCACTACAAATTCAAATTTTCTATAGTACAAAATTATACATCAAATCTAGCCATAGAAATAGCTGAAAATTCTTCTAACTCAGCCAAGAACTTCTGCCTTTCCAATTTTTTTTTTTTTAGCACCATTTCCTTCTTCAAACTCAAATCAGTAACAATGATTTTCTTGCTCTCAACCTCAAGATATAACAAGAAGATAAGGCAGGAGACCAAATCAGTCTAGGACAATGATTTTCACCGCCCATGTACTGACTTGGGTGAAACTCGATATATTTGACTCAGCTTGAAATCGGAAAATTAAAAGTTATCAGGAGAAAGAAAATCCGTCCGAGAAATTGGATATTTATTATGCGGGCCCATAATTCAGTGGATATATTGGTCTCAAATTGATATTCCTTTGGCCACCGCCGTACCCACTTTGTATTTTAGTTTGCAACCAATTAAGAAACCATACATGAGAACTATCGAAAAGAATATTTAAAATAATGCAGAAAGTTTATTTTCTAGTTCTATGTTTTGTTTAGACATAGTTTATGGATTTTGGTTGCTATGTGATGAGAGGTGGACTAAGAAGATTAGAAGATCCAATAGATCTATTGATCCCATTTAATTTTAATTTATTGTATAATTTAGCGTAAAATGTTATGGTACGTAAAATTAGTTTCCATTCTCCACATTAAATTTGTATATAATTGATTTATATAGTTCGAAATTTTTTGTGTGATTATTCCATATGTATTTGACTCCGCCTCTGTATATAGTACTAGCTTAGTAGCTTAATTAGTACCATCTTAATTAGAGACAATGATACTAGTTTCTGAATGGAACTGGTTCACCCCACTTTTGTAAAAAATAAAAAATTTGTCCTACGTCCAAGGGATAAATAATCGGAAAATTTTAACAGAAAATGGTTTCAACCAATTCCGACCAATTAAATTAATTAACACTTGTATTTTATTATTTAATTTAGAACCGTTACTTTTTTTACTTTATATATGTATATCTTTTTTATGAAAGAAGTGGCTTAGCCACCGATTTTCATATAACAAAAAATCATACAATATCCAATTAGTACCAATCGGACAAAATCGATACATCAACAAAACAAAACGGCACATATAAACCTACTACAACTTAGGATAACCAAAACAAGTAATCAACAAAGTAACAATCTATAACAACACCACAAACACCATAGACATGCCAATAGTAAAAAAAGACCCTGTACGCCTATATATTAGAGGATATGGAGGAGCTGGAACCGGACACTTCATCCATCAAAGCTATCCCTGGTACATGCATATGGGTTGAATCTTGTATAACCTCCATAGAAACCGTAGTGGAACCTATCAGGTCCTTCAAATCAGAAAGCAATATTAGATTAAGTTGAGATGTAAGATTAGACTTTTGATTCGTAGACCAAAAGTTAGCTACCGCAATAATCTTGGCTCCTAAAACCTGTACAGTGTATATATGACCTGCATTAAATAAAATTATGTTTCGGTCTAGCCATATGTTCCATAAACCCCACCCCCCCCCCCCCCCGAATTATCTCAACAAGATTAGCATCTTTGAGAGGGATGCAATAATCCAGCTCCCATAAATCAACAACAAAATTACATACAAAAACAAACCTATTATACGTAGCAATCCAAGCCCATATAGATCTAGCAAAATGATAATGGGCAAATAAATGATCAACAAACTCCATCTCAGAACATTATACACATTGCATATTACCAAACCACCCCCTTCTACTAAGGTTATCCCTTGTTAAAACCCTATTTTGCTTAACTAACCATAAAAATAAAAATAAAATTGAGGGGGATGGTAGCAGCCCATATACTCTTAAATTCAAGATTATGAACCCCACCATATTCAAGCAAACTATAAAATGAATGAACTATGAAATTACCATGCGGAGTCCATCTCCACAATGTCTGATCTGGTATGTTATTCAACCTAAAACTCAAAAATTGGTTAACTAGAGAGCATCATTCTATAAAGTCCCCATGTAGTTGTCTCGTATATTCTAAGTTAATAAAAGCAACTGACAAAACCTCATGCACAGTGATATATTTATTATACGTAATCTGAAACAGATTAGGATATTCATCAAAAAGAACAATCTCACCATGCCATTTATCTAACCAGAATCTAACATTCTTATCATTACCCACATTCCAATAAGAACTAACTTGCACAAGATGGATAATTTTCATAATACCTGACCATAAAGATGATTTAGTTCGCATCTGACCTATACTGTTGTATTTGTCAAGTAAGATAAGCTTCCATGTACCTGTAACTCTTGAATCATAAAATCTGAATAACCACTTAATTAGCTAACAAAGCTGAATTCATTCTCTTTAAATCCAATACACCTAAGCCCCCTGTTTTTTACTTCTACAGACTTTATATATATATATATATATCCATTGTTCAAATTATGTAAATTAATCATGAACCAGTTCC
The DNA here is from genome assembly GCF_964058835.1 of Carex rostrata. Classification (NCBI taxonomy): domain Eukaryota; kingdom Viridiplantae; phylum Streptophyta; class Magnoliopsida; order Poales; family Cyperaceae; genus Carex; species Carex rostrata. The sequence continues at coordinate 4,353,088 of NC_135949.1, forward strand.
ATTCAACGATAGCAATGATGGTAGCAATGAACAAGGTGCGAGAACATTTTTATTTAATCAGCATTAATTCTAATAGAATGACTTAATTGCAATTTTATTCAATAATTAATAATTATAAAGAAAGAATTCAAAATTCCAATTTTTATCCCAATTCCCAAAATCTTTCCTGCTGACACCACAGAGTTTGATCAGTCTGATTGATGGACATGCATTGAACAAAATTTGGTTTGATATCTGGTTAGTGTCATTCTATCCGCATCAAAATCTGTATGAACAGTTTTATATATAATTCGTATAAATCAAATCCTCACAAATTTTAATACAGATCAGATCATACTGAATTTAAACCTGATGCAGTCATGCAGATAAGGACATACTTCTGACTCAACAGATTAGACGTGTCAAAATGATTAGGCGGTACCACAAAGTTAGGGGAATAGAAATAACATGCATATATGGTACGGGGAAAATGGATGGTGCGGATCGATCATGTCATTAGGCAGCAGCAGGAATTAATTAATAACACGTTAAAATGATCTCATCCATTGAACATGCATAGGCCTGAATTACGTTTCATTTTCCAAAGAATAGTATGAAACTATAAATATATATAAACTCATCCTATGAATGATCTTTGAAACCAAAATATAATTATATATAATGTTTGCTAATTTCATTTAAGAACGGAGGTAAAAGTCAAACACGTATAAGAGTCAATCATATAAAATTATTCTACGAGAAATAGAGATAAATTTTATAATAACATATAATTTTACTCTAAATTATATAGAAAATAATACATAAATTAAAAAAAAAAAAGACAATTGACCTCCATTATCTTTTTGTTCCATTGGCCCCTAATCTCATTAGTACGTTAAAGGACATATTGAAAATGTTCAAAGCTGCTTTCGCTGCTTCTACTGTATCCAACATCTGATTTTGAGTATGAAATTGACCATTATTATAACAATGGTGAAACTCAATCTCGTCTATTTACTTCTTATGTGGGTGGATATATGCGGGAAGAATTTCATTTTAGGAAATTTATTCGAGTAAATTTTAATGCGTTTTATTTACTTGACAACGAATTTCATTTCGGAAGTACGAGACAATTTTAATACGTTTTTTTTACTTGGCAATAGTAAAATTTGTTTAAATGCATATTGGCTCACTTGTTTTAGAATCTTTAAATTTTAATACAAAATATGTTGATTTTCACTAATATATATCTTATTTTAATTAAATCGATTCATACCAATATATGCACGCATTTGTGTCAATTTTGTGTGCACAAATTTTAAAGCGGATCTGACGGTCCTGAAGCCCATCAAACCTAAAGTAGGTCTAATGGGCATCAGACCTACTCCGTTCTCGTACGTTATATAAGAAATTAGAAGAGTTGGTGAAACCAAATCAAACATCCACCTTATTGCACTCATATTAAAAGGAAATGACACTGAAGAATATAAGTATATAACAATAAAAATAAAAGAGAGACTGAATTACTCTTGCATTAATTTGCCGCTCATTCACAGTGACCGTGATTCTTGTACCTCAAGTTCATGCTCGACAGCTTGCATCGAGGCCTTCAAAATTAGAACATTTGGATTAGGGAAAAAAATGCCAAAAAAGTGATGTGTAAAAAAGGGGAACTGTAGCTACTACCTGGATGACTAGACCATTTTTTCAAAAATATAACATCTTCTATTTAATTAAAATAAAAACTCTAATATTTCTAAAAAATAAAAATATAAATATAACATCTTTTATTTTATTAAAATAAAAAATCAGAAAATTATATTTCTCATAAATTATTTACTAGAAATAGGATTTTAAATTTGTTGAATAATTTACCGTACATAGGGCTTTTTTCCAATAAATTATATACCAAAATTGGCAGATTTGAAATTTTATTCAAAACTTGTGTTTACTTGAAAATTTTATATTTTTTATATTAAATAAAAATTTCAGACCAAACTGCCTTTTTTTTTCTTGGAGATAAGAATTTGAGGAATATCTAGAACGAATATTTTTTAATTTATTAATGGACTAGAATTTGCAGGATTATTTAAGTAATTTTATTTTTAGTAGATAATTAAATGGTCAAATTTAACTTAACTTGTTGTTTTATATTTATATATTGATCTGGCAATTCATTAATATCTATGGAGGAGCGCATATAAGGATTAAAGATGACAAAGTAGGAAAACTTTATTTAGAAAAAAGAAACACTATAAATATTTGTTCAAACTCAGGAAGATGATGAGATGTTGTTTCATATCTTTCGAGATGAACGAGATGGTTCAATAAAAGATAAGTCCTATGTTTTTTTAGTGTGGTGCATGCATTAGATAGTAAGTTGTGGAATCGGATCTGCTTGTCCCCCCGGATTCCCCCTGAAGAACCTAAACGGACGTTTGGTCAAAGGCTGAGGTGTACTAGGGGCACACAGTGTGCCAGGAGAAGACGAAGCTGCTGCTTAAATAGGTGGGGTTGCTGAACGGGCTGCTACCCTATGGGACATCACCGAGTGAAACAATTATTGAATAGAGGAAAGTAAGCAATAATTACAATGAAGATTATTTTTCTGCTTGTTCTCGTTTTGCTTTTTTCTGGTATGTAATTAACTAGTTTCATTTCATATATATGTTGTTAATTATTACGCTAGCTAGCTAGCTAGAACTATATATTAATTTTTTTTATTTTTAAATAAAATAAATTTAATTAGGTTCAACACTAACAGTAAATGCGTGTGATGAAATGGAGATGCCTTTGCCATTTTATTGCACTGATCAGGGACAGTGCAATTTCAGAATGGATCACACTCCCAAATTGTACCAACAAAAATTCCATTCTTAAATTACATTTTTGTCGTCACACTAATTTACTGTTGGTGTTGGACCTAATTAAATTTATTTTATTAGAAAACAAAAAAAAATTAATATATAGTTCCAGCTAGCTAGCTAGCTGTAATAATTAACAACATATATATGAAATGAAACTAATTAATTACTTGCCGGGAAAAACCAAAACGAGAACAAGTAAAAAACTAATCTTCATTGTAATTATTGCTTGGTTTGCTCTGTTCAATAATTGTTGTGAGAGCGGATCAAGAAACAAACATGAGAGAAAGATGCAGATCTTCGTAAGACACAAAGATACAATCAAGCTTAGCGTTGAGAAAACCGACACAATCAGAAGAGTCAAGTCCAAGATCCAAGAAAGGCTAGGTACATGCAGCCGTTTCTTACATTTTCTGTGTTATTTTATTGCATTTGTAAGATGTATTGATTAATCTAGTCTATCCTCCATGGAATATTTGAATTTATTGATAGATTCAGTGCGATATGTTAGTTTATTTGATTGTACTGATTCTGTTTATGCTCTGAAGTTGTTCTGTTTCATGATTATATCTTGCTGTTAAATCTTGAAATATAATGTGCATTTAGAACTTAGTTTGATTGTATTATTTCCCTTATATGACTCATTTTTAGTCATAAAAGTGTCTCTCTGATTCTAAAAATTGGTTTTAACTCTGATTTCATCTAACCTGTAACAATACTAGATCGGTATGGCTTCTTGGTTTCAGTTAACCTAGGTTGATTCTTTACCTTCAGAGATCATGGGATATGTAATGGTGCAATAATATATACTACTTTAGTTCCATATATGGATCTGTATTAAGTGCTTGATTGATGCTAATTAGGACTATTTATACTCTGATTTCTTGATAAGACTACACACATGCTCTTCTTTTCAGTTCTCAATATATCTAAAGTGAAATCAGATATAAATATTCAAGTACGAATATTAGTTTGAATCGTCTGATCTTTGTTGTAGGGATCCCAACAAGTGACCAGAGCCTGATTTATGCCAAGAAGTGACTTGAGGACGACCGCACACTTGCTGATTATAACATCGAAAACGGTAATGTTGAAGTTCTGTCTTTACAATTTAGCCTTTTATTTTTTTATTATAGGGCTTTTGAGAAAACATAAAAATATGAAAATTTAATGTTCCAGAGTCGACATTGGACCTGTGGCTTAGGTGGACGGGTGGCCAGGTACGTCTGATCAGAACAGCCAGGTGCATATTGTCGCTGCCATTTCATTCTTTAATATATTATTATTTCATTTTATATTGAGTTTTTGTTGCCAATGATTTATTGTTCTTTTTTTATTAAATAGCTGAGGTAGAAGAAGCCCTTCCAATAAGGTTCATAGTTTAATTATAAACATTTTTTTTCTGTTACATTCTATTAATTACTTCCTTTTTGATTAAACATTTTTTTCTTTCTATAACTTGTTTTGACATTAATTTCTTTCTTGAATAAACATTTTCTTTTGTCGTTTGATCAAGTGAAAAATGCTGTCAAGCAGAAGTGCTTTAAGATCTCATCAATCTAAACTTTGTATTTTTATTTGTTTAGAACTTGCTAGTCATGAATTGTGTAAAGGCAGAGTATACTGTTTACTTCTAGTTAGAAAGTTTTGCATAAAAATGCTTACTGTGTTTACTTGTTGTCAAGATATTCTGTTCAGTGGTTGAAACTTTTATTAGTTTTCATGTTAATCACTTCTATTAGTTGAATAAAATTTGTGAAGCTTTTCTTCTGTAGTGTTAAAGCGTTTATTATGGCCACAAAATTGTTTTCTATTTTTCTTTTTTTTTCTCAAGAGAAGTGTGATTAAATTCCAATGGCTAGCATTTACATCACAACGCCTGTATATGTATGATTCACAACACAAGGCGAATACTTTAGTTGAATTAATCATCTCCTTTTTTTAATTAATCATGTGAAACACAAGCTAGACCATATTTCAAAGACAAAGAAAAATGTTACTTTTTATTTGTATTTATCTTTCCATTTGAATTGCATGTCTAGGGATAATATGAATTTATCTTTTGAGAAATAGGGTAATGTGAATTTGAAGTTAACTTTAAGGGTTTAGTATTATTAATTCCTCAGAACAATAGTACGGATTCTTTTCTTTTGTCAAAAGACAGCTTTCCATTACTATTCTTACAAATAATGCTATTTTTTTGTTTCGGTCATTAAATTTCAAAATTTTAATTTTAGTAACGATCATCATATATCCTGGTAAGTGAAAAAATTGCATCTCAGTGATTTAGAAAATGTAATAATATATATTATGACAGAATTCATAAAAATATATACTATGTACAGTCATCGTAAAAATCAAAATCTCACATCCTTGTTACATATAGACATCCTCCAAACACATAATAGTTAGCTTGGATTTCACTTGAAACTTTGTGTTAATGTTTGGTTACTAAGTTGCTAGAGAACTGGGTAAAGGCAGATTATACTGTTAAGTTTATGGTTGTAGAAAGTATGAAATATGCGTGTTACATCAATATATATATATGCTGTTCTCTGTTCTGAAAATCAGAATCCGAAATAGAATCAGTAAGTTGTTATAGAAATTTGGATTAAGATGAGTTCAGGTAGCTTAACATTTTGTAGCATAATTAGACATTTAAACCATAATAGTGACTGATGGGCCCAGGCCCAAAAGCTTGAAATATATATATGAAATAAGAAAAGCCCAAATATAGGCAGACTCTACTTCCCCAGTTCTCCTCCAGTCCGTACATCTCCATTCCAAAATCGTACATATTTCTCCAACGCGCTGCTCTCTGCTCCCTCACAAGTCACATCTCTGCTCGTGCTACTCAAAATCGGGATAATTGGTCTGATTCGGACAAAAACTCAGTTGAATGGTTCCAGTTTTACAGAATTCTACCGATTTTTATGATAAAACTCGCCATCTGCAAAACTCGGACGTATCTCGGCTTGGCCATAGCCCATTCCAATCCGACTCAGACGAGTCAATTTTAATCCCAATTCCCCAATATAACTCAGACCTAACAGTACTATCTTTCAATATTTCAACGGACATCAATGCAATTCAAGGACTGGAGGATGTCTAACTGCTATAAGGATGCAAAATATAATATTGATTTTCATGATAACTGTATAAAATGCGACGTTAATTTTCTGTCATAGTATGTTATTGAATTTTCCAGATCACTGCATGCTGAGATACAGTTTTTTTATTTTATTGAAAATATAGTCTCGCTTGCATTTCACATGATTCTTAGTAAGATACTGTCACTACAAAGTGATCCAACTATTACTTAAAATAAAGCAAAATGATTCAACCATACATATTCAAAGCGTTGTAATGTAAACGCTCGTCATTGGGGACTTAATAACAATTTCCTAAAAAAAAGGGAAAAAAAATTACAAAAATAATTTGGTGGCCACAATAAGAGCTTTAACACCAAAGAAGTAAAAAAGTAAAAATATTATCTAAAAAGAGAAAGGATGTATAGTGATTAATATGGCAACTGATACAAGTTTCTAACGACTGAACCGAGAACAGCAAACTGATATAATACACAATATCTAGACCAACAAGTAAATAGCAAGCATCCTTCATACTTTCTTACCCTTCTAAATAAGTTATAACAAACTTAAGCTTTTTACTAATAATGAGCAAATTAAACAAAAGACAATATACTCTGCTTATACCAGTTCATGACTAGCAAGCAGTAACCAAACGAAAACACAGTTTAGACTGATGAGATACAAAAGCAAAAAGGTATTCAGTAAAAAGCATCTCTAGGATTCTTCACTTAGTCAAAGGGCCATTATTTCCTCAGCTGTTCAGTAAAGAAATAAATCAATGTCAAAAGAAGTTAGAGAAAAATATAAACATGCTTCATTAAAAAGAATTTAATCGAGTATAAAAAAAAACATGTATAAATTATACTCCAAACCTTATTGGAAGGGCTTTTTCCTCAGCTATTTAATAAAAAAAGAACAATGAATCATTGGCAACAAAAACTCAATATGAAATGAAATAAGAATAATTAAAGAAAGAAATGGCAGTGACAATAAGTACCTGGTTGGCGCAACATCAGGCAAACTGCCCACGACCGCCGCCCCTCCACCTCATGAACAGGTGTAGTGTCATGTCTGGACCATTAAATTTTCATATTTTTATGTTTGTTCAAAAGCCCTTTAATAAAAAACAAGGGACTAAATTGTAAAGATAGAACTTCAACATTACTCTTCTGGATGTTATAATCAACAAGTGTGCGGTCATCCTCAAGTGGCTTCCCACCATAAATCAGGCGCTGGTAACTTATTGGGATCCCTACAACAAAGATCAGATGATTGAAACCAAGATTCTTTACTTGAATATTTATATCTGATTTTGTTTTAATTATATGGAGAACTGAAAAGAAGATCATGTGTGTAGTCTTATAAAAAAATCAGAGTATGAATGGTCTTAATTAGCAGAAATCATAAGCACAAAATACAGATCTATATATGGACATAAAGTAGTATATATTATTGCATCATTACATAAAATCAGAGTTTAAACCAATTGTTAGAATCAGAGAGACACCTTTACAACTAAAAGACTTCATCCAAGGGAAATAATACATATACCAGTTGATCATGAAAGACGCAAACTAATTTCTAAATGCACATTATATTTCAAGGTTTTACAGCAAAATATAATCATGATACAGAACAACTTCAGAGCAGAAACAGAATCAGTACAATAGAATAAACTAACATATAGCACCGAATCTGTCAATAAATTCAATCGAGAATAGACAAGACTAATCAAAACATCTTGCAAATCCAATAAACACAGAAAATGTAAGAAACGGATGCACATACCAAGCTTTTGTTGGTATTTGGACTTGACTATTCTGATTGTATCGGTTTTCTCGACGTTAAGCGTGATTGTATCTTCGTGTCTTACGAAGATCTGCATCTTTCTGTCTTGTTTGTTTCTTGGTCCGTTCTCTACTGGAGTGAAACAGTGAAGTGAACTAGCTGACTTGACTATTTTGATCGTGTCGGTTTTCTGGACATCAACCGTGATCATCTTCCCAGTTAGGTTTTTCACAAAAATCTGCATTTTTCTCTCTTGTTTGTTTCTTGGTTGGTTCTCTCCTGGAAAGAAACAGGGACTGGGAAGGGAAGTGAGCTAGTGAAGAGAAGAGTATTAATTAATTTTATATAGAGGGGTCGAGGGTTTTCCGCTTTTTAATAAACTGAAATGACGAGAATGCCCCTCCTGTTTCAGGACGGTTATTACTAATTAGTAGGGGTGAGTAATGAGCGAGCATGAGCGAGTTAGGCTATGCTCATGCTCGCTCATTTAATAAATGAGCGAGTTGTTAAATGAGCGAGTTCAAGCGAGCGAATAAATGAGCGAGTTCAAGCGAGCGAATAAATGAGCGAGTTATGAGCGGCTCACGAGTTATGAGTACTAAAATTTAATAAATTGTCATAATTCAATTAAATAGAATAATAACAAAAAAATCAACGGTATTACAAAAATAGAATAATAACAACATAAACTAACAATAGCATCAACAAACAACAATCAACAAAAACTAAAGCAGCACTAATAAAAATCCAACATAAATCCAAAAACATAAACTAACAACAGCGCACTGTTTTGAGGCGTCTGTTTAAAAAAAAAAAAAAATGTATAAACTATGAATATTTGGGATTGAATGTGGCGGTGGGATTAGATGTGGCAAATTGTAAATGAGCGAGTTATGAGCGAGTTGGGGCATGCTCATGCTCGCTCATTTAATAAATGAGCGAGTTGTTAATGAGCGAGTTTAAGTGAGCGGATAAATGAGCGAGTTATGAGCGACTCAAGAGTTATGAGCAATTTACTCACCCCTACTAATTAGGGAGAAAACCTGTCCTAGAAATTGGATATTATTTATGCGGGCCCCATAATTCAGTGGATGTATTGATCTCAAATTGATATATCACATGGCCACCGCCTTACCAGCTTTTTCTATTATCGGTAATTAGTTGGCCTTATCCAGTAAAGCTAATTAGCCGTACTTTGTTTCGTTTGCTTTCATTAATTCTTCCGTTGTTTCTTTGATGCCTGGTCCATGCATACACCGTTTTTTTTTTTTTTTCAGCATAAGGAGAACTAATGATGTACGGACTGGACGGGAAATTATGTACGATTTTGGAATAGAGATGTACGGACTGGAGGGGAAATGGGCCTTTCTTATTTCATATATATTTCAATCTTTTGGGCCTTTTTTTTATTTTCCGGGCCCATCTGTCACTATTATGATTTGAACTTGACTAATTATACGGCCCAACAAGTAAATTGGTAGTCTAACAAGTTTCAACTGACATCCAAGCTATTATGGGTCTGGAGGATGTCTAAATGTGACAAGGGTGTGAGATTTTGATTTTTATTTTTATGATGACTGTACATACATAGTGTATATTTTTATGAATTCTGTCATAGTATATATTATTACATTTTTATGAATTCTGACAAGGGTGTGAGATTTTCACTTACCAAGATGATCGTTACTAAAATTAAATTTTGAAATTTAATGACCGAAAGAAAAAAATAGCATTATTTGTAAGAATAGTAATGGAATGTTGTCTTTTGACAAAAGAAAAGAATCCTTACTATTGTGCTGAGGAATTAATAATACTAAAGCTTTAAATTTAACTTTCAAATTCACATCATCTGTATTTCTCAAAAAATAAATTCACATATATTATCCCTGGACATGCAATTCTTTCTAACCACTGAATAGAGAATAGCATACTGATATGTAATAAGCAACATGTTGACCAACAAGTTAACAGTAAGCATTTTTACGCAAAACTTTCTAACTAGCAAGTAAACAGTATACTCTGCCTTTACACAATTCATGACTAGCAAGTACTAACCAAACAAATACACAAAGTTTAGTCAAGAAACAGTATACTCTGCCTTTACTAGCAAGTAAGCATTTTTAAAGCACGTCTGCTTGACAGCATTTTTCACTTGATCAAACGGCCTCTTTTTCCTCAGCTGTTTAATCAAGAAAGAAATCAATGTCAAAACAAGTTATAGAAAAAAAAATATATTTAATAAAAAAGGAAGTACCTAAAAGAATGTAACAGAAAAACAAAAAACATTTTTAAATTAAACTCTGAACCTTATTGGAAGGGCTTCTACCTCAGTTGTTTAACAAAAAAATAGCAATAAATCACTGGCAACAAAAACTCAATATGAAATGAAATAATAATAAGTTAAAGAAGGAACTAGCAGCGACAATATGCACTTGTCTGTTCTGATCAGATGTACCCGGCCCCACCACCTCAGCCACAGGTCCAATGTCGACTCTGGAACATTAATTTTTCATATTTTTAGGTTCGTTCAAAAGCCCTATAATAAAAAATAAGGGGCTCAATTGTAAAGATAGAACATTACCATTCCCAATGTTGTAATCAGCAAGTGTGCGGTCATCCTCAAGTCGCTTCCTGCCATAAATCAAGCTCTGGTCACTTATTACACTCCCAAATAGTGCCAACGAAGATGTGATGAACAAAGTTTCGGAAGCCGCATCAAAAGCCGATGTCACAAAGTTTCGTAAACCACATTTTTGTTGGCACAATTTGGGAGTGCAATCCATTCTGAAATTGCACCCCTCCCTGATCATTGCAATATATTGGCAAAGACATCTCCATTTCATCACACGCATTTAAGACATCTACAGAATCTAGGGGGACAAGCAGTTCTAATTCCACAACTTACTATCTAATGCATGCACCACACTAAAAGCATAGGGCTTATTTTTTATTGGACCACCTCGCTCATCTCAAAAGATATGGAACAGCACCTCATCTCCTTCCTGAGTTGGAACATATATTTATAGTGTTCTCTTTTTTCTAAATAAAGTTTTTGTGCTTTGTCACCTATAATCTTTATATGTGCGCCTCCATAGATATTAATGAATTGTCAGACCAATATATAATTATAAAACAACAAGTTAAGTTAAATTTGACCATTTAATTATCGACTAAAAATAAAATTACTTCAATAATCCTGCGAATTCTAGTCCATTAATAAATTAGAAATTGACCGTTCCAGGTATCCCTCAAATTCTTATCTCCAAGAAAAAAAAGGCAGTTTGGTCCGAAATTTTTATTTAATATAACAAATATAAAATTTCCAAGTCTACACATGTTTTGAATAAACTTTCAAATCTGCCAATTCTAGTAAATAATTTATTGGAAATAAGCCCTATGTATGGTAAATTATTCAACAAATTTAAAATCCTATTTCTGGTATGATTTTTATTTTAATTAAATAGAAGATGTTATATTTTTTATTTTAATTAAATAGAAGATGTTATACTTTTGATACAAAATACGTAATTTTAAATTTTTTCGAGGGATACATGAAACTCCCCCTTTTATGTATTGACCACGTGCCATCAACACGTATTTTTGTTGAGTATTTTTTTTATAAATACGTGTCATTTAATTTTTTTTTTAATATTCAAAGTCACCTCACAATTTTTTGTTAAAAATACAAAGGCTCTTATCAATACGTGTTAAATTTATTAAAAAATTGGACGAAGAATTTATAAACAAGTGTTTCAAATATAAAGGCTCTTACCTTTTTTTTTTTATTTCAAACCCGTAGGCCTTCATTAATTGAAAAGTAAAGAAACATTCAAAAGCTTACGAAGATGTCATATTCTGTACGTGCAAAAATCATATCAACTTTTATTTCAATCATATTAATTATGTATTTTGTGTCATCCCTTCAAAAGCTTTTACTCCACAATCTTTTTCATTCCTATTTATAACACCTCTGACTCACTTTACAGTTGGCAATTGGCATGCGCAACAAACTTCTTTTGTTTTTGTTATTTGTGGCATTCAATTATGATATAAAATTATTCAAAATGTTCTTCCCGAAATCAAATATATATATATATTAATTAGTAATTCTTGTTAATTGTTGATATTAATTACAAATTTATTTCGAATAATTTTTAGTTCAAGTTCTTACATAAATTAATTTTTAGTGGCATGAGAATTCGGATCACACCAGCTGTCAATACGGATTGGCTTGCATTGGCCTCTATATATTAATTCAGAATTCTTCTAAAAGTTCTTTGTATTTTAATTTTTCCTAATTCAAGTCTTACTTTATGTAGCTTTCTTATTCGATTTTCCCAATTCCACTAACATAAATATGTTGTAGCCAAACAATGGATTTTACAGTTTAACAAACAAAAAGACGGCTATGCAAGTTTCCATCTTTGAAAAGCAGCATGGCAAGATGTCACCGATGAAGAATAAGTTCAATGAAAAGAAATAATGATCATCAAGATTTTGACCGCTAGGTATCATAATTATACTTCCAAAGAGTATTGTTATACTTCTATTTTTAATATTTAGAAAATGATTTCAATTGAATTTGAACTTACCAAGTTATAATTGTATTAATTATAATTAAGATAAATTTCATCAGAAGTCATTGAACTTGAAATAATTATTAATTATAATTATAATTAAGATTATATTGTCCCTTATAAAATTAAAATTTGAAGTATGGATTTCGGTTGGCACACGTCGATGTCCATAGGACCAATTTTTTTTTTTTTTTTTAGTATTGACCGAATATCTAATAAGTCTATATGTTACTGCAACATATGTAAATATTATGTTTGAATCAAGTTGATTAACACTCCAAATTAATTGCAAAAAAAATGATGAATCTCTTTATTCATGCCCAGGTTATAAGGTATAAAGCATTTTTCTGGTTTCTTCAAAAAAAAAAAAAAATTGTGTTTGTTGTATATACAGGAACTAGTCATTCAAAATCTTACGAAGATGTCATATTCTGTATGTGCAAAAATTATATCAACTTTTATTTCAATCATATTAATTATGTACTTTGTGTCATCCCTTTCCGCACTTTTACTCCACAATCTTTTTCATTCCTATTTATAACACCTCTGACTCACTTTACAGTTGGCAATATAACTTTATAGGTGGCAGTTGGCATGCGCAACAAACTTCTTTTGTTTTTGTTATTTGTGGCATTCAATTATGATATAAAATTATTCAAAATGCTCAGTATATTAATGTTTCCATCAAATAGAGTATAGTAGCGTAGGATATCGCATTGACTGTAATACATGCAATTAAGGAATCTGTACTTAAATGCATATCAGCTACCCCTTTTGTACCTGAAAACAGCTGATCCAACGGTGGCTGGTGGTACCGCTCCTGCATGAACATGGTTTCAAACATGTACTGCACATCTACCATTGGTCTCAAACCAACTAAGTGGATTAGCCACATCCATATACCTAGTGCCACGAAGTTGCAATTATCTCAAATTGTTTTCATAAAGGATGAGGGTGGCTTCATTGGTGTGTCTTACTCTCAGAACAGGAGAATATCTGGAGTGATGCAAATAACATCCTCCTATATTTTCCAATACAAGAATAAACTGATCTGCAAAGGTCTTTTAACATTTGAACAGTGGTACAGGAACCTCTGTGGGATCGATGCACTTCACGACCTATGTTATATGCATGGCATGTTTGTTAAAAACAGAAGCAAATGTGAGAGTATTGCGAGCAAGTGACATTATCCCAAGCACGATCCTTGACGACAATGAAGTTTTGTGCCGTGTACAAGAGCTCAAAACTTTTATTCCCAATAATCTCATAGTGCCAAATGAGCTTAAAATTTTGGAGGAGAAGGTGATGGAACATTATCAAAGAAGTGCCTATAGAGTATATGAAGAGTTCAAGAAACGCTACTGCTCGAATCCATGGATAATAATTATCTCCATCATCGTCGGCATCTTATTGTTTGTCCTTAGTTTTCTTCAAACCGTATATGGTATGCTTAGCTACTACAATCAATGATTGCGCTAGTAATATCGTCTTGTCCTTAATTTTCTTTTATTTCATTATATCATTTATGCAATTACAATTGTGTGTGTACTAGTGGTTTATCTTTATTCAATTCACTATATTGTTCTATATCATGTATGATGTACTTTATTTTCAATAATTAATTAATGTATGTTCTACCTTATTTTCAATGTAATTCATTTGTCATTTTTATGTATTTATGTGGGACCATGTGTGATTTTATCTTTTCTCTTGTTGTATTGTATCAATTCACCTAACAAGCAAGTGTTCAACCATTAATTAAGTATGGTTATTTCTTTATTAATTATAAACTTTCCTTGTGAGGGTATAAAGTACCTCCTCCTGAGTGTTTCTCCCAAAATTCTAATTTATGATTTTATTCAATTTATTCCCATGTCAATTTTCAATAAATCTATTTAAAATTTTAGGATTTATTTTTTCTAGGACCTCTCCTCAATAAAAAAAAAAGAGAGAAAGAAGAAGAAAAAGAAAAAGAAAAAGAAAAAGAAAAGCAAAAAAAGGAAAGAGACAACTAGAAGGAATTCCTCACTGGGCCCAACCCACTTTGGCATTCCATGAATCGGACCGGATCTGCTTCTAAAACTTTGAATAGGGTAAATTTGACACTTCCAACACAAGAAAATAAGAAAAATGTAAAGGAGAAAAGAATTGAAGCAGCATGATCAGAATCTGGACTATTCAATATCCGTGTCAAAACATGTCTGATTGCATTTCTTTAAGTCCCTTATTTCCATCAGGAATTATAATTTTCCAGTAATTGATGTGTCTAAGTTTTTTGCCTAATTATTGAGGATCTTCTTTAATTAGTTCTAAAATTGAAGGTGAAGAGAGTTGGAGGAAAGAATAAATGTAATCCATCTATAATCAATTAATTAAATAAAAATATCTTCATTATGTAGATGAAAGATGAATATTATGTGTTAATTAGAGATTGACTAAACTTAATGGAGAACAAGATTTTGAGATTCGGATCCATGTAGAGCGAGTCGAAATATGAGACCTACGTAGTTTTATCGAAGATCTCAACTTATCAAGTAACTTTGTTGAAAAATTTATATGCCACGTGAAAAAATTCACTTTGTTGAACAAACAGAGAACTGGAAATCTAAGAAAGGAGCAAGGGAGGGGGAGTTTAGCGAAGGTTAGCAACTTAGCACTGGGGAATCAATATTTTTCGGTTGCGATTTTCAAAAGCCTAGAATTTTAATGGATATTTCATTAAATTAGGAGCATTAGTTATAAAAATTAGGAGCATTAATTATAAAAATTAACAGTACTTGCACATGGGGGAATAAAGAGCCTGGCTTCATTTGTTGTCGTCCTTTTGCATGGAATATGTTTCTTTAATTAAGATGCATTAACTGCCTAATTAAAGTGAGAAAAAAAGGCAGGGAGAGAGAGAGATCAATCCATATGCATTAATTTAATTTACTTGCTTTTACCTTGGAAAATAATAATGCCTTTTCTTGTGACTAATTAAAATTGCATATATGAATCCATTGGAAATTGAGGTTACAAAAATACTAAATATATAAAATAAAATGGGGAATAGAAATTTAAATAGTGAAGTTGTGATCAATGTCTTGTCGGTTGCATATATATTATTCAAGCTAGCATTACAAAATTTCGCAAAAGGATCCAGATATTTGAAGCATACACATAATGTGAAGATGCATCTCAACCGTACCCAAGCATATAACCTATAAACTTCTACAAATAGGTTAGGGACACACACGTATGAATAAGGAGACTTAGTTCTTTTCTTGTATTTCATTAACTAAGATGCATTGTCTAATTGAAGTGAGAAAAAGGCTGAGAGAGAATCCATATGTACTATATATCTTCAAGCAATACAAATCCTACTTGCTTTACCTTTGAATATGTTAATGCCTTTGCTTGTGAAGTAGGTTAAAAAAAGGCTGAGAGAGAATCCATATGTACTATATATCTTCAAGCAATACAAATTCTACATGCTTTACATTAGAATATATTAATGCCTTTACTTGTGAAGTAGGTTAGGAACATTCAGTTAATATATAAGATTGACTACGTTATCTGTGTGTATCCTAGTGCCCTTAAAAAAAAAAAAAGTTACGAAGACAGTACTCGTCCTCTCCTCTCCTCTTTGGTACTTCTCTCTGCATATTTTTCTATCTAATTATAAGAATATTTTATTTAATATTAATTCTTATTTCTTCAAATCATAATTGGATGACCCAGATCTTAGTGGATCGATCCTCCGATTTGTGTATATATGCTTACTAGATCGATCAGTTTGTGAATTGTTGTGTTGGGGGATCTGTTAGTTTCATATCCATATTGTGCATATATTTTGTTTTTTCTCTATTTTTGGAGATGATACATAGTAATTAGTCCGTTAATTACTAATATTTTATTTCGGTTGAATTTGTGTAGATGATTTTAAGATTGAATGATTATTTGATTTCTAATTTAATTTCAATCTTTAGTATCTAATTAAGATAGGAAAAGTTGGCTCTACTTCAGGTAAATTCATTCTTGAACAATTCCCTACACAAGCCTGAATATTACACAAGTTTGTGAATTCATTCTTGAACATTTACTAACACATTTACCTCCTCCCTTTCTGATCTTATCTCTCACATAAAACCTCTGATCCTACCACTGCCCTTAGAGACATTATTGTGGATATTCAGGCTGTGCAACCAGGGGGTTCAAGTTAGATTTTATGGCTAATATCTTTACTTGGAATTCTCAAGGCCATGGACTTTTTGATAAACATAGATTTCTCAGGGATTATCTCCTAGAACATCACATTGATATAGTGTGTATTCAAGAAACCAAAAAGGATAATTTCCCTTCTAGAACCTTTTATCTGAATTTTGAACACATGATCTCCCAACATAGGATTGTCATTTGCCACTAGAATAAATGATGGTTCGTCTTTGAATGCTTCACTTTACACTAAATTAATTCTCAAAGTTATACATTTGACATGCAAATACATCACTCGTGAAGTAAATCGGTATCAATGATTTGAGTTAGACGTTTAAATTAAGTATATCTGATTTCTTTTAGTTAAGCTTATCAAGACTTTGATGAGCGTAAAAACAACTTAGTTCTACTTATAAATACACACACACACACTCACACACACATGTGTGAGTGTGTGTGTGTGTGTATAATAGTTCAAAATACTATTGGTGTTTGTATTTAGATATTCACCAACCTGTAATTGCTTTACTCAAGTCATCAGGTTCTACCCAAGGTTTTTCAATATTAAACCAAAGATAGAGTATAAATTTATAGGAAAATGAAGTATAATAAAGAAAAAAGTAAGAGATCTTTTCTGACACTACATATATAATTGTCCAATATATACAGTTCGCTACACAGAGACACTTCAAATGCGTAGCAGAGGATTTGCGTAGTCTTCGCTTGTCCACTTGACAATTTTCGAATTCGCCTGGAGAAAGAGCCATAAGACGAAGATAGTCGATCATCCTCTCCTCTTTGGTTCTTATCTCTAATAATTCTTACTATCTTATTTTTTTATTGCTAATTTTTATTTGTCCGATCGGTAAGTTTTCACAACAAGTTATATACATCCACTTACACTTTTTTTTATGACACCAGATTACGTGTACCCTACATTTTCAAAGTCCAAACAGTTGATCCAAACTGTTTAA
Source organism: Carex rostrata (assembly GCF_964058835.1). Classification (NCBI taxonomy): domain Eukaryota; kingdom Viridiplantae; phylum Streptophyta; class Magnoliopsida; order Poales; family Cyperaceae; genus Carex; species Carex rostrata. Next base: position 4,370,556 of record NC_135949.1, read on the forward strand.
CACGATGAATATATTAAAATGTGTTTGCAGATCAACTTTTACATTTTTGTTTAACTATTTATTAAGGTGCATACAAAAATTGAATGGTCTGAAACAATGATTTTGTAAAATACTTTATAAATAGTAAAAAAATTCAAAAAAAATGTGTTTGCAGATCAACTTTTACATTTTTTTACCTCCAGGTCTAACTTGTACTGCTCTTACTAATTTCCTGCCCAACCTGTCCAGTTCAGCCTCCATTGTGGGGGGGCATGAATTAGCAACTTCGTAATTTTCAGATTTGAATTATGCACCATTTATAGCATTTTTTTAAATGTTTCTTTTGCAGTGCAGTAACTTGGTGGAGCTTGCAGTTGATTTGAATGTGAGATTTTGTTACACCAGGGAAAGAAGAGACTATAAAGACACTGCAACTTGTGCAAAGGTATTCTCAATGCTTCGAGAAATTTACATTCGATCTTATAATATAGGTGATTGTTAGGTGTATATTTATTTATCATTTGCTCAAATGATATTCCAATAGTAATAGCATTCAAACAAAAGTCAAAGTGTTGTAAAAGGAGGTTTTCATTTAAACTGTTTGTTTGGTTTTGCTATATTACAAAAGAGCACATCATGATTTGCTCTGGTCTACTTTACAATTGATAAAAACACCTTTTTTTTTTTTTTACACACCTGGTTAGAATGACGATATAAGAATTTGGTACTTTGCTGAATTTCACACACCTCACACCTGGTTATCGCTCACAAAAGATAGAATTAAACAGTTTAGGAAGACTTAGAGAGGGGGAGAGAAATTAGAGGGAGAAGATGAATATATAGAAACAATGGAACTTTTCATTAATTGCCCAACAATTCTTAAAATTGTCATGAGCCTAACAAGTGTTGTTAAAACTGGATCGCACAGGACAGTTCAACCGGAAAAAACCAGGCCCAGAATCCAGTCCGGTTTGGTTCTTTGGAGATATTGTTTATGTAACTGAACCGGTCCAAACCCGATTTATTATTGGTTTTATTACAAAACCGACAACAGTTTAGAAAAAGAAAATTCAGTTTTAAACATATTTTGCTCCTTCCCTTTCTTGTGGATATTTGATGGCCGGTGCTCCTTTGAACGGAGCAATCCTTCTCTCACATTAGGCAAGATCTTGATTTTGTTCTTTAGTTTCAACCCCTTACTGAGTTTCAAATCGTAACTCAAAGAGAGAATGTTTCAGTGAGCAAGTACTCTAAGAGCTAGCTAAACACGATTGGAGGGGGGGGGGGGGGGGGGGGCTGGCTAATCCTCTGTTCAGGAGTGAACCCGTTCTTTCTATTTTCTCTTCCTTTAGCTACGTACACTCATATATTTTGTGATTATTATATGTAAACTTTCATGTCCCTTCTAATTATTAACTCATTAGATGGTCTATTTAAAAAAATCAACTGACCTCTTTAACAGACCAAAAAAAATTGATACAATACAATCTCCATCTTCAAAGCTCTGTGATCCTACTTTTACCTGGTCGATATCCGGTCCGGTTCTGATAACATTGAGCCTAACAATTAGCTCTGTGAAAACATAATATGATATTCTCTAGTTTTCATATCTATATTGTCTCCATTACTCTTTTGTGTTTCACCACACTGTGGGTCCAATGTATTAAATTATTAATAATTAAGCCTTTCAAATATTCCGCGTCAGTCTCTTGCTGGCCCACATTAATTTGTCAGGATATTTAATTCTTCCTTTGGCCACACGACTTAAAAGGTCTCCCGTCTCTTGTTTCTCTTTCTTCCTTCATAATTCTGCATCCAATTGTGTTGCCCGTTACCGACATTTTTATATTATCTAATATTAATGGTGATTCTGAGTTTTTTCATATGAAAACAAATTCGAAAAAAAAAATGTGGTTATGTTAGGATTTTTGAAAAATAAAATTAGTTTATGAATAAAAAATTCGGTTTGTTATCTATATATGTATTGTTTCACAAAAAAGAATTACATGACATTGCCATATATATATATATAAGTAAAAGATTAAAACATACATGCGACGTTTAATAATAATCTTACAATTAGAAAACAGACTGGAATCAAAATGAACAAGTAAATAGTATTTTTAAATTCTAAGCATGCAGACATATATTGAAAAACAAAGCTCCTCTCTAGAAAATTACGTCCGCATCACACCTACTAGTCATAATTACGGCAACAAATTATACATATCAAAATATGAAAAATAATATACAGACTCACGCTGACAAATTCTGTAACTTTGGTTTCACTTCTATATATGTCTCTCACTCATTTCCTATCCAACCTGCTCGGTTCTGGCCTCCATGTAGAGGGGCCTGATCTGTTGACAGAGGCTCATAGGTCTAGAGTTTCAAGATTCAACAGTCTTCGAGTTGGTAGCAATTAACAAATTTTAGCAACTCCGAAATTTTCATATTTTAATCATGCACCATTTATAGCATTAATATATTTAAATGTGTCTTTTGCTTTGCAGTTACTTTTGGTGAAGCTTGCAGTTGAATTGCATTTGAGGGAAGTAGGGAGGGAGGGATGGATTTTCTGTGTGATTTGAAGAAAGTTGAAAGAAAGATGGATGCCTTTCCTTTCGTACAAGCAATGCTATCTGAACCCGCCCTCAGAGTTCTTTTATCAGACAATTTCCCTGTTGATGTGCATTCTGAGATTTTGAAGTGGTTTATAGAAAAAAGTTACTTCAATGAATTTTTTGAAAAATATTTCAACCCCTCGGACAACCCCTCGGACAACCCCTCGGAGAACCTTCACGATGAATTGCCGGGTGATGTTGAGTTTCTACGAGTAAAATTTCGTCAACTAGGATATGCTATCAGGGAGATTATTCAACTTTCTTCCAGAAGCCACTCATTGAGATCCAAGTTACAGAGTATATTGGCTGAATGGAGGGATGATAGAAATTGGTTTTCTGGTTATATGAAGTGTATGGTCAAAAGCATAGAAACAGAAGGTGTATTGGAGCTCAAAGACAGGGATGCAGTTCTGAACTCTGTTGACGACATAAAAGGAATTGAAGATTTGCTTCCTGACAAAGCAGATAGTTCATACTGCTTTACAAATAAGGAGAAGTGCCGAGCACTCTTCCTCATGACAGTGTTTCCAGCTCTTTGTGAGATGAAGGAACCTGTTGAAATACTTTGGTTCTTATTAGATTTATCTATAGAGCTAGACAATCTCCCTGAACTAATTTGTGAAGCATGTGAAGGACAACCTCTGGCTATTCTCCTTATAGGGACTCTCATTTCACCCAAACCAAGGGACTATGACACATGGGCCAAAGTCAAAGATGATCTGGACAAGATCAAAAAGTCTGATTATGGTGACTCTGATGATAATCCTAATCACGGCAGACTTGCGAAACTGTTAGAAGAACTGGAAATGGAAAAGACCAAAGAGTCTGATTCTGATTCTAGTGACTCTGATAATGGTGCTACTAACCATCTTCCGAGGCACATATTTACCTACTGCTTTTCTGATTTAACCTTATCACTCCAATCGTGCTTGCTTTATTTAGCATGTTACCCCATAGATTATGAGATTCCTGCAAGGTCTCTAATTGAGATATGGATTGCTGAAAGATTTATTGCACCAGAGGAAGGAGAGACTTTGGAGGAGACGGCATACAAGTACTTGGAGCAACTTGTTGAAAGGTATTCTCAATAATCTGTAAATTAAATTGGCATTTGTTCTTATAAAGTACATGTAATTGTTAGGTCCGTAGTTTGAAAACTATGATTTGATTGTTTTATGATTAACATTGATTAATTAGCATACATACGTACATCGTTGTTTGGTATAGATGGCAGTCTTTTCTCTTATTTTGATAAAAAGTTTTAGTATACAACCTAATAAACAATACTCGTTAGAAAAGCTTCCATTGAGTCTTTGCACCTATCTTTAATATTAGATAAGAATTATTTTATTTATTCCAATGCCTCATCTTCATCATACCTCATCATACCTCATATTTTATATCTTCATTTTCGAATTCCAAATTGTCGATTTAAACCGTTCAATATAATATTTTTACTAAAATATACATGGAGATAAAATTTTATATTTTTTGGAATTTGTTTTATTATTTTTTAAGATAGGTACAAAATCATTGTTTTTGAACCGTTCAAAAAACAGTGATTTTCTACCCATCTTGAAAAATAGTACAAAAATTTCAAAAATTATAAAATTTCATCCCTAATCATCTTTTAATATATATATCATGTTGAACGGTTCAGATCGACAATTTGAACTTCGAAAATGAAGATATAAAATATGAGGTATGATGAAGATGAGGCATTGGAACCCTCCTCTTATATAAAATAGGAAATATGTTATATATTTCTTTTTATGAAAATAAAAATATTTTGCTCAGGATTGCCCATTTTTATTTTCAGGGTTCCCCTTTGTAGAATGAATGACATCCCAATAGTAAATGGATGATTTATATATGAAACATTAGGTTACAGTTACCAACAAATATATCATCTTCAATAATGAATCCCAAGTAAACTGAGAAATATGTTGACTCTACAATCTCCCAACTAATTTATCGACATACAACACTCCCCCAAAAAAATAACTTTATATTAATTTCTTCAAATTGACTCTTTATTTTATTACAGTTGAAAAGGTCTTCATGTCCATGTAGAAATTTTGTTCTATTATAAATATGTATGTTGTTGATGTTTGTTTATTCTTCTTGTTGATTGCAGGTTGTGGGTTAGAGTTTCAAAGAGGTCACTCTTAGGCACAATCAAATGTTGCCGAGTACGTCAACCTATCCATGAATTGATCATCAAGGAATCCTGGAGGGATGGGTTTTTGGCTGCCAATCCAGATGCTAAAAAGAACATCAAATCCTTCACCCGTTTAGCAATCCATCATGGTAACAAGTGTGTATTTCCTGATAAGGTGTATTCCTGGGGTTTACGTTCCTTTTTAGCTTTTGATTGTGATTGGGGTCTTCCTCTACATCCAGACTGGCTGAGAGTGTTGGAGTTGAATAAATCCCCAATTCCAGTATTATGGAATTGTGAACACGGGAACAGTGCTCTAAAATATGTACGCTTGAGGGGTAGTAAGATATATGATCTTCCTAAATATATAGGGAGGGTATATAAACTCCAAACTTTGGATATTAGGGATACATCAATAGAAACCCTACCTGAATACATATGGAACATCGAAACACTTCGTCACGTATATGTCAATCCAAGTCCTCAAATCAAAGGCCCACCCCCTGAAGCAAATATCCCAAACCTACAAATCTTGAAAACAGTTGGGGTTCCTGAGTCATGGCTAGAAATAGATAAATTTTCGGGCTTCCTGATCAACCTAAGAAAGTTAGCACTTTCAAATACGAACAGTCCAGATTGCAAGTCTAATCCATTTTGGAAACCTATTTCTATCCTTTTGAGTCGCATGGATCATCTCATCTCGATGGCGATTACAGGGGACTTTGTACCACCCGAGTTTGTTGATTGCAGAGCTTTTCCAAACCTTAAGACGGTGATGTCTATTAAATTAGAGGGAAAATGGACGATTTGTCGAAAACTGTTCATAGATAATGTTGAATTCCCACCAAACCTTAGAAAGCTCACCCTAACCAAATCTGGTTTGAAGGAAGACCCCATGCCAAGGCTAGAAAGACTGCAAGCCCTGAAATTTCTAAGCTTACAAGATGGAGTATACACAGGGGATCAAATGGTTTGTTCTGCAAATGGATTTCCACAGTTGCAGATCATGGAACTTAAGAAGTTGAACTTGAAGAATTTGGAGGTGAAACCAACGGGTATGTCACTGCTTGCCACTCTGCGTGTGGATCTATGCCCGAACCTCAAAATACCTCATCACCTAGAGCATGTTACTACTTACTATTGAAGGTATCGATAATCCTCGTATTCTGGAGAATGTTACTATTGAAGAATGCTACTTTCAGCCTCATGCTTGATTAATTCCTTCTTTTCTTCTTTGTGCATGTGTGATAAGTTTCTCTTGTTATTTATATTCCTCTTTTAATGTAAGTTAATTATAATGTATGTTGGGATTACATGGAAAATTCATATTTGAGTTGATTTTGTGTTTCCATTTAAATCAAACGGTTGCTATCTAAGTTTAAGTATTGTGTTACCTAAGAGTGAACATTATTTTCTGCTCCTTTTGTCATGCACATGCAAATTAATTCTTGTTTTTATTTTTTTTGGGATGCGTACTTGTACTCCGCTCAAAAACTGTAAAATTATGTATTTTTCTCTCCAAATTCTATAATTAAGTATTTGTCATCAATCCAATTGAGATTAATTACATCTAAATAATATCATAATTCAATTAATTGAATAAGTACATTGAGTTATTAAATTTTTTAATGGTAAATACATAATTTTGTAATTTTTGAGTGCTACATCTGAAATTATCCCACAAATTAATTTTTTGGAGCCAGTTGTTAATTTTGATATAACTAATGGAAAAAATGAATCATATAAACTGTCTTGTAAATAAATTTCATGTTTCGCTTATTTCTCTCCTCAGTAACCCATAATTCGATGCTCTGTTTAGATTTTCAACGCCTCTTTGGTCTTTCCTCGGGAGGTGATGATTGTTCCTCTGGCGAGGGGGTCCCATTTCTTGCCATATTAATTTGCTTAATGCTTCCTTGCTATTCGATGTCTCTCATCATTGTCAGAACCTGTACATGAAGTTATACAAATTTAATTGAGCTAATTAGGGACTATGCTTCTTCCTCCAATAAAATAAAATAAAAAATAGGAATTATGCTTATGTAATGCAAAAGTTTAACCAGTAATATAAATTAAAAGATATGTATAATGTCATACCTAAACATATAGGACATTGCATTGCACTTCCTTTTGAATTTCTTCTAGATTTCATAAAAAGAAGTATTATCAGGGGCAATTGCGTCATTTTTCTTTGATTTGACCCTACTTTGATTTTTCTTTAAAAAAACTAATTTTTAGTTGCAAATTATCAAAAGGAAGACAATTCCTACAAGTACTGTACACCATGGATAATATCAAAATTCCTACTTTTATTTATTTAACTTGACAATAAAAAGTTGTATCAGGGGCAATTTAGTAATTTTTAACATTTTACTGGGTGGTAAGCAGTACCTTGTTCACCTCTCTGACTGGCAATTTAGTCCAGATTCTTCCTTTGAATAGGTAGAGCTACCTACATCGACAACATTTTGCTATTAGTTTATATTTTCTAATTTATTTAAGGCTTACAAAATAAAAACTACATAAAAAAAAAAACCAAAAAATGCCCTTGGAAGAACATCTAGTCTCAGGTCCAATTTAGAGTAAAATAATTAAGCATCTTCGATCCAATTTAGCACAACAAACATCACTTCAGAATATCAAATTCAAACTTTTGGCCATACTCTGATCCAAATTCAAACTTTACCAATACTCGTACTCTGATCTTTGGTACATACAACACAGACCTGATATGGTACAGTACACCATGGGTAATATATAAAGATCTGATAAATATATCCAGATTTTTACATATTTGACCAAATCAACTAATGTACACTGTAGACCTGATATAGTGTAAGATAAATTCCAACAAAACATATCAGCGAAAAAAATTGCCAAAATTCCAACAATATCACTACTTTTGAATGGTATAAAAAAAATAGTAAAAATTTGATCTACATGTACACTTCATTTTGAACGAGTGATGAGTCGCTCAATGTTAAACGGTTCAATCAATTTTTTGGACTTCAAAAATGAAGATATTGATCCATTGTGCACTATGCATAGTAGTATAGTACCATGCATAGCCTCACTTTAAAAGAAATATAACATGCTAAATAGTTCATAAAAGAAATATGCATTAATTAAAAGAAGAAGTACCTCTTTCTCAAATATGTCAATATCATGATATAGCTTGTAAAATTAAAGCATCAAAGTTTGGATCATCTCTCAGAATGTGCCGGTCAGTAAGCAAGTATTGAATTGGCAGTCCAGTCACAGTCACAGTGTGTGAGAGTATTTTGAACTGGTACAGAAGAGAAGAGAAGCGTTAATAACTGTTGACCTCTTCCTTCCCCATTAAATAAATTCTACTTTCAGCTTTGATGTAGTACCTCTTGCTGCCTGATATTTTCAAATAACTGTTACAATTAATCTATGGTGCTTAAGTAGATAAAAAAATAAAATATATGAATGTTCTTTCACAAATGAGTAAACTAACAGCACTAACAGCACTAACAGTAAACTACTAACTGATCATTTGAATAACAGTAACTTGAAACCCGTAGTAAACCCATAGTACAGATAACAGTAAACTGTTACAGTTCAATTGAACTGAAACCAATAGTACAGATTCATCTGATCACATAACAAAAACCCTCTAGATAGTTTTTGGGAAGTTTACTATAATATTTTTGTTTTGTTTACCTTACTTGCTATGCTGGATAATCTATGCCATTTTGATGTATTCAGTGAAAGTAAAATTTACCAAAACCCCCCTGAGTTATTAAATATACCACTTTTCTTCAAACGAAACAAATCAAGCTTAGTAAGAAAAGAAGATCAGATCAACTTTCTTTCTTTCTTTCCCTTCTCTTCACAAAATGCTTGTCGGTCTGTGTTCCCTTGATTTCAAAAACAAGTTCAGAAAAGTGGTAAGAAACGATGCAAACACAGAAAAATTGAGGTAAGGAAATTTGGGATAATTAACCTGAAAAGTTTCACTCAGACAATTCGTCGAACGGATTGTGTGCATCGTCTGAGAAATGTAATGTAATGATGCAGTACACAACGAACAAAGATAGAAAAGGGAAGAAGCAAGAGAGAGAGATGCGAGTGTGAGCTAGGATGCCTGGAGATGAAGAGAGTGTTTAGAGTGCTGGGATGCAGTATTAAAAAAAAATTCTCAAAATAGATACAACTTTTTATAAATTAAATGTACTAAAAGGATCAGAAAATATTATGTATTACCTAGAAGTAACTTTTAAACCGGGATCAATAACTCAAAATCCAAGCATTTTTATTTTTTTTCAATAACTCATAAAGAAATATATTAATTTTTTTTATAGCCGCAAAAAATCCGGCATGAAAAATATTGATCCAGGTTATTTGTAGCAGTCTTTCTAATAAATCAAATTATATAGTATTCCACCATTGAGTTTAGTCAATCCCTAATTGACGCATGGTATTTGTCTTTCATCTAATTATTGAGGATCTTCTTTATTATTTAGGGTAGAAAAACCTGGCCACCTCACGTTTGGGCAGTCAGGGCATATTTGAAAAAAAAAATTTCGAGGGCATATTTAATATTATCTTTATTATTTAGGGTATTAATAAAAAAAATCCGCGGATCTTATCAGATAAATATATAGAATAAATTATTCCTATAGAACAGTAAATATATAGAATAAATTAGGGAATATAAGTTTATATAGTAAAGTTGTGAAGTGACGAAATCTCGTCGGTTGTATATAATTTTTTTCAAGCTAGCATTCCATAATTTAATCAAAATTAACATGCTGTCAAGATGTTCAGCTGACCGATATTTTTAATTTTACCCAAAAAATAAATTATTTTATTATAAATAACCAAAATCACGACAATTTTATTTCTACCCAAACCGTAAATAATATTTACGGTTGGAATTCACAATTCAAACCGTAAATATTATTTACGGTTCTAATAATGAAATAGCAATTGTACTAATAATGAATTTCAATGCCACATGGGGAGAAGGTTAGGTATTACAGCCTTACAGGTTGAAAGAAGTCAAACGGACCTCTACTTTTGAAAAAGATATATATATATATATATATATATACCGTTTTTTTTTTTGAGTCGAAATATATATACCGTTGTTGCCGTTTGGATCAGGCACTGATCCGAATAATCTAAACTCTGAATTTGGAAATGAATGATATTTTTTAATAGAGTCACATAATCAAACAAAGAGTATAATGTTGACAGTTGACATCGAGTGACATATATACCCTATTCTAGAGATAAACCGCAAAAGGACATCTTTCATGAGAGGGAGTTTGAATTATTGTAGTATCTGTCAAAATTGGATGAGACAGCCTAGGTACGTACTACTATCTCAATCCTATAGATCCACAAAACCAATAAAATTAGAACCGTAAATAATATTTACGGTTTGAATTCTTAATTTGAACCGTAAATATTATTTACGGCTTGAATTCTTAATTCGAACCGTAAATATTATTTACGGTTTGGGTAGAAATAAAATTTTGTCGTGATTTTGGTTATTTATAATAAAATAATTTATTTTTTTGGGTAAAATTAAAAATATCGGTTCAGCTGAAGCCCAATATATAAAATAGGAGCATTAATTATAAAAATTAACAGTACATGCACATGAGGGAATAAAGAGCCTGGCTTCATTTATTGTCGTCCTTTTCCATGGAATATGTTTCTTTAATTAAGATGCATTAATTGCCGAATTAAAGTGTGAAAAAAGGCAGGGAGAAAGAGAATCCATATGCATGAATTTAATTTACTTGCTTTTACCTTGTAATATAATAATGCCTTTCCTTGTGAAGTAGGTTAAAGACATGCAGTTCATATTATTCCAAATTTAATGTATATTTCTGCAAATGGCTCAACAAATCTCATCGCTGCTGCTACTGTCTTTTGTATATCCAATAATCTGATATGGATTAACTGGTCCCGATAACGTTTACATTTCAGGGCTCAACAATGCAAATTTTGAGGGTTTCTATTTAATTAGTAGACATTTGCTGGTCTTAATCTCAAAATAAAGGAGCCTGATAACTGACCCGCAAATAAATCTCCGAGCATGCCCCCCTAGCCTCAAATGTTTATTCAACAAAAATTATTTTTTTCATTTTGCTTAACTTTAATTTTCAACGCTCATATTTAAGTTTTAATGTTTTACTTATAATATTCTACAATACTACTAAAAAACATTTAAACCTCTATCTGCAAATACTAAAATTCTATATTTGTGTAATTTTAACTCCTAAGTTTTTCTTCAAACAAACAAAAGAAAGATTCCTTTTATTCACTCTATTTTTATTTTTCTATGATAATTCTCGTTCATTTTTTCGACGATCTATGGTGAATTTTACGAATCTAAAAATATAAATGTTTTTACTCGATTTTCTTTTTCAAATGAAGTCCATGAAGAAAATACTTTTGAGTTTTTTTTCAAGTCATTGTTTTTATTTATTTTTTTGAAAATAAAGCTCATGAGAACTTTAAATTCTCAAGGTTTAATACTTCAGTCTACAACCTTTTAAACCTGAAATGGAAACTATTTAAATATTTGACACAACTACTTTTAACGGTTGTTTACAGAGGTTTAAATGTGTGATACTATATCATCAACATCAGAGGTTTAAATTCTTAAGCATAGTATTTTAAATTGTGACATCAGAGGTTTAAATGGTTGTAGACTGAGTTTTAAAAGTTTAAAAATTTAAAGTGCTCATGGACTTTATTTTTTTTTTAAAATGACTTAAAAATAACTCAAATTTTTTTTCTTGAATCTCGTTTGAAAGAAAAAATCAAGTAGAAAACATTTCGTATTTTTAAATTCGTAAAATTTATCATGGATTGTCGGAAAAATGGACGAGAATTAATGATTAGAGAAAAAAATAGAGTGAGTAAAATTAATCATTCCTTTTTTAGCTTGAAGACAATAGTAGTTAGGAGATAAAACTACACAGATTTAGAATTTAATACTTGCAGATAGAGGTTTAAATATTTTTGAGTAATATTGTAAAATGTTATAAACAAAATTTTAAAACTTGAATATGAGTGCTGGAAATGAAAATTGGATAAAATTGGAAAGTTTTTTCTGTTAAACTAGTTAGAGCGCTCTCAGGTATGATGGCTAGCTTGGAGGACCAAAACATTTCTCTACAATAAAAATATTGTACAATAAAAACATTTTTCTATTCAGACACCATATTATTGATTAGGGACGAATCCTGTCAAATTAAAATTTGCATATATGGGTCCATTGAAAATTAAGGTTACAAAAATAGTAAATTTATAAAATAAAATGGGGAATAGAAATTTAAATAGTGAAGTTGTGATGTCTTGTCGGTTGCATATATATTATTCAAGCTAGCATTACAAAATTTCGCAAAAGGATATATCCAGATATTTGAAGCATACACATAATGTGAAGATGCATGATCTCAACCGCACCCAAGCCAAATATAACCTATAAACTCCTACAAATAGCGAGTATTAATTATTTTTCAAAATGACGGGACACACACGTGTGAATAAGGAGACTTAGTTCTTTTCTTGTATTTCATTAACTAAAATGCATTGTCTAATTGAAGTGAGAAAAAGGCTGAGAGAGAATTAATCCATATGTACTATATATCTTCAAGCAATACAAATCCTACTTGCTTAACCTTAGAATATATTAATGCCTTTGCTTGTGAAGTAGGTTAGAAAAAGGCTGAGAGAGAATCCATATGTACTATATATCTTCAAGCAATACAAATCCTACTTGCTTTACCTTAGAATATATTAATGCCTTTTCTTGTGAAGTAGGTTAGGGGCATTCAGTTAATATATCAGAGCCTTTGCTTGTGAAGTAGGTTAGGGACATTCTGTTAATATATAAGATAGACTACATTACCTATGTGTATCCTTGTGCCCTGAAAAAAAAAATTACGAAGACAGTCGTCCTCTTCTCTCCTCTTTGGTACTTCTCTCTGCAAATTTTTCTATCTAATTATAAGAATATTTTATTTAATACTAATTGTTATTTCACCAAATCATAATTGGATGACCCAGATCTTAGTGGATCGATCCTCCGATTTGTGTATATATGCTTACTAGATCGATCAGTTTGTGAATTGTTGTGTTGGGGGATCTGTTAGTGTCATATCCATATTGTGAATATATTTTGTTTTTTCTCTATTTTTGGAGATGATACATAGTAATTAGTATGTTAATTACTAATATTTTATTTTCGTTGAATTTGTGTAGATCATTTTAAGATTGAATGATTATTTGATTTCTAGTTTAATTTCAATCTTTAGTATCTAATTAAGATAGGAAAAATTGGCTCTACTTCAGGTAATTAAATTCATTCTTGAACAATTCCCTTACACAAGTTTGACAGATCTAGAACATTCACTGACACATTTACCTCCTCCCTTTCTGATCTTATCTCTCACATAAAACCTCTGATCCTACCACTGCCATTAGAGACATTATTGTGGATATTCAGGATGTGCAACTAGGGGGTTCAAGTTAGATTTTATGGTTAATATCTTTACTTGGAATGCTAGAGGCCATGGACTTTCTGATAAACATAGATTTCTCAGGGATTATCTCCTAGAACATCACATTGATATAGTGTGTATTCAAGAAACCAAAAAGGATAAATTCCCTTCTAGAACCTTTTATCTAAATTTTGAACACACGATCTCCCAACATAGGATTGTCATTTGCCACTAGAATAAATGATGGTTCGTCTTTGAATGCTTCACTTTACACTAAATTAATTCTCAAACTTATAAATTTGACATGTAAATACATCACTCGTGAAGTAGATCGGTATCAATGATTTGAGTTAGTCATTTAAAGTATATATGATGTATTTTAGTTAAGCTTATCAAGACTTTGATGAGCGTAAAAACACCCTAGTTCTACTTATAAATACACACAGACACACGTGTGAGTGTGTGTGTGTGTGTGTGTGTATAGTGGTTCAAATACTATCGGTGTTTGTATTTAGATTTTCACCACTGTGTAATTGCTTTACTCAAGTCATCAGGTTCTACCCAAGGTTTTTCAATATTAAACCGAAGATAGAGTATAAATTTATAGGAAAATGAAGTATAATAAAGAAAAAAGTAAGGGATCTTTTCTGACACTACATATATAATTGTCCAATATATACAGTTCACTACACAGAGACACTTCGAATGCGTAGCAGAGGATTTGCGTAGTCTTCGCTTGTCCACTTGACAATTTTCAAATTCGCCTGGACAAAAGAGCCATAAGACGAAGATAGTCGATCATCCTCTCCTCTTTGGTTCTTATCTCTAATAATTCTTACTATCTTATTTTTTTATTGCTAATTTTTATTTGTCCGATCGGTAAGTTTTCACAACAAGTTATATACATCCACTTACACTTTTTTTTTATGACACCAGATTACGTGTACCCTACATTTTCAAAGTCCAAATAGCTGATCCAAACTGTTTAACACGATGAATATATTAAAATGTGTTTGCAGATCAACTTTTACATTTTTTTTTATTTTGTTTTTACTATTTATTAAGATGGATACAAAAATTGAATGGTCTGAAACAACAATTTTGTAAAATATTTTATAAATAGTAAAAAAAATCATAAAAATGCAAAATTTGATCTGCAAGCACATTTTAATATATCCGTAATGTTGAACGATTTGGATCGACTATTTGCACTTTGAAAACTTTAAAAATGTAGGATATAATTCGGTAGCACCAAAAAAAGAATGTAAGTGGGATCCCTCCTCTATATATATATGCTGACTAGATGTTATGAATATATAATTGTGTTGGGAGATTTGTTAGTTTCATATCCCAAAGAATGTGTCTCTTGTTTTTGTTACTCTATCTATTTGTAAGATTTGTGTAGATTATTTTAAGACTGAATAGTGAACTATCTAGATTATTGTAGGCAGATGGCCTTGTTTGTAACAATATTTATATATCTAGATCTTAACACTACGTACGTTTTAATCTTTAACTATATATCAAGGGCTTACATCTTGTATTTAGTCAAATGGCAATTGATAATAATTAGAATAAAATATTTAATAGCACAATTTGGGCAAAATGAAAAACATTATTAATATTTATAAGTTGTATTTTACATACTAAAATATGGTTCAAAATTTTTAAGTTAGTCTAAAAAAGAAAGGTATATATCTCAGTTTCTGATTAATTATTTATATGATCTATCATCTCATATTAACCGTAATTTGTTATTAAGAAACTGTTTATAAAATCCATGCTGGCCAGATGATTGGCTCAAAATATTTCTCTTTTTTAATTTATTATTGATGTAGCTTAATAGAAACTCAAAATATTTCTCCTTACCAGCTCCTTCCTCTCTCTTCTCCTGCTGAGTCTACCAGATCTAATTACCTCCTGCCCTTAATTAACCTGAAACTGCAACGGTACGTATCGGGTGAGTGTCTTCTCTCTCTTTTCTCTAGGTCTAACTTGAACTGCTCTTACTGATTTCCTGCCCAGCCTATCCAGTTCAGCCTCCATTGTGGGGGGGGGGGGGGGGGGGGGGGGGGGGGCATGAATAATTAGCAACCGTAATTTTCAGATTTCAATTATGCACCATTTAGAGCATTTTTTAAATGTTTCTTTTGCAGTGCAGTAACTTGGTGGAGCTTGCAGTTGATTTGAATGTGAGATTTTGTTACACTAGGGAAAGAAGAGACTATAAAGACACTTCAAATAAGTTCCGGAGCAACTTGTGCAAAGGTATTCTCAATGTTTCAAGAAATTTACATTTGATCTTATAATATAGGTCATTATTAGGTGTATATTTATTTATCATTTGCTCAAATGATATTCCAATAGTAATAGCATTCAAACAATTAAGTCAAAATTTTGTAAAAGGAGGTTAAAAATTAAACTGATTTTTTGGTTTTGCTATATATATTACAAAAGAGTACATCACGATTTGCTCTGGTCTACTTTACAGTTGATAAAAGCACCTTTGGTTTTTTTTTTTAACACACCTGGTTAGAATGACGATATAAGAATTTGGTACTTTGCTGAATTTCACACACCTGGTTATCGCTCACAAAAGATAGAATTAAACAGGTTAGGAAGAATTAGAGAGCGAGAAGATGAATATATAGAAACAATGGAACTTTTCATTAATTGCCCAACAATTCTTAGAATACTCAGCCTATTAATAGCTGGTTGGAAAGGATAAGGAAATAGCAAAATTGACATGAGCCTAACAAGTGTTATTAAAAGAAAACTGGACCGGACAGGACAGTTCAACCGGAAAAAACCAGGCCCGGAATCCAGTCCGGTTTGGTTCTTTGGATATATTGTTTATGCAACTGAACCGGTCCAAACCCGATTTATTATTGGTTTTATTACTAAACCGACAACAGTTTAGAAAAAGAAAATTATGTTTTAAACAAATTTTGTTCCTTCCTTTTTTCTGATATCCCAATTAAACTGCTTCTTGTGGATATTTGATGGCCGGTGCTCCTTTGAACGGAGCAATCCTTCTTTCACACTAGGCAAGATCTTGATTCCGTTCTTTAGTTTCAACCCCTTACTGATTTTCAAATCGTAACTCAAAGAGAGAACGTTTCAGTGAGCAAGTACTCTAAGAGCTAGCTAAGCACGATTGGAAGGGAAGGGGTGGCTTAGTACGAATGGAAGAACTCAAATGAGCAAGTACTCTGGGAGCTAGCTAATCCTCTGTTCAGGAGTGAACCCGTTCTTTCTATTTTCTCTTCCTTTAGCTACGTACACTCATATATTTTGTGATTATTATATGTAAACTTTCATATTCCTTCTAATTATTAACTCATTAGATGGTCTATATAAAAAATCAACTCACCTCTCTAACGGACAAAAAAAATTTGATACAATCTGTCACACCCCGCAGCCTCAGGATGTGACCGGGCCCTGCCGTAAACATACAGTTTCCTGTATGCTTACAAGGCCAGTACAATATAATTGATAACCAATCCCAAACAAACAAAAATGACACAAATTCACATAACGGTTTAAATCAAACTATCAGATAGGCCATAGTATACAAAACAGTATCTCATATGGATACAGTCAGAGGACATGACATAGAGAATATATCACAACAAAAAAATATATGTACATCTCTAGTCAAATACCAAACAAAAACTCGGTAGAGGTGGCATATACCAACGGCCTAGATCCGACGTGCCTCTCCACTATCAGCTACACCAGAACCTGAAAAAGTAACCCAAAAGTGGGGTGAGAATAAATTCTCAGTGCGAAATTTGCCACAACGAGTCGCTGGACTTGCAATCTAGTTCCATTTCCAAAAAGAAACCACAACTAAAGCATTTTACAATTTTACATCAGTATATAAGAAAAATGCATATACCTGACAACAGATGATCAAATGAAATCAATAATACGGAATTGCCAAATTGAAATTCAAACCAACGCAATATTAGGGCTTAACTCATCTTATTAAAGCTGGTAGCACTTCCAGATGTTCAACCGAGCTGGACCCTTTATCAAACCCCCATCTGTAGGGTTACTGACACCTACAGATGTTCCACCGAGCTGGACCCTTTATCTGACACCCATCTGTAATGCTTTGGCTTAACCATTTCCTAATTTCTGGTTTAAGTCATATTAAGAAAATTCATTCAACCTTATTCGGAATATCGTAATATCAACTGACCGTCCAAACGCATTATCACGCCGGATAATGCCCTAGAGTCACAGAGACGTTACACAATAGTCATCCATAATCACAACCATAATAAAGTCACTCTCCCCTCACCCCAACCGGTACTGGGGACTGTAGAGGGCCAGGTAGGCTAAAGCTTTAGGATCCTGCGATCAAAGTCGGCTAGCAGACTTTGCAAATTCCACATTCACCAACCAGTGGTGACACATTCATAATCACATTCCAATTTATGATGACTTTCAATCTAAGATTAGATCATAATAGATCGACACAATCTGGAAACCATACCAGCATGCAAGTTCATTAGATCACAGCAATTCGAGTTTAAATAGATTGGGCTATGCAAATGCAATGCACAATTCAATTAATGCAACAATAAGTATTCAACATGACAACCGAATAACAGTTTAATTCTGAAAATGAAATATCAGACAAGTCCAGAAACCCCGCACCTGTTTAGGACGATCAAGATTCGCCCTTATGTCTCAGACGTCTCGAGAGATTCCGTAACTTGTTGCTCTACCGGTTCTATTTAAGATATACACATAAATATAATTTAAATATACACGGTAGCTATACGATTAAATCTAATACAATTAGGGTTCGATTTCCATTTGATTTGCCCTAATTATACAGCAAGAATCATTTCTGGGTATCTTATTGCGGCCCGCAATGAAACCTGTTACGGCCCGCAACCAACCAGTCCGAAATTCTGGTCTGTCTGTTCTCTGTCTTATGTCTTGCGGCCCGCAATAATTTTTCTTGCGGCCCGCAATACTATATTCAGATTCATATATTCTCTGTCTCTTATCTTGCGGCCCGTAATAATTCCTCTTGCGGCCCGCAATACTATACTCAGATTCATATATTCTCTGTCTCCTATCTTGCGGCCCGTAATAACTCCTCTTGCGGCCCGCAATACTATACTCAGATTCAGATTTTGCTCAGGTTTGTATAATACTAACCTTTTGATTCGAAACCATTCGTTTCCCGCATAACCGAACATGTATTCTTATTTCCTATACCGTTATAATAACATTTACTACCCCTTCTTTTTATTATAGAAATCTAAATTAGGTCAACTAACCCTAATTCGATCGATATTCAATTGGTATTCGGTTTAATCAACAGATCTCGTTTTCTTATATATGTCAAGTTTATACGGTTAACTAATCAACAGATTGACAAAATTCGCAATTTCTCGAATCCATTACAAAAACCTAATTCCAGAATTTCAAGGTTTTAAATCCATTATACAAGAATTGATAAATTCCACAAGTTATGATTTACTCCATTAAACCCTAATTTCAATTATCAAACCCTAATTCGAGTTTCAAACGAAAATTCGACAAATCGAGAAAATTAGGGTTTCAAGAAGGGTTAAGAGAGTTAGAGATATACCAAATTGAGAGTTTGAAAGGATCGATAACTTGGTTCTGATCTCGAATCTCCGGACAGTTCGATCGATCTCGCGGCAATTAAGTTTCCTTTCTCTCTTTCTTTTCTTTTTTCCTTGCGCACTCACAACCATGCCCTCCCCGAAATAAAATGATTTCGGGAGAGGAGGAAAGGATTTTGTTTTTGTTAATTTTTGGTTCTTTTGCAATTAAGCCCCTCCAATTTGTTAATATTGCATAGTTGATGAATTTTGCATATAAACCCTCTTATATAGTTTTATTAGTTAAATTTTTATTATAACGTAACACAATCTCCATTCATCAAAGCTCAAGTTTCAAATTGATGCACACATAAAGTATGTACCAATATTATTAATTTTATTGGTCAAACTGATTGACCACCCGATCCAACTTTTACCGGGTCAAACTGATTGACCACCCGATCCAACTTTTACCGGGTCAATATTCGGTCCGGTTCTGATAACATTGAGCATTTGAGCCTAACAATTCCCTCTGTGAAAACATAATATGATATTCTCTAGTTTTCATGTCTATATCGTCTCCATTACACTTTTGTGTTTCACCACACTGTGGGTCCAATGTATTAAATTATTAATAATTAAGCCTTAATTTCAAATATTCCGCGTCATTCTCTTGCTGGCCCCCATGAATTTGTCAGGATATTTAATTCTTCCTTTGGCCACATGACTTAAAGCATAGTAGGAATTATCGGTATCGGGATCGGGATCGGTCCCGGCCGATACCGATACGGGATCGGGGTATCGGATCGGTATCGGCTCAGGATCAGCTCAGGATCGGGGTTTTTCTTTTCTTTTTCTTTATGATTTGCTACATGAGGATCGGCTCAGGATTGGATCAGGGTAGGCTGATACCAATACGTATCTGCCGATCCGTATCGGTATCGGCCGATATTTCCTACTATGCTTAAAAGGTCTCCTGTCTCTTGTTTCTCTTTCTTCCTTCATAATTCTGCATCCAATTGTGTTGTCGGTTACTGACATTTTTATATTATCTTACATTAATGGTGATTCTGAGTTTCTTCATATAAAAACAAATTCGAAAAAAAAAAAAGTGGTTATGTTAGGATTTTCGAAAAATAAAATTAGTTTATGAATAAAAAATTCGGTTTGTTATCTATACGTATTGTTTCACAAAAAAGAATTACATGACATTGCCATATATAAGTAAAAGATTAAAACATACATGCCACATTTAATAATAATCTTACAATTAGAAAACAGACTGGAATCAAAATGAACAAGTAAATAGTATTTTTAAATTCTAAGCATGCAGACATATATTGAAATAAAGCTCCTCTCTAGAAAATTACGCCCGCATCACTACCTACTAGTCATAATTACGGCAACAAATTATACATATCAAAATATGAAAAATAATATGACAAATTCTGTAACTTTGGTTTCACTTCTATGCCTCTCACTCATTTCCTATCCAACCTGCCCGGTTCTGGCCTCCATGTAGAGGGGCCTGATCTGTTGACAAATTTTAGCAACTCCGAAATTTTCATATTTTAATCATGCACCATTTATAACATTAATATATTTAAATGTGTCTTTTGCTTTGCAGTTACTTTTGGTGAAGCTTGCAGTTGAATTGCATTTGAGGGAAGTAGGGAGGGAGGGATGGATTTTCGGTGTGATTTGAAGAAAGTTGAAAGAAAGATGGATGCCTTTCCTTTCGTACAAGCAATGATATCTGAACCCGCCCTCAGAGTTCTTTTATCAGACAATTTTCCTGTTGATGTGGATTCTGAGAGTTTGAAGTGGCTTATAGATATTCGTTCCTGCCTTAGAGAAAACAGTGATAAATTTTTTCGTAACCACCCGAAGAACCGTCATGATAAATTGCCGGGTGATGTTGAGTTTCTGCGAGTAAAATCTCGTCAACTAGGATATGCTATGAGGGAGATTATTCGACTTTCTCCCAGAAGCAGATCCAAGGTACAGACTTTTTTGGAAAGATGGAGGAGTGATAGAAATAATCATTTTTGGCATATAAGGTGGTTTATGGTCAAAAGCATAGAAACAGAAGGTGTATTGGAGCTCAAAGACAGGGATGCAATTCTGAACTCTGTTGACGACATAAAAGGAATTGAAGATTTGCTTCCTGACAAAGCAGATAGTTCATACTGCTTAACAAATAAGGAGAAGTGCCGAGCACTCTTCCTCATGACAGTGTTTCCAGCTCTTTGTGAGATGAAGAAACCTGTTGAAATACTCTGGTTCTTATCAGATTTATCTACAGAGCTGGACAATCTCCCTGAACGGATTTGTGAAGCATGTGAAGGACAACCTCTGGCTCTTCTCCTTATAGGGACTGTCATTTCACCCAAACCAAGGGACTATGACACATGGGCCAAAGTCATAGATGATCTGGACAAGACCAAAGAGTCTGATTATGGTAAGCCTGCTGATAATCCTAAACACGACACACTGGTGAAACTGTTAGAGCAAATGGAAAAGATCAAAGAACCTTATTCTGGTGACTCTGATAATGGTGCTACTAACCATTTTCCGAGGCACATATTTACCTACTGCTTTTCTGATTTATCTCTATCACTCCAATCGTGCTTGCTTTATTTAGCATGTTACCCCATAGATTATGAGATTCCTGCAAGGTCTCTAATTGAGATATGGATTGCTGAAGAATTTATTACACGAGAGGAAGGAGAGACTTTGGAGGAGACGGCATACAAGTACTTGGAGCAACTTGTTCAAAGGTATTCTCAATAATCTGTAAAATTGACATTTGTTCTTATAAAGTACATGTAATTGTTAGGTCCGTAGTTTGAAAACTATGATTTGATTGTTATTATGATTAACATTGATTAATTAGTATATATAGGTACATCGTTGTTTGGTATAGATGGCAGGCATTTCTCTTATTTTGATAAGAAGTTTTAGTATACAACTTAATAAACTCTATTCGTTAGAAAATGTTTCATCGAGTCTTTGCACATATCTTTAATATTAGATAAGAATTATTTTATTTATTATATGAAATAGGAAATATGTTATATATTTCTTTTTCGGAAAATAAAAATATTTTGCTCACGATTGCCCATTTTTATTTTCAGGGTTCCTCTTCCGAGATTTTTATTTTTACTTAACAAAAAAAATATTTTATTAAAAATAACCATGGTTCGGCAGAATTTTTAAAAATACCCAGACCGCGGATTTTTTCTGCGACCCGAAATAAAAGGCCGCGGAAAAAATCCGCGCCCCAAATTTTTTTTATAATATATGTATATGTATATATAATATAATATATGTATATATAATATAATATATGTATAATATATGTATATGTATATGTATATGTAATATATTTATATATGTATATATAATATATGTATAAATATGTAAGTTGTTGATGTTTGTTTATTCTTCTTGTTGATTGCAGGTTGTGGGTTAGAGTTTCAAAGAGGTCACTCTTAGGCACAATCAAATGTTGCCGAGTACGTCAACCTATCCATGAATTGATCATCAAGGAATCCTGGAGGGATGGGTTTTTGGCTGCCAATCCAGATGCTAAAAAGAACATCAAATCCTTCACCCGTTTAGCAATCCATCATGGTAACAAGTATGTATTTCCTGATGAGGAGTATTCCAAGCAGTTAGATTCCTTTTTAGTTTTTGATTGTGATTGGGGTCTTCCTCTACATCCAAACTGGCTGAGAGTGTTGGAGTTGAATAAATCCCCAATCCCAGTATTATGGAATTGTGTAGACGAGATCAGTTTTCTAGTATATGTACGCTTGAGGGGTAGTAAGATATATGATCTTCCTAAATATATAGGGCACGTATTTCAACTCCAAACTTTGGATATTAGGGATACACCAATAGAAACCCTACCAGAATACATATGGAACATCAAAACACTCCGTCACGTATATGTCAATCCAAGTCCTCAAATCAAAGGCCCACCCTCTAAAGCAAATATCCCAAACCTACAAATCTTGAAAACAGTTGGGGTTCCTGAGTCATGGCTAGAAATAGATAAATTTCCACGCTTCCTGATCAACCTAAGAAAGTTAGCACTTTCAAATATGAACAGTCTAGATTGCAAGTCTAATCCATACTGGAAACCTATTTCTATCCTTTTGAGCCACATGGATCATCTCATCTCGATGGCGATTACAGGGGACTTTGTACCACCTGAGTTTGTTGATTGTAGAGCCTTTCCAAACCTTAAGACAGTGATGTCTATTAGATTAGAGGGAAAATGGATGATTGGTCGAAAACTATTCAAAGATAATGTTGAATTCCCACCAAACCTTACAAAGCTCACCCTAACCAAATCTGGTTTGAAGGAAGACCCCATGCCAAGGCTAGAAAGACTAAAAGTCCTGAAATTTCTGAGTTTGCAAGATGGAGTATACATAGGGAATCAAATGGTTTGTTCTGCAAATGGATTTCCACAGTTGCAGATCATGGAACTTAAGAAGTTGAACTTGAAGAATTTGGAGGTGAAACCAACGGGTATGTCACTGCTTGCCACTCTGCGTGTGGTTCTATGCCCGAACCTCAAAATACCTCGTCACCTAGAGCATGTTACTACTTACTACTGAAGGTATAGATAATCCTCGTATTCTGGAGAATGTTACTATTGAAGATATAGGAAATTTAAATGCTACTTTCAGCCTCATGCTTGATTAATTCCTTCTTTTCTTCTTTGTGCATGTGTGATGGGTTTCTCTTGTTATTTATATTCCTGTTTTAATGTACGTTAATTATAATGTTGGGATTACATGGAAAGTTCATGTTTGAGTTGATTTTGTGTTTCCATTTAAATCAAACGGTTGCTATATAAGTTCAAGTATTGTGTTACCTAAGAGTATGAACATTATTTTCTGCTCCTTTTGTCATGCACATGCAAATTAATTCTTGTTTTCATTTTTTTTTTGGGATGCGTACTTGTACTCCACTCAAAAACTGTAAAATTATGTATTTTTTTCTCTCCAAATTCTATAATTAAGTATCTGTCATCAATCCAATTGAGATTAATTAAATCTAAATAATATCATAATTCAATTAATTGAATAAATACATTGAGTTATTAAATTTTTTAATGATAAATACATAATTTTGTAATTTTTGAGAACTGCATCTGAAATTATCCCACAAATTAATTTTGTTAATTGGTGGCGGCTATTCAGCTTCCATATTAATTTATTTTTTCGTTTTGTTTCTATATCTAAAAACCGTGAAAGCAAAAATGGAAAAAAATAATGAAAAATAAAAAAACAGAGAGACTTGTAAGTATCGTTTCAAGCACCAGTAACTAATCAAAACTAAACAAGGAAATTAATACAAAGAACCCTTTCGTATAATCTTCGCTTTACATTCAGAAAGATATCAGAATTACAATTTCTCTTCCAAAATCTAAAACATGATGACTCAAATATAAAACATTATGACTCCAATATCTGACTCCGATTTCATATTTCCAAATTCAGGCCATATCTCTTCCAGCCCCCTTGATGCCCCTGCGCCTGTTTGAGTCACCAGTCAGGCTTAGTAACAATGACGCTTTGGTTAGTTTTATACAAGGCTAATTTTAAGTTTACTTTACCAATCAATTAATTATCAATAGTGCCTGACAAACAAATAAACTAACCTAGCGCCAAATCTGTAGCAATGCAGAACCTTATAATCATCCTATCAGTTTTAAACACAATCAGATGCCAAATTGAGTATTTTTGTAGTTAATACATTATGCAATGCAATGATTGATCTTCTTTTCTTTTGGTAAAAGTAGAGGTGTAAATGTAGTAAATTTCTGAAAAGTTTTCACTTAGACATTTCATCGAACAGGTTGTGTGCATGAGTAAGGATGCAGTAAACAATTGAAAAATGAGAATATGGTCAAAATTGCAATGAACTACAATAAACTTATTTATTTGATTTCACAAAAAGAAGTATTATCAGGGGCAATTGGGTCATTTTTCTTTGATTTGACCCTACTTTGATTTTTCTTTAAAGAAACTAATTTTTAGTTGCAAATTATCAAAAGGAAGACAATTCCTACAAGTACAGTACACCATGGATAATATCAAAATTCCTACTTTTATTTATTTGACTTGACAATAAAAAGTTTTATCAGGGGCAATTTAGTAATTTTTAACATTTTACTGGGTGGTAAGCAGTACCTTGTTCACTTCTCTGACTGGCAATTTAGTCCAGATTCTTCCTTTGAATAGGTAGAGCTACCTACATCGACAACATTTTGCTATTAGTTTTATATTTTCTAATTTATTTAAGGCTTACAAAACTAAAAACTACATAAAAAAGAAAACCAAAAAATGCTCTCAGGTCCAATTTAGAGTAAAAAAATTAAGCATCTTCAATCCAATTTAGCACAACAAACATCACTTCAGAATATCAAATTCAAACTTTACCAATACTCATACTCTGATCTTTGGTACATACAACACAGACCTGATATGGAGATCATGTTGAACAGTTTAAGTAATTTCTTAATGGTCCCCACACTTATCACTAGTACCGGCAACCTAAAGAAACAAAATAAAAAGATAATAACATAAATATACATACAGGTAATATAAAAAATTACTATCTTCTCCTACTTTACCAGTACCAAATCATACCTGATTACATAAAAAATTTCAAGCACACTCATAAGATCTTTCTCATACAACTATCCCCAAGTCAAACTATCAAAAACCACCTCTTCATTTTTCAGAATCTATACATATCTCAATTAAAATAGCAGACATATGGAAAAACTTACAGGAAGACAAAGAAGGCACTACGAGGCCTTTTTCACAGCCTTGGTGCATCTCTTCTTCACAGCTGCCTTCTTCTTATTCACAGATCGATAACCTTCACGAATAGAAAATAAATTGGGAAATCAGTTCAGGAACAGCAAGTAATTTGCATCTAAACCCCTAGAAATTTCACTAGGGACCTGTCTGCATTAATCACAATAACATATAGTTCTAACCCTGGTAAATCATCACAACTGTTGTTATAACAAGTATATCATATCACTCTTTATTAATTAATTAACTAAGAGGTAGCTTGGGTTGAAAAATACTGCATGCATTTGACATACAAAATCAATTCAACAACGAGCATATCATTCTTTGGCTGACCATTTATCTTTTTTATAATAACCAACCCAATTCCATTTCCTATTTTTGTTCTTTTAAACATTCAAAAGCCCAAAAACCCAGCAACTATTAAATTTTCCGAATAAGACCATCTGACAATGAATTATAGATACCACAATCTCATATTTTAAATTTTCCGAATAATACTTGGAATCAAAACATATCACACTTGATTCAGGGATTAATTAAATCAAAGATCAGTACAGGCGGTAACATCAAATAATAGGGGTGTACAACTACAACTACTTTTTTATTTTATTAAAACAACCAGAAAATTAAGGATTATAATTCTGGTCTAAATTTTTTTGAAGCAAATTCATGGCAATTAACTCACATATCTATACTAGTTGATAAAGCAGCATTTCATCAAACACCTAATGGGCCATCCCATCTCAGGGGAAAATAAGAAAAGAGAAGCAAGGCTAGGAGGTTCTTCTTCTTCACATATAATTATCTTCAGGAATAGAAAATAAATCTAAGAACAGTGTTGTTCATTTAACAGTAAGCCGGATCTCCAGTGTTTTTCATTTAACAGTAAAGTAATCTACCAATAACAAGAACAGTGATTTACCAAATATACTAAACCAGTTTAGGTACTGTCCTGGTAACATAATCCCACTAGTACACATTATCATGCAAAAGTTGAGATACAATTTACTAGCAACATAGAGGTATAACAGTTTCTAATTCAAAATGGAAAAACAGAAGATATAAAACAAAATTAAGAATAAACACTCTTTGAAGTAACCTGACAACTTAGGTGTCCTGATGTTGCTAAAAGAAGAGAGCATCCTTGTCTTCTTTCAACTCCAATTCACTCCCCAACTGGAGGCCTCCAGCAGGGACAGTACTACCTGGTCTGTTTAGTGAGAGATAATTTATGCCTGAAAAGTTGACATGGGTAAAAACAGATGATATTATATTAGATTAAATAAGTAACAAAAAACTGACTGTCCTTGCAATGACAGTATCTAAAGATTACAATCCCGGATTAAAACCCTCGATTGTACTAGAAACAAATCAAAAAATAGAAGTGAGCAGAGTTTCTAAATTTTCAATCTTCAGCTAAAATTCCTAGCAATTGATTTTTCATAAATGAAAAAAAAAACACTCAGAAAATTACCTAAACTTACTATACTGCCTCATCTCGAAACCCTTACTGCAACAACGCCTTTATAGCTCACTGAGATATTAAATCAAACAACTTATAATCAATCACTACAAAAAAATAGTAGACTTATTGCAGAAAATTACCTGATCAAACATGCACTATGAGATCTGATTCTCTTGAGATCCATATGAAACGAAACAAATCAAGCTTAGTAAGAAAAGAAGATCAGATCAACTTTCTTTCTTTCCCTTCTCTTCACAAAATGCTTGTCGGTCTGTGTTCCCTTGATTTCAAAAACAAGGTCAGAAAAGTGGTAAGAAACGATGCAAACACAGAAAAATTGAGGTAAGAAAATTTGGGATAAGTAACCTGAAAAGTTTCTCTCAGACAATTCATCGAACGGATTGTGTGCATCCTCTGAGAAATGAAATGTAATGATGCAGTACACAACGAGCAAAGATAGAAAAGGGAAGAAGCAAGAGAGAGAGATGCGAGTTTGAGCTGGGATGCCTGGTGAAGAAGAGAGGGTTTGGAGCGCTGGAGGAGCTTCTGTGCTTCCATGGCACGGCGCTTGGCGACTGGTATGTACTCTTCATAGTCGTCCTCGTCGGCGGCGGAGGTGGCCGGGTGGTTGGGAGAGAGGTCAGAGGCAGCGGGGGGTCGAAAAAGGGGTTTTGGAGGTTGCCATGGAGAAAGGAGGGGTTTTGGTTGGATCGAATTGAATCGTCGGAGAGGTGAAGAAAGAGGAAACGGGACTTGATTTGATTTCACGGTTAGATGCGATGCAACTCGCTTCTAGATGGACGACCAGGATGTTCTCTCCTGTTAATGAAAAAGACGATCCGTGGGTGATGGATGAGAACCAATGAGAAGACAGCAATTATTAATGATCGGGAGTTTTAATGTTGTCGATTCATGTCCTCTTAGTTAATGATTGTAATTTAAATTGGCAATAAACATTAACCTGTAATATTTTGTTTATAAAGTCTATCAGATTTATTTGTTCAAACTAATAATTAAAAGTCTCTTGATTAGTACACACTAATTAAATAATTGATTTTTTAGGAGGAAACTTGAATCTAAATACATCTCAATGCATATATAGTTCAACTGGCACTTTTCTTTTTGCCCATCGCCTAATATATTTTCTTTTTGAGGGAATTTTCATTTTTGTTGAAAAATGCTATACATGTGGAACACAGGTATTGTAATATTGTTATCACGGAGATAAAAAAATAATTTTTTATTCTCTCGATGCTTGTAACAGTTCTTACTACTGAAATATGTCACTATCCGAGAGGATAAAAAAATAATTATTTCTAAGAATAAACCGACAAAAATTGTTATTTCCAAATGTATCAATATTAATGATATGGAAGCCAACGAGAAGAGAAGAATTACTACCCACTGACTTTTTATTTTACTTCTTCTCTCATTTCCGATTAGGCGGGTTTTCATTTTGCCGCTTCTTCCTGCGGGAAGACATCGTAATTTTTTTTAGTTAGCACCTAATAAAATAAAAAATAATTGATTACCACCCTAATGGCCATATCTCAATTCATACTACCCACGCAGACCTAATTGGCACACCAAATTGGATTGGTGCGCAGACTGGAGACGCGCACCATTTGAGTGCACTGACTGGGAACGCGCACAGATCGGTGCGACTGAAAACTTGCACAGATCGCACGATCTTCCCTCCATCGATGCATCCTTGGGAACACGCACAGATCGGTGCGACTGAAAACTTGCACAGATCTCACAATCTTCCCTCCATCGATGCATCCTTTCTAACTTTCGCCGACTATTTCAATAGCACATTAGACCATGACATAGTCTATAGATTTGTCGATGCACCGTATTCATCAAATGTAGAGAAGGAAGCTGCCCTTCATAGCATGGATCATGTCACAGATGGTGTTATTTGTAATAATAATACCTCGAGTGTTTCTAGGGCTGACTGCGGAACTGGACCCGCCATGCCGAATTCATAGAGTTAAAAGGTTATGGGTTTGAAACTCATATGGCTTCCATGTGGAAGGTTATGGATTTGAAACTCAGAGAGTGAGGAAATCCTGTATAATATAAACAGTGGTTTAAAAAGAAGGTGGTAAGATAGACCTCCACTTTTAAAAAAAAAATAGTTTAAGTGAGTTTAAGAATCACCTTTTTATTTAATATCTAACATAATGTCCTTCATATATAAAATCACATATTTAAAAGAAGAGGATTTAATTACACCATTTTATGGTGACATATCTTGATACCATATTTTTATAAGTCAATTTTGCGATTTCAGAATCCAAACAGTTGATCTGAACCATTGAACGTGATGTCTATATTAAAATATTTGACAAATTTTATTCAACTAATAGAATGATGGATCAAGGCAACTAATTAATAAAAGTTTCTAACCACTAAACAGAGAACAACATACTGATTTGTAATACGGAATATCTTGACCAACAAGTTTGCTCAGACGGCTGGATTCAAAGTCAAATTTTGAGTTACTTTAGAGAAAAAGTCTAAAAAGTTGCTCTCTCTTCTCTATTCCTACTATTCTTAACAATCAACCAATATATACTAGTATACTACTGGTATATATTTCTTAATTTGGTGTCTAATAAAAATACTTGAACATATGACAGGGCAAATGTCGTATAACGGGCATGAAACGAATGAGTCTGTTCTTGTAACATTTCAATTTTCGAACACATGGAAATTTATCCAACTTCAAGTAAAATGCATTTAAACATGAAAATATGGATTTACATGTATATTATGAACCATTGTAATTTTGATAGTTAAAAATTAATACTTTACAAATACATAAGAATGATTAAATAAGAAAATAATATTGTAAATTCTTTGACAAATATAGATTGATAAATTTTGTAGTATTGAAATAAAAAAGGAAGAAGAAGTTACTCTAACTTTGGATATTTTAAAATTAATTGTAATAATATTTTAATTTAAAACTTAATATTTTGACAATTAATATTTTAATTTAAAACTTAGTATTTTAAATGCTATGTTTATTTTAAAAATGCAATGGATAAGAGGTGCATGTAAGTACATATTAACTGAACAATTAATTGAGAAGAATATATAATATAATTTCTTTTTAAGTTCTAAAAATTAACATATGGACACTTGGCATCCACTACATCTTTATTATCAAAATTTACAAGTTTGCCACTCACCTAACTTCGTTTCATTTTTTTTTCTTTCTTTGGCGTGTTACAAGCCCATAGGTGATAGGCCACAGTACATTCCATCTGTTTTTTGCAAATTGGGTATCAGTGTCCATTGACCGACAACCTTCGGAAAAAAAACGAGCAGTACAGCTTTTGAACAAAGAAAATAAAAATATATAATCAGACCCCTGTTTTTTGTAATCATTGAATGACCCAATGAAAAACGAAATTAATATTCCCTCCCAAGCTCAATAATGTGCATTTAGCGCTAAATTAAGTATCTCAATGTTTGAGTTTTGACGCGGACTGTTAATTTAGAGGAGACTTGAAAATATGAGGGATAAGGATGTGAACCTTTAAAAATATGCAAACATGTGTGTGCCTTTAGTTTTCTGTAACGAGGTACCTTTCTTTAGATTTTTTTTGAACAATGAATAGTGCCATGGACTGGCTCAATTTAATTTGGATGAAAATATGAGGGACCCGCGCTACTGCCTCGCACACACTCACAGTTCTTGTTCCTCACACCTTGCTCGCCATCTCTCTGTGCTGAGCAATGCGGTTTGCACCCTCCACATTAGTATACTCTAATTTGGACATTTCGTTCTTTATTTTTACTTTTTTACTATAAATGCTCTTTTGGAGAAGAATCTTGCTTTGTTGTAGTTCGTTGATTATTGAAGGAATTAATGCTTCAATACAAAAGCTTTGGACAAACCATTTATACATCCCTTAACCTCTGTCTTCTTCTTGTCAGCACCGCAAAAAGACTGTCGACACCCCTTCTTTCTTTTCTCTTCTGTCTATTTTTTTCCTTCATCATTTTTTTTTGTTTCCTTTTCTCCCTCCCTTTGTTCAAATTGGCAGCATCAACTTCAATAACCCAGTAAAAATTTAGACGGATATGTATATGAGTATCTTACTTTTAATTTCTAGATTAATCCAAACCGACATTAGTCAAGTCGGTAAAAGAAACAACATGAATTATCTAGAAATTGTAGGAGTATAAATAGATGAGAGGGTCATATATGTTGTGATGCGCGTAGTAACAGAAATGCAATTGTGTACTACAAAGGATGTTATCTCCTTTGAATATAAGAGAAGTTAGTTAATAGCTTGCTCCTCTAGATCTCTTATAAAATTTCCACAATCCAATCATTATTTCCAACATTTTTCTCTTTTTGTTTTCAATATTTTCTAAGTGGTGGTCTCTCTGATGAATTCACGAAGGGTCCCCAAAAAGAAAGCAATTCCTTCCAATAATCCTCTGTTTTGTTTCAGCTATACCTCTGTTTTGTTTCGTAGACTACGTAGATTACAGGGACTTTTTTGTACTTTTGCATATTCGTGACAGCTCTCTTTATAAATTTTAATACATAATAGCTTTTTGCTTTTGAAGGTGGAAATTGTTACAAGGCAATGTTTAAATAATTTAATTTCTGATGTTTTATGAAGTGTTTATATATAATTTCATATTTATGTTCACTGATATGCTCGGTTTGACCATTCTATATATAATGCCATTACACAGACTAATCTAAAACCCAATTTTATTCTAAAAAAATTACAACTCAAATAAAGAATTAAGATAAATATTTAGACAAAAGAAAACAGTGATTTTAATGTCTAACATAGCACGCATTGGTGATTAAACTATGTTTCTCTTTGTGGGAGATATATAGCACGTCAAAATTTAGTACATGTAATTAGAAATAATTTTAAAGCTTTAATCCTCATTACAAGCTAATAAAGATTGGAGAAGCTATAATACCAAAATTAAGGGATCCAATTATAATATAATACTTGAGAGGATATTCATCAACTGGAGTACGTTGCAGACTAATTAAAAGACTTGGGTCAACTGTTAATTTTACAAAAAAATTGCGCGCATAAATTTGTACCTGTCACTAGAAATTAAGCTCAATGGCATTCATAAAAGCAGTCAACACAGAACGAGAGCACTTGAAATGAGCTTGAATTAATGAGTATGCCTACATCATAAATATAAACTTGCCAGACAAAAACATTTGTTATTAACTAATTATATTTGCTAAAAGAAATTTCAGCCACCAAAAAAAAGTTAGTGGAGTTTGATGTGTCAAAACATGTAGACAGGTGTCACCATGCAACATTGACACAAAAACTTGTACCGAATATATAATTATGTGACAATGAGTATTAATTAATTATGATAAATAATTCGGTAGGAGAAACATTTGTGAAGATGGTTACACGTGCCCCACTTCATGCAAATGGTATTATATAAAAATACAAAATACTTAAGAATACAAAATACCAAAAACAAAATAAAATTTACATAACAGTACTCCATTGATAAGCTCAAACCCGTGAGAAAAATAATATAAAAATAACAATTCTTAATGATTAATTTTTAAACTCAACCATTAATAATATAAAATTTACGGTGCTTGCCACGAATTCATATCCTCTAAGTTAATTAACTCAAATTTTGATTTTAGATCTGAAACGTCCGATCAGCTTTGGTACAAATATTAAAGTTAAAGGCCCACTGAATTTCTAAGAAAGTACGTTTAGATTTGGTTAAGTAGAACTATTAATATTTTCTCGCAAAATTAAAAAATGGCCGAGTGCACATGACGTGCACTATAGGTTCTCAAGTTTAGGTTGTTTGTTTTGCTAAATGCATTTCTAATGCACTGCCTCAAGGAAGGCGACAATCATGTTGTGTGGTTCTTTTATATATGGTGGCTATCTGATTTAAGGAAATATTGTGGGACTAAAAAATATTGGAAATCCTATCCGATACTCCGCTGGGACACTATTTTCGACAATGCAAATGGTATTATATAAAAATAGAAAAAACTTAAGAATGCAAAATACCAAAACAAAATAAAATTTTCATAACACTCCATTAATAAGCTCAAACCCCTGACAAAAATAATATAAAAATAACAATTCTTAACGATTAAAACGAATATATTAATTTAAATGGCATACCAATGTACTCTGTACATAGGACCATAGCAAGTAGTACCTCGCTTGCCATCTCTCTAGAAGCACAGCAATCGCCTCTTCTTTATAGATGCATGGTTTTCGCGCTCGGCTTTCTTTACAGAAATAAAACTAAATTTGTAGAAAACTGAAAATCTAGAACGTTGTATGTAAATTTTATTTGACTTGTTATAAAGTGTGTTAAAAAAAATAGTAATATGAATTTTGAAGTATAATTCAAACTTTTGTATTTCAAAAAGTAGAATTTAATTTATTTATACCTAACATATTTAGTTGCATTAAGATATGGTAAACTAGTTAGATACGTTATTGAATTGAATTTCTTTTGCTTAATTGTACAATTTTATAATGGTTAGAATTATTATTATTTTTAATCTAGTTGGTGATCTTTCAAATTTTATTTGATAAATTATTCAATTAATTAGAAACTTGATATTTTATTCATCAAGTTTAGTATTATTAATTGTAGGCGGTTTAGTGTAAATCGACTAACTCTTTTAATATGAAATAATATTAAATCAATTGCATGTGGGGACTGAATAGCCAATTCGGTCTGGAGAAAAGTAAATGTGGAGACCGAAATGGCCATTCAGTCTTCATGCTTTTTCAAAAAAAAAAACCAATCATTATGATTTGCTAAATTTGATTTAATTAATTATGATTTATAAAAAAAATTCGCATTTCTTCCCTTTCTCATTTAAAAATGTGATTTTGATTATAAAAAAATATTATTTCATCTTTCAAATTTTATTTGACAAATTATTCCATTAATTAGAAACTTGGTATTTTATTCATCAAGTTTAGTATTATTAATTGTAGGCGGTTTAGTGTAAATCGACTAACTCTTTTAATATGAAATAATATTAAATCAATTGCATGTGGGGACTGAATAGCCAATTCGGTCTAGAAAAAAGTAAATGTGGAGACCGAAATGGCCATTCAGTCTTTATGCTTTTTCAGAAGAAAAAAAACCAATCATTATGATTTGCTAAATTTGATTTAATTAATTATGATTTATAAAAAAAATCGCATTTCTTTCCCTTTCTCATTTAAAAATATGATTTTGATTATAAAAAAATTATTTGATAAATTCCGCAAGATGAAAAAAAAAAATTTAATTATTAAAATGCTAAGTACTTCTTCCCCTTTCTCATTTAAAAATATGATTTTGATTATAAAAAAATTATTTGATAAATTCCGCAAGATGAAAAAAATAATTAAATTATTAATTAAAATGCTAAGTACGAATCACGCGTACTAACTTACAATCAACCGATACCTCCCGCTTTGGTGGAGCCGCTTCACGCATCCATCAGCTCCAGCTCCAGTACCTGCACACCCAATGAATTGGAAATAACATATTTAAACCGTTAAATTATTTGTAGTTTGACCTGGTGGGATTATCATAATTAGAATTAATAAACCGGAATAATTAGTGAGACCGGAGTGACGCATGTATCCTCCGAGACCAGATCTTGACGCCGATCCAACCAACCTTTCCAGTCACTATAATCTCTCTCGTTACTTCCTCTCATCTCTATCTTATCAATTATGCTCATGTATTTCGTTCTCTGGGGCATTTTTACAAACAGGTGGCAGGCGACAGACAGAGGGCCACAAAGTGTTATCAGAGAACTGTTACACTTAGCCCTCATGATGCCAAAGCTGGAGTAAGTGTGATCAATTTGAGATCAATACATCCACTGAATTATGGGGCCCGCATCATTTCAGTATGTTAAAAAACAGAAAACCCTCGGATCCCTATATATAACATTAATTAGTACTCTTCAGCTCACTAGCTCACTAGCTCACTTCCCGGTTTCTTTTCCTGGAGAGAACGAACCAAGAAACAAAAAAGAGAGAAAAATGCATATTTTCGTGAAAAACCTAACTGGGAAGACGATCAAGGTTGAGGTCGAGAAAACCGACAGGATCAAAATAGTCAAGTCAGGTAGTTCACTTCACTGTTTCTCTCTAGGACAGAGCGATCCAAGAAACAACCAAGAGGAAAAAATGCAGATCTTCGTAAGAAACAAAGATACAATCGCGCTTGAGGTTGAGAAAACTGACACAATCAAAATAGTCAAGTCCAAGATCCAAGAAAGGCTAGGTATATGTAACCATTTCTTACATTTTCTGTGTTTTTTGCATTTGCAAGATGTATTGATTAATCTAGTCTATGCTCCATGGAATATTTGAATTTATTGATAGATTCGGTGATATTTGTTAGTTTATTTGATTGTTCTGATTCTGTTTCTGCTCTGAAGTTGTTCTGTTTCATGATTATATCTTGCTGTTAAACCTTGAAATATAATGTGCATTATTCAGATCAACTGATGGTATTATTTCCCTTAAATGACTTTTTTTAGTCATAAAGGTGTCTCTCTGATTCTAACAATTGGTTTAAACTCTGATTTTATTTAATCAGTAAGAACACTAGAGCGGTATGGCTTCTTGGTTTGAATTAACCTAGGTTGATTCTTTACCTTCAGAGATCATGGGATATGTAATGATGCAATAATATACACTTTAAGTCCATACTCTGATTTCTTGATACTCTGATTAAGACTATCGATACTCTGATTTCTTGATAATCTGTGCTAATTACGACTATTCATACTCTGATTTCTTGTTAAGACTACACACATGCTCTTCTTTTCAGTTCTCAATATATCTGAAATAAAATCAGATATAAATATTCAAGTACGAATGTTAGTTTGAATAATCTGATCTTTGTTGTAGGGATCCCAATAAGTGACTAGAGCCTGCTGATGTATGCCAGGAAGCGATTTGAGGATGACTGCACACTTGCTAATTACAACATCGAGAACGGTAATGTTGAAGTTCTGTCTTTACAATTTAGCCCCTTATTTTTTTTATTATAGGGCTTTTGAGCAAACATAAAAATATATGATAAATTAATGTTGCCAGAGTCGACACTGTACCTGTTGCTGAGGAGGGGGGGGGCAGCGGTCGTGGCGGTTTGCCTAATGTTGTGCCAACACAGCTAAATGTTGCTCAAAGTTACAAGAGGAAATGTTATGTTATCAACCAGGTACATATTGTAGCTGCCATTTCTTTCTTTAACTAATTCTAATTTCATTTCATATTGAGTTTAATTTTGTTGCCAATGATTTACTGTTCTTTTTTATTTAACAGCTGAGGATGAAGAAACCCTTCCAATAAGGTTTGGAGTTTAATTTAAACATGCTGTTTTAATATTCTATTTATATTCTTTTTGATTAAACCTCTTTATTTTTTTTCCCTAACTTGTTTTGACATTGATTTCTTTCTTGACTAAACAGATGAGGAAAAAGAGGCCGTCATTTGACCAAGTGAAGAATGCTGTCAAAACTGTGTGTTTTTGTTTGGTTATTACATGCTAGTCAGGAACTGGGTAAAGGCACAGTATACTTTTTCCTCACTACTGTTATAAAGTTTTTGTAATATGCCTTTTGTTTCATTTGCTCACTACTGTTATAAAGTTTATGGTTGTGAGAAGAAGGGTGTGAAAGTATGAAAAATGCTCACTGTTTACTAGTTGATGATATTGCGTATTCCATCAGTATGCTGTTATTCTTTTTTTTAAGAAAAGTGTGATATAATTCCAATGGCTAGCATTTACGTACATCACAACACCTGTATTGTATATCTATGGTTCCCAACACAAGGTGAATACTTTAGTTGAATTAATCATCTTCCTTTTTTTAGGTAATAGTTGGATAAATTTTAGTGGCACTAGCTATCTTACTAAGAATATTAATAATGTGAAACACAAGCTAGCTAGACCATATTTTTAAAGACAAAGAAAAATGTTATTTTTGGATTTTTATTTATTTTTCGGTTCAAATTACATGTTCAGAGATAATTGCATAAATGCTATTTTTTGTTTCGGTCATTTATATTCAATGAATTTTAAATTAAATTATTATGAATACAAAACATAAAATAATTGGATAAATTTAAAAAATTGAATTCGTTCTCCAATATAAATTTTAGTTTCCGGGAAGGAAACTAAAAAAATAATCTTAGTTTAAATATATATTATTATCTATCGGGAGTGGATCCTGATTAATAAATTATATTGGATGGCAAAAGTTGTATTCTGAAATAATATTTTTGTAATATGTGATGCTGTCCTTTTTATCTTTTGATACAAATTGTTGCTACGTTAATCAGTTGATCTATTATAATGGATTTCATATTAAATTGAATCTAGTAGACGATGGCATGCTATTTGTTTAAGACATGATGATCCGAAGGCTAGGTTATACAACACTAATTTGCAAATTAAGATCTATATATTTTGAGGAATGGTTTCAATCGATTTGCTTTTTAAATACCGAATATATGATTAAATGAATTTAGCATTTATTAACAGAAACAGGAAAGTCAAATTTTCTAAACCAAAAGTAAAAGCGTTTATTGTGGCCATCAAATTCTTTTGTATTTTTCTTTTCCCTTTTTTTTTTTCAAGAAATGTGTGATTAAATTCCAATGGCATTTATATCACAATTAATGCATGTATACATACGGTTCACAATTAAGGGCTAACATTAGTTGATTTAATCATCTTCTTTTCTTTTTATTAAATAATAGTTGGATTATTTTTTAGTGACACTATCTTAATAAGAATGTTAATCATGTGAAACACAAGCTAAACCATATTTTCAAAGACAGAGAAAAAAATTATATTTGATTTATTTATTTATTATTCTGTTCGAATTGCATGTCCAGGGATAATGTGAATTTTAAAGTTAAATTTAAGACTTAGTATGCTTAATTCCTAAGCACCATATTGAAGTTTCTTTCTTTTGTCATAACACAACTTTCCAATATTACTGTTCTACAAATAAATGCTATTTTTTGTTTCGCTCATTTATATTCAATGAACTTTAACTTAAATT
Source organism: Carex rostrata (assembly GCF_964058835.1). Taxonomy (NCBI): domain Eukaryota; kingdom Viridiplantae; phylum Streptophyta; class Magnoliopsida; order Poales; family Cyperaceae; genus Carex; species Carex rostrata. The sequence goes on from NC_135949.1 coordinate 4,408,811, forward strand.
ATCATGAATATCAAATAAAAATTTGATTGTTGTTTTATATATCTACTTCGAAATTAAAGTTAATTTCCCATCTACCACTAATTGGATACATTAAAAAAATTGAATTCATTTTCCAATATAAATTTCTGTTTCGGGGAGGGAAACTAAAAACAATCATAGTTTAAATATTATTGCACATAATATAGAAGTAACTCAAATAGAGGACTTTTATCACATGCGCCAAAAAAGACTTTAAACACTTAATTAAATAACATAAATATTTCTTCAAACATGTCAAGGGAGACACATGAAGCATGTTTATGTCATGCGATATGTTTATCTTCCATGTGCAATATTGCATGAACATCTCAATCCGTATAATTTGATATGTGCTCCGGTTGTGTGAACTTTTGCTCTATAATAGAAAATTTTGTTATGAGTATTAATATTAAAAATTATTCCTTATGTGGAATAAATATTGCTCTCATATAAAGACTAACATTTAGCTAGTTTAGTGAAAAGAAGTATTGTCTTATTTAAATCCAATTAAAGAATTTAGAGTATATATTTAAGTTAGATGGCTTATAATCTCATATTTACTAAAATATATATTATTATCACATATATTGGTATGGATTGATTTAATTATTATAAGATATTAGTGGAAATCAACATATTTCATATTAAAATGTATAGACAAAAACATGTGATAATTAAGGTCATTATGCATATAAAAAAGCTTTACAATTTTCCAAGTATATCAAATGCATCAAAATTGTCTTGTTACAAAATAAGCCAAGAAAATGAAATAGAATGGAATATCAACCATTACAGACCAACACTCAGTAAGTACCCTTATTTGTAAGAAAACAATTACATACCAATTTCAAAACCATTATTGTACCAATTTTGATATCAACTTGACTGTAGCAACCATTACAGAATGGAATATCAACCATTACAGACCTAGCTAAACCAACTTCCCATAAGGCTGACACAAATGAACTTCACCAATATAAACTCTACCTAACATATTGACTCTGTATCCCACCTATATTCACTGTGTAAGAGCTCACCTAAGCCATATATAAGCCAAAAAAAACTCTTATGGAGAAATGAGAAAATTATTCAGTTGGGGATCGACTAGGTTTCGCTAGGGTTCCTTCTGGAATTATCTGAGTTTTTGGTTTTTTTTTTTGCTGCACAATGTCTATTCCTGAGTGACTGAGAACAAAAAAAAATGTTTCATTATATATTAACAACTAACAAGCTAAATGGTAATGTTCACTACTACAAAAATGGTCATTGTACACTGCACATTGTACACGGATTTGACAATTTTACGTAAAAACCGTGGCGAAATTGTAATTTTTTGGGTGCCCGGAATATCTGTGAAATCTCTACACGGTTTTTTATTAAAGAATCGGTGTAGAAAGCCTTGAGAGAGCTACACGGACGTTTATTAGGGAATGTACACGGCTTATTGTCTAAATAACAGTGTAGAAATCCTTGATAGAGCTACACGGATATTTAATTAAAGAACCGTGAAGAAATGACCAACTTGTACACGGATGTCTGTTTAAATAACAGTGTACAAAGCTTGAGAGAGCTACACGGATATTTAATTAAAGAACCGTGAAGAAATGTCCAACTTGTACACGGATGTTTGTTTAAATAACAGTGTAGAAAGCTTGAGAGAGCTGCACGGACGTTTAATAAAAAGCCGTGTAGAAAGGTTATTTTAGGGTTTTAAAAAAAAGGGCGCGCCTTTTCGAGCACCAAGTTGGTTATATAAAAGGCCTTCTCCTTCCAGCGCCGTTTTGATCAATTCTCTCTCTCTCTGTAATCTGATTATTTACAGAGGGGGTAATATGAAGATCATGTTTTAATAAAGAAAGAGCTGATCGAATAAAGAGTTGGGATGAAGACCTTCAAAAAAAATGGAAGAGGAGGGATGAATGACCTTCAGAGCCAGACGAAGTGTCAGATGAAGAGTCCAATGAAGAGTCGGACGACTCTTCATTCGACTCTTCATCCGACTCTGAAGGTTGTTCATCCACCTCTTCTCTTTTTTTTGAAGGTCCTTTATCCAACTTTTTATTTTCAGCTAGCTCTTTCTTTATTAAAATATGTATCTTCATATTACCCTCTCTAAACCCTACTGGCACCAAAAGGAAAGAATCACCCACTTGTAAACTAAAAATATCCATTAACGACTGGAAGAGGGGATCCCCTCTTCCAGTCCTTAATGGAAATTTTAGTTTACATATGAATCTTTATTGAACTCTTTCTTTATTAGAACATATTGATCAATCTGTACTCTCCCTCTCGCAGTTAACAATTGGGCGGAAATTTAGGTTTATCAATTATTTCGGATCGCAAATCTATAAAGATGACCTACTGTTTTTGGAGCTCATAAGATGACCAGTCCGATATAATTGATAACCTACATCTCGAATTCCCATGCGAATTGCTTCATTTCCCCAATTAATTGGTCTGATTTGTGCGCTAAAGTTTTTTTGGAGGATAATTTCAGAGCCGGATAGTCGGATGAAGGACCAGAGCCGGGTGGGGAGTCGGACGAGATCGTCTTCATCTGACTCTCCATCCGATTCTGAGGGTCCTTCATATATCCACCTCTTCCAGTCCTTGATAGAATTTTTTAGTTTATATGGATTTAACTTTTGTAATTAATGCTCAATAAGAATTTGTAATTTTTGTATAAATTAATGTACATGAATTTTTTGTTCAAATTGCTATATATGTTTTGGAATTCAGGATTTTAAATGTCTTCCTCTTTTTTGGAAATTGTTTGTTTTGCTATCTGAAAAACATAAAAAAAAAAACCAAAAAAAAATACAATGCTAAACGGACATTTAATAAAGAGCCGTGTAGAAAGGTAGAATTAAAAAAGGTTGTTTCTTTTAATTAAAAAGAGTTAAAAAATAATTATACACGGCTGTTTATATAAAAGTCCGTGTAGCTCTCTCGACTTTCTACACGGCTTTATAGATAAATGTCCGTGTAGAAAGGTAGAATTAAAAAAGGTTGTTTCTTTTAATTAAAAAGAGTTAAAAAATAATTATACACGGCTGTTTATATAAAAGTCCGTGTAGCTCTCTCGACTTTCTACACGGCTTTATAGATAAATGTCCGTGTAGAAAGGTTTAGGGTTACAAAAAGGCCTTCTTCCAGCGCCGTTTTGATCAATTACTCTCTCTCTCTCTCTGTTGGTCTGATTTCTGCGCAGAAGGATCGAGACCGAAGCTGAGATCTTTGAAGTTCATTTGCATTTCTCCTCTCTATCTTGCTAGGGTTAGTCTTCCTCTTTTCTCTCGCTAATTTTCTGGTACTTATTATTGCTTAATTATTTAGGTCAATTATTTATTAATGCATGCATGCTTGATCTGTTAAGGTAATGTAAATAATTAGTGTATTGTGGTCCAATAACCGACCTATTGATGCTTTTAGGTCCATGCCCGTTCAAAATTAATCTAATAGGGATTAATTTTGGATAGTCCCCCGTTTGGGACTGCTCTTTGAATATTGTGTCTCATTTAGGATGTGAACACATTAATTAGCGGGATTTAATTAGTGTTTGAGAAAAATTCGTCAGCATTTCTCCTTATTGCTCCTACGAGTATGTGGTTTACGCATACTTGGGGAGTTAAGGGGAAATGCTGTCGAATTTTTCTTAAACACTAATTAAATCCCGCTAATTAATGTGTTCACATATGAGGCATAATATTCAAGGAGTGGGTTACGATTGTAAACCGGCCCGTTTGTAAGCCAAGAATTTGTAACAATGTATGTTGCTCGACCACCATGACTAATTGGAATCATTATTTTAATTTAATTTACAGATGGATCGAAGTTGGATGTACGAATTGCGACGTGATACTGCAGAATATTTGGCTCGCGTTGATGAGTTCATAAAATGTGCCGAGAGTTATAGAGCGAAGACAAAGGATAACGACATCTTGTGTCCTTGTAGAGATTGTAGCAATTTTAAAAGATTTGGGGACTTGGAAGAAATTAGAGCTCATTTGATTTGTCGGGGATTTCAGAAGAGATATACGTGTTGGTTTATGCATGGTGAGAAAATTGGGGAATGTAGTGCTACCAATAGAAATTTTGTTTTGGAAGACAATGTTGATATTAATGTAGAAGTTGATGATAATTTTGAGCTTCATTCCAACGATGATTTTGAGAATGTCGAAAATTTTGATAATCTACTTGAACTTAATTACAACGAGGATGATTGTGTGAATATTGATGAAAATGCAGAATACGATTTTATTGAAAATCCAGAAGACATGTTACGTGATGTGGAAGATGAAATTAGTGATAAAAATTATAAAAAATTTCAGTATATGTCTAATGAATCCAAAAGGCCGTTATATCCCGGGTGTACCAAATTTTCAAAACTGTCAGCTGTGTTGAAATTGTTGAACTTAAAAGCAGACAATGGTTGGAGCGACAAGAGTTTCACGTCCTTATTAGAGCTCTTACGAGAAATGCTCCCAGATAACAACGAGTTACCCTGTACAATATATCAGGCGAAGAAGTTGATCTGTCCAATGGGCTTGAAGGTCGAAAAAATACATGCCTGTCCGAATGACTGTGTATTGTACCGTGGAGAGTACGAGGCCATGCATGTTTGTCCTAAATGTGGTGTTTCACGGTACAGACGTAAGAACCAGGACACTGACGATGGTAACGATGAAGGAAACAAGGGTCGGGCTCCGGCTAAGTCGGTGTGGTATTTTCCGATAATACCGAGATTCAAACGGTTATTTGCAAATCCCAAAGATGCGAAATTATTGCGTTGGCATGAAGACGAGCGCAAAAGGGACGGTAAACTAAGACACCCAGCTGATTCTCCTCAGTGGAGAAACATTGATAGAGATTTCACAGAATTTGGTGGCGAATCAAGAAACCTTAGGCTAGGGTTGAGCACAGACGGAATGAGTCCGTTTGGAAGCATGAGCAGTCGGCACAGTACTTGGCCAGTTCTTATATGCATCTACAATCTTCCTCCTTGGTTGTGCATGAAACGCAGGTATATAATGATGTCATTACTAATCCAAGGACCCAGACAACCCGGAAATGACATAGATGTATATCTCGCACCATTAATTGAGGACCTCCAAAAATTGTGGAGGGATGGCGTCCGGGTGTGGGATGCGTACGGCAAAGAGCAATTCGAGCTGCGGGCCATGGTATTTTGCACCATAAACGATTTCCCCGCGTACGGAAATTTATCGGGCTATAGTACTAAAGGAGCAAAAGCGTGCCCTATCTGTGAAGATGACACGCAGGTGCTGAGGTTGAAAAATTGTAAAAAGAATGTTTTCATGGGGCACCGTAGGTTTCTTCCTATTAATCACCCATACCGTAAGAAGAAGAAAGAATTCAACGGGAACATTGAGCTTGGAGTGGCACGTCGTCCGTTAGACGGGAAGGGTGTCTTCCTGCTGGTTAAAAATCTTAAAGTTGTTTTCGGAAAACGTGCCAAAGCACCACCGAAAAATATTTGGAAAAAGAAGTCCATATTTTGGGAGCTACCGTACTGGGAATATTTAGAAGTGAGACACTGCCTAGATGTCATGCATATTGAGAAAAATGTCTGCAACAGTCTGATCGGCACATTGTTGAATATTCCGGGGAAGACTAAAGATGGTATCAATGCTCGAAAAGACATGGTGGAAATGAAAATACGACCCAAGCTTGCACCGCAGGATAAAGGGAAGCAAAAGGCATACCTACCTCCCGCAATGTGCACAATGTCGAAGACCGAGAAAACAAGCTTCTGTAAATGCCTTCATAGTATTAAAGTCCCATCAGGGTATTCTTCGAATATTAAGAAGCTTGTGTCGATGAAGGACATGAAATTGATTGGTCCGAAATCCCACGACTGTCATGTTTTAATGACACATATGATTCCTGTTGCAATCCGGGGAATTTTACCAAAGCCCGTTCGACAAGCCATCACGAAGCTTTGTTTTTTCTTCAATGCAATTAATTCCAAAGTGATAGACCCGCTAAAATTGGACGCTCTGCAAAAGGAGGTCGTCGTTACTCTTTGCCATCTTGAGATGTATTTTCCGCCATCTTTTTTCGATGTTATGGTTCACCTTGTTGTTCACCTTGTGAGGGAAATTAAGATTTGTGGTCCCGTGTTCCTGCGGTATATGTATCCATTCGAGAGATTCATGGGTATTTTGAAAAGTTACGTAAGGAACCGACATCGGCCCGAAGGTAGCATCGTAGAAGGATATTCCACGGAAGAGGTGATTGAGTTTTGCACCAACTACATGACCGGTGTTGGTCCTATTGGCGTTCCAAAATCTCGATACGAGGGAAGGCTCCAAGGAGTAGGGACTATTGGGTTGAAAGTCATAGTTGCTGATAGAGATGAACTGTTAAAGGCACATTTTATTGTACTACAGCACATGGCAGATGTCACTCCCTATATAGATGAGCATATGGCAATCCTTCGACAACAGAACTACACGAGAAGTCAGAAGTGGATTACTGACGAGCATAACCGTTGTTTCATAGGATGGCTGAAAGAAAGAGTGAAGTCACACTCCGAAATGTCGCCCGTAAGTGAAACGGTTAGATGGCTGGGCCAAGGACCCCGAATGGTTGTTAGAACATTCCAAGGATACGAGATTAATGGATATACATTTTACACTAAATTACAAAGTGATAAGAGCACCATGCAAAATAGTGGGGTGACGTTGGTGGCGACGTCTCAAGAATTCAGTAGATCAGGGGATGCCCGGCCTGTAATGGCATCAAAGTCATATTACGGTGTTATTGAAGAAATTTGGGAGCTCGTTTACAATGCTCACCTCAGCATTCCCTTGTTTCGGTGTCAATGGGTCGAAGACCGTGGCGTTAAAGTTGATAACGACGGGTTCACACTGGTAGATTTTAACAGAGTCGGGTATGTTGATGATCCGTTCATACTCGCCAAGCAAGCAACCCAAGTCTTTTATGTCACTGACCCGAGTGATGCTAGGTGGAGCATCGTCTTACCCGGAAAAAGAAGGATTGTTGGGATAGAAAACGTAATCGACGAAGAAGAGTACGACCAGTTCGATGAGATACCTCCATTTTGTGCCGATGTGCAAGCTGAGATAGCAACAACTACTGAAGAACAAGACGAAGCAAATTACATGAGATCTGACCACAGTGAAGGACTATGGGAAAATGTTCAAACAGTGGAAAAAAAGAAAAAAAGGAAAAAAAAAACCAATGTATAATATTTATTTCGTTTAACCGTGAACAATTTCATATTTATATTCCAGAAAAAAACAATTTATAATATTTATTTCTTTTATAATATTTCAGAGATGAATAGCCGAATAGATAAGCATAGTTTATTTGCATTACTGATGAGATCTTTGGATGACTGTAAACCGATCGATAATATTTTACTGTGTTTTTGTATTTTACATTTTATTTGTTTATTTATTCCTTTTAAATATAAATTTTATGAATATAGATATCTGATAAGCAGAACCGATGGTGAGAGAACCCATCGAACAGCCCCCTTTTCCCTTAAGAAGAGTTTTAATGACAAATTGCTTTTCTACACGGACATGTAGTTAAATGTCCGTGTAGCTCTCTTTTAGCTCTGTATTTCTTTTTTTGAATATTTTAAAATGTTTAAAAACCTTTCTAAATGTTCGCAGCCATTTTGCATTTATTCTTAAGTTTTTACATTTATTATTTAAACTGGAAAAGGAAACTACGCTCCATATTATGAAATTTTGCATTTATTCTTACTATTTAATATGGTTTTGTATGATCTGTTGTTCAATATTATGATTTCGTATCATTGTTTATATGTAGTGTTTTTTTTCTAGTTGACATATTAAGTGCATCATTTAAGAATAAAAAAATAAAGGCAACTTATTATTTATGTAAGTACCAACAAAAATCCGTTTAGAAAGGTTTTCCACACGGACCTTTAATCCGTTTGGAAAACCTTTCTAAACGGATTTTTAATTAAAACTCCGTGTGGAAAGGTTTTTCACACAGACTTTTAACTAAAAATCCGTGTAGAAAGGTATTCCACACGGACTTTTAGCCCTACTCTTTATTAATTAGTTTTTACTCTTTTACATGTATTAATTATGAGCAGGCTTTTGCATCGTTGGAACTTATGACTATTAAATAAAAGAAAATTGAAAGGGCACCATATTCATTCCCTAACCCTTTAGTAATTAGAGCCATATTTATTGACCAAAACTATTAGAAAGAATCGTACACGGACGTTTAATCAAACGTCCGTGTAGAAATAGTTATTTTAATTAAGACGTCCGTTATGCATGAATCTTGTAAAATGTTGCATTTATTTTGAAGCGCGGAATTCGAATAGTTGCCTTTCTATGTAATTATCTGAGAAGACGATCAAAACAACTTCATAATTCTATATAATCCGAGAAACTCCATTACAAAACAATCTGAATTGTACAATTCTTTTGAACTTACTTCTTTAATTTGTTCCCAGGAAAAATGGATCCCTACTCATCCGATGACTCACAAAATAACAGTGACTACTCAAACTCTAACGATTCAAATAGTTCTGAGAGTGAGTTCTTCCAGCAAACTGAAGGTTCAGACTCAGACGACTCACAAAACGACTTACCCACTGGAGGCATACAGTGCACAGTGTGCCAAGAGGTCGGAAAATATGAGTGGTTGTTCCATTGCAACCACTGTCAAGACTCATACCACCCGTTATGCGTCTGCTCAAATACTTACCAAGGCAGCAGAGATCCGAGATACAATTCATGGATCTGCCCTAGGTGCGAGAACGATGACCAAGAAGAAGAAGATGATGACGAAGACGACGATGAAGAAGAATAGGAGGGAGAGGAAGAGGAGGAAGAGGAAGAGGCTGCTGGAGAAGATGATGAGGAGGAAGGAGAAGAGGAAGACGAGGAGAAGAGAAGGGCGAGGAAGAAGCAGAAAAAAAATGAAGAAGATCAAGAAAGCAATAAAGACAAAAAAGATGAATCTTCAAATAAAACCAAGAAATAGATTATTTTTATTTTTAATATTAAATAATTTATATTTCATTTGTCTATATTTTAATTTTTTATATTTTGTCTGTTTATATTTTATGAATCTTTACTTAAATATTAATATAAATATGAGATTATTAATATAAAGGTATTTTAACACTTCAATTGAATATCCATGTAGAAAGGTATTTTAACACTTTAATTTAACACGTTAATTTATATCTATAACATATTAACATTATTAATTATTTAGATAGCATCATTTATTTAACAAAAAAGAAAAATTTATAGAAAACAAAATGTTGATTAAATTAAACAAAATATATTACATCAAAAAGGATCCTGGCTAATACATCATATAACACAAAAAAAACTGATTAAACAAAATACAGAAGAAGAAAACAAAAAAAGATAGCTAAATTAATGAAACATGCCTTCATAAAGGCCCTGGCGCGACCCTGGCCTCCTCATAATCCAGGGGCTCTTTGGCCTGATCCAGCGATCGCCCCTCCTTATGTACGGCTTTGGTGGTGGATGCCCCCTTGGACTTCGGCGTGGCACATTTGAAGGCGGCCACGGCCATGTCCTCCTGTAGTTGGGAGGAGGCCTGAGATAGCCAGGAGGGACTTCGAAACCGGGGGGGAGTTCGAAATTAACATCAACCTCTTCGGGCGGGACGTAGCCGGAGGGCAATGGCCACGGCACATTTGAGGGGTGAGCACTGCCGGCCGGAGGGACTTCGGCCATTTCTACTTGCAAATAAAATTTATATAAATATCTTGATCGAACTAGTTTCATATAGAATTTTGAAGAGCCGTTTCGTCTTCTAAGAATTTTAAATTAATAAATATTTGCACACGGACGTTTAATGAAATATCCGTGGAGACATTCTCTATCATTTCTAAACGGTTTTTTACTTAAACATCCGTGTAGAAAGTTAAAAGATTTGCTATTTAAACTGAAAATGTGCTTTTTAAATAATTATCTAATGGAAGTCGGAACGACGTCGCTTCAAACTCTGAAATTTTATTATTTATAAATATTTGAGTTTAGATGCAAATTAAGTTTAAAAATTTAAAATAAAAATAAAAATATGTCTTTACATTTCGAACTTCCCAAGGCGCGAATTTGTTTCCGCGAACGCATAGAATTTATACACGGATTATTAATGAAATAACCGTCTAGAAATGTCTTCCTTCACGGATGTTTAATTAAATATCCGTGTATAAATGGTTTGCGCGAAATAAAATGCGCGCTGGGTCGGCCTGGTCACTTTCTTTTCAAAATCCCTTCGTCTCCTCTTAACCCTAAACCCACGCGTCTCCTCCTCTCTCTTTCTGTGGTTCCTCTCTCTTGGTGCTGCCACTGTTGGTGTTTCGCTCTGTCCTCCTGTAGTTGGTGAACCTCTAAGCTCCTCTCGCTCGCTCGGTAGATTATAGAAAGAACGATGACACATTCAGGTGAGGATAATGTAGAGAATGTAGCTGTGATGGATAATGTAGAAGGAGAGAATGTAGCTGTCATGGAAGAAGAGGTCTCGCAGGCTAGGCCTGAAAAAAGGAAAAGAGGTCCGACAATGTGCAAGAAGATCACTGAGCAGAAGGAAATATTGCCAATCGAATTCCACAAGAACGGCTGTGCGACGGGTGATAATCGGGCAAAGTACTCAAATTTTTGCGCCTCCACGGTGAAGAAACATGCATCTATCCTGGTCGAGCGCTGGGATGAGTTTGATCAAAAGAAGGACAAGGACCAATGGTGGAACATTGTGAAGGTAAAGTACGTAACAATTCTAATTTTTTTTTTGGAGTAGATGAACTTACATGCAGTAGTTTCGTTGTCAATCAGGACCAGTGGAACATCGTGGACGACCCAAAAGACAAGATAAAGGGAGTGTCTTTGAAGATAATGAATGAAGCTTGGAAGCAATTCAAGAGCAGGTTGAAAACAGTTTACATGGATCAAGGGAAAGATCCGTTGCCAGTGTATCCTTGGCTGACACAAGAGGTGTGGGAGGAGTTCCAAGCTTTGAAGAAAACAGAAGAATTCAAGGTATGTAAATTTAGGTAACTCATTAGAGCATCTCCAACAGTGATTGCTTATGGATTGCTTATGCTGATGCGTCAATTATTTCTGTAATTGCTGGGTTGTACGGCTATTGCTTATTTAGCAATTGTTGGAATTAATTTCATAACCGCACAAATTAGCAATTAATTTCAATTGCTGGATTGGAGATGCTCTTAGTTTTTGTTCTTTCTCAATCTGTACCCATCTTCCTTAAGTAATGGATTTACTTTGATGTTCGAAGAAAAAAAGTGAGAAGGGCAGGAAGATCGCCAAAATGAACAAGTACCCGCACAAATTAGGGTCAGGTGGTTACGAGGGTAAGTCGAAAGAATGGGCAAAAGTTATTTTGAAAAACCAACAGTCTGACTCACCCGTGGTTAAGATAAAAAATCCTAGGGGCCAAGATTGGCTCATGGGAAGATCTGAGGTAACCCTTGAGGGGCGGATAGTACTCCCAAAAGACGTGGAGCCCGTTGCTCATAAAATGGTAAGAGCCTTTTGTTATAACTGTGTCATTCAAACAAAATCATAACTCTGTGTACATTACTTAGTGTTTTGTTATAACCAATTTTTTAATTAACAGTTGGAGGTGGAGGAGGTCAATTCTGGTGCCTGGACTGTCGCAAGTCAAGAAGATTCCTTGTCCTTGGCGCTCCCGAATCCAGAACACACCGGTCGAGTTAGGGGCAGAGGGGTCTACACGGGCTGGAAGGAGGAATTCAATGGAGCAAAACCCCGGAGAAGACCTCGTGCCAAGGTCAACAAAGACGAGATGGAATCAATGTTGGCGCAGGTGCGCCAGGAGGTACGCGAGGAGCTTTCAATGGAGTACAACCAGAAGCTGACTGAGCTGGAATCAAGGATGGTGAACCAAATGCACCAAATTAGGCAGCCATCCGAGGACCGACCTCCCGTTTCTCCGGGAATTCGGCGAAGCAGTCAGGCATCCGGGACCGAAGTGATAGGCGGCTTGGACAATCTAAAGGTAACCACTACTTGTTCATAATCGAAAGGTATTGTTGATTCTCGCGGTTAATTCGCTAGACAATATTATTTCATTCTAAAGACAACTAATTGCTGATAATTATTGCAGGAGGCCACAGCATGCGACCTCGTCATGTATTTCGGTACTACTCCTCTGACCATTGCTAAGGGCACTGTATATCCTCCTGCAGCCGGTGATCAGTTGAGGCCCAACTATCTCCGCGTAGCGATTGAGAAGATCACGCAGGATTGGGCTGTGAGAATACCTCTTCCTGTCCCTGTCGATGAAATGGTGGTGCTTGATGATGCCCGCTATTCGACAGTCCAATGGCCGAAAAATCAAATTATTTTGGACAATGTACGTAAACTCCAAATTAATGGGATATCTTATTCAAATCATTCTTTTCAAATACTTGAAAAAGACATATACAACATTTGATACAGATACGAAGAGGTGAGACAATCAATGAGGATGAAGCGTTGTCACCGGTACGGGACATGGAATTATACTTGGTGTCTGTTGCGCCAGAAGTGCCTGATGCGCCAGTGGATGCGCCAGTAGATGCGCCAGTGGATGCGCCACTAGACCGTACGGGGCTCACAGCAGAAGAGGTTAGCCGTTTGCCTGGTCAGTTGCAGACTCTCCACGCCCACTTGATCAAGGCACCCAAGGACATGACGGCTGTTACCTTCAGTGTCCCCCCCGGTATGTTTCTACACGATGGCAGGGAGGTCGTGCTGCCTTTCACAGAATTCAACGACTTTCTACAGAGCGCCTCGTCAAGCGATAAATGGCTCGATGTGGGAGTCATCACCGTTTTCCTCATGTTAGTGACCAATCAATTATTTATATCATGTGTATAGCACTCAAATATATATACTCTAATGTAAAATGATGATTTTTCAGGTTCCTAGTCCAGAAATGCCGTGAGACCGCATCGAAAGGTAAGGTGAACTTGTGTGCACTTTTGGACCCCGGCAGAATTAATGGAAACATGTTGGAATGGTATGAGGATGATTGTGTCGACTACTTGCGTAAAGCGATGCATCATGCTCGTGGGGATCAAAAGAAATTTCTTCTCCTGCCATACCACCAAAAGTAGGTTACTTGTAACCCTTAATTGTTTATATTTTCAGTTAAACAATTACACAATGAACCATAGCAAACAGTTGTGTCACCATTACATGCTGAAATATATATGTCACTAATTTTATGCTAAAGTACTACAATTCTTCTCCCCCCACAGCTCCCACTGGTGTTTGTTGGTGATTGTGCCACTTGAAAATACGATTTATGTCATGGATTCAAGGCGGCCCGACAAATCCATCACCACTCAGCAGTCTAAAAGAGTCATGACTGTTATAATTAAGTAAGTTATCTAAATATCACTTGGTTTGATTTTTTTTTTATAATTGTGGAATTGCTAATTACAGTCACTCAATTTTGTAAGGGCTTTTCGGCAATATCTTAAAGAGGGTGGAGTGCAGAGCACGGGTAAGAGCAGAAATAAAATGAATGGGCTCTGGAAGGAGGTGAGCACACTATAATTTTATAATTTCATATTTTTGGGTTCAAAAATTTATTGTCATTCTGACATAGGCTGCTGAATGTAAATATCAGTGCCCGCAACAGATTGGCGGTTGGGAGTGCGGTTATTACACGATGATTTTTATGTTTCACTTTGTTGAGAGCATACAATTCAAATGACCAGCATATCCGGTATGTAATTCATATGTTTTGCCTTGACTTGTCCATACAATTAATATTGATTTCCTCTAAACTTGTTTTATTAGTTGCATTGTTATAATTGCAATAATTTATTTCTATAAAGCAAAACAGAGATGTAGTTGCCGTATTTTTGTAACTTGCATGTTTCGAATTTTTTGTAGTATTCACCAGATTCAAAGAGTTACTCCAAGGAGCAGTTAGATCACTTTAGATGTATGTGGGCAGATTTTTTTATAAAAGAATTTTGTAAACCAGAATATGGATTTGTATGATCTTTGTATAATTCAGTGTACATGAATTTTGTATTAATTTTTTATATAATTTGGAAATTTCAAAAATTTACCGGTTTTGGTATTCTTATTTTGGAAATTCTCTGTTCTGGAATTGATCTGATTTTAAATGGCTGGCAAAACTGGAGGCTAGCCAAAAAAAAGCAAAATTTTTTTAAAAAAAAGTAGTTCAATTATACACGGACATTTTAAAATTTATCCGTGTACAAAGGTTTTTCCAAATTAAAAAAATAAAGAAGAAAATTAATACATAAAATTATATATTAAAAAAATATTAAAAAATAAGAGAGCTACACGGATATTTAATTATACATCCGTGTACAAAGATCATTCAATATAAAAAAAATATTAAAAAATAAGAGGGGTACACGGATTTTAATTATACATCCGTGTAGAAAGGTGTTTCCACATTAAAAAAATAAAGAAGAAAATTAATACATAAAATAATATATTTAAAAAATATTAAAAAATAAGAGAGCTACACGGATATTTAATTATACATCCGTGTAGAAAGGTGTTTCCACATTAAAAAAAAAGAAGAAAATTAATACATAAAATAATATATTTAAAAAATATTAAAAAATAAGAGAGCTACACGGATATTTAATTATACATCCGTGTAGAAAGGTCATTCAATATTAAAAAATATTAAAAAATAAGAGAGGTACACTGATATTTAATTATACATCCGTGTAGAAAGGTCATTCAATATTAAAAAATATTAAAAAATAAGAGAGGTACACGGATATTTAATTATACATCCGTGTAGAAAGGTGTTTCCACATTAAAAAAATAAAGAAGAAAATTAATACATAAAATTATATATTAAAAAAATATTAAAAAATAAGAGAGCTACACGGATATTTAATTATACATCCGTGTAGAAAGGTCATTCAATATTAAAAAATATTAAAAAATAAGAGAGGTACACGGATATTTAATTATACATCCGTGTAGAAAGGTGTTTCCACATTAAAAAATAAAGAAGAAAATTAATACATAAAATTATATATTAAAAAAATATTAAAAAATAAGAGAGCTACACGGATATTTATTTATATATCCGTGTAGAAAGATATTTCAATATTAAACAAAATTAAAAAATAAGAGAGCTACACGGATATTTAGATAAATAACCGTGTAGAAATCTAATTGTACACGGTTTTTTATGTAATAATCCGTGAAGCTCGGTTATGGAGAGCGCCAGTGTCAAGTATTTGTAAACGGCTGTGTATGTAATAATCCGTGTAGCTATTCGGTAATTGTACGCGGTAAATATCCGTGTGTATATATACAAGGATTTCTAAACCGTGACAGCCTATGCGGCGGGAAATCCGTGTAGCTCGCTTGTTTATGTCCGTGTATAATCACTTATTCTGTAGTAGTGGTTGAAGCTCAATCACGCATATGTACTTATTTTGTGGGTGGCTGCGGCAACATATTTATGTGACTAAGGACAAGGCAATTTTGATATATTTGATATACTTGGCAAATTCTAAAGCTTTTTTACATGCATAATGAACTTAATTATCACATGTTTTTGTCTATACATTTTAATATGAAATATGTTAATTTTCACTAATATCTTATAATAATTAAATCAATCCATACCAATTTATGTGATAATAATATTTTTTAATAAATATGAGATTATAAGCCGTCTAACTTAAATATATACTCTAAATTCTTTAATTGGAGATCGAATCGGACAGTACCGATCTAAATGAATTTGAATACGTGATACTCTAAATGGTGGACATTACGTTTGTTTTTCACTGTATTGAATGTTAGCATTTATGTGAGAACACTATTTATTCTACATACGGAATAATTTCAGATATTGAGATTTATAGCAATATCATAGTGCAAAATAATATGAAAAACAAACAGTCTTTAAATATATATATATATATATGTGTGTGTGTGTGTTTAATGAAAAAGAAGCAAAACTTCACACAAAAAGAATGGACTGCGTGTCAAATCATGCAGATTGAATTGTTCATGCAATAAAGACATGAAAGCTAAACATAGTGCATGACATAAACTTTCTTTATGTGCTTGCTTTGACATGTTTCAAGTAAATATTATATTATTTTATTCAGTGTTTATGGTTAATTTCACGTGTGTGATGAAATTATTAGGGGATAAGAGTCCTGATTTGAGTTACCTTCTGTATTATCTACAATAATTTATGATATTAGATTTTATTCAAAAGACTTTGTACTAACTTTATCAAAGGGGCTAACACAGTTCGATGTGTGTTTAGATTCGTGTAAGCATATCTAAAACATTTAAATTTTAATAGTTCCTTGAATATAAACCGTCGAAGTGAATTTTAACACCGATTGAATGGACTAGATCCGGCTTTAGATAAAACTCTGTCCAAAATCCTTTAAACAAAAACCTCATCCATAATTTATAAAGATTTTAGGAACATCATTCACAAATAATTTTACAAATAAAATTTGAAAATAATTATTCCTACAAATAATATTTTGACGAATAATTTCACTTTTAGGTTGTAAAAGGTCTCTAATTTTAAAATATTTATTTCTGATACTTTTTTTTTCTACCGACTTTCTACTTCAATTGTTCAAAAATGCATGAAAACTAGACATGTAATCAAGAAATTTTGAGTTATTTTATGTAGACCAATTTGATGGCAGTATGTTTGATCAATTTATGAAGAGAGTAAATTAAGATAACATGTAATAAGTTAATTCTCAT
Organism: Carex rostrata; assembly: GCF_964058835.1. Taxonomy (NCBI): domain Eukaryota; kingdom Viridiplantae; phylum Streptophyta; class Magnoliopsida; order Poales; family Cyperaceae; genus Carex; species Carex rostrata. The sequence continues at coordinate 4,425,631 of NC_135949.1, forward strand.
GCGCTATCAAATTAGAAATTAGGCAGAAAAATAATTTTAATGATAGATAATATTGAGTTTTTTTAATATAATAAAAATAGTATTAAAATTAATCCGTACATATAATGTCAGAATGCAAACCATTTCTTTTCAAAAACGAATCACCTAGAAACTCTTTTTATTTAGAAAAAAAGAGAGAGAATAACGCAAAATCCGACATCCAAAATGAATATTTCAATTACCGTAGTAAAAAAAATTAACCACAAATACATCAAATTAATTATATGTGTGTTGATTACGTAAAAAGAGCACGTCACACAAATTGATTTGATAACGTCACATCATGTTACGTGACAAAATTATCCAACGTTGTTTTTCTTTTCTTTTAATTGATTTTACAATATTTTCTTATTTTGTACCAACCTTTTTTATATTTTCTATAAACTAATTTAAAATTGAAATAAATAATTAAATATGATCAATCACATTATATTTGATCACGTTAATTACGTGTAGTCAAAACATCATTACACATGATGTAACCATTGTTGTGATATATATAACTATCTTTTACAATTTAATCACATTATGTTACATAATTTTTTTTAGTTATATAATTAACATGTTATTCAGGTCTAAGTCACGTTTTTGTTTTGCTCACTACCGAAGCATTTTGGATTCCGCATCCTCTGAGATATCTCAAACTTTGAGTGTTTTGTTCGACAATCTCAACCGTTCAAATACGTTCTGCACGAATCACAACGTACAAAGAATACTGCCCCTCCACTATCCTCGATTAGCAAATGGAGAACTCCATTATCGTGTTCCAATATCATTTTGCAACTTGTATTTTCAACAATCTCCTTTCCTATATATAGCTGTTTATTATTTTCTCACCTGAATTTTGATCAACTATTTTGTCAAATTCAGTAAAAAGTTTAGACTGACGAGATACAAAAGCAAAAAGCATTCAGTAAAAAGTATCTCTGAGATTCTTCCCTCTTGATTGTTTCTTGGTTCGTTCTCTCCTGGAAAGAAACAGGAAGGGAAGGGAAGTAAGCTAGTGAAGTGAAGAGTATTAATTAATTTTATATAGAGGGGTCGAGGGTTTTCCGCTTTTTAATAAACTGAAATGACGAGAATGCCCCTCCTGTTTCAGGACGGTTATTACTAATTAGGGAGAAAACCTGTGCTAGAAATTGGATGTTATTTATGCGGGCCCCATAATTCAGTGGATGTATTGATCTCAAATTGATATATCACATGGCCACCGCCTTACCAGCTTTTTCTATTATCGGTAATTAGTGGGCCTTATCCAGTAAAGCTAATTAGCCCTACTTTGTTTCGTTTGCTTTCTTTAATTCTTCCGTTGTTTCTTTGATGCCTGGTCCATGCATACACCGTTTTTTTTGTTTTTCAGCATAAGGAGAACTAATGATGTACGGACTGGAGGGGAAATTATGTACGATTTTGGAATAGAGATGTACGGACTGGAGGGGAAATGGGCCTTTCTTATTTCATATATATTTCAATCTTTTGGACCTTTTTTTATTTTCCGGGCCCATCTGTCACTATTATGGTTTGAACTTGACTAATTATACGGCCCAACAAGTAAATTGGTAGTCTAACAAGTTTCAACAGACATCCAAGCTATTATGGGTCTGGAGGATGTCTAAATGTGACAAGGGTGTGAGATTTTGATTTTTATGATGACTGTATGTCAAAAATAATAATAATAGAACTGTCAAAAAATAATAAAACAACTCAAGAACACAAGACTCCCATGAATCTCCCTTCCCTCCCTTATTTTTTATTTCTTTTCTTTCTTGATTGAATTACACAGCTCTTACATGCCTATTTATCAATTCAAAAATATTTTGTATATCATGCTAAACATGGAAACCAATCCTTAGAATTAATAACAAATAATCAAATACTATTTATTGCCTATTTCACTAGATATGATTGATATCCTTCAATTTCTTCTTTCCTTCTTTTGAGTAGATATAGATCTTCTAAAGGATTCGGCTTGATCTCCAAGTTATGCCGGAACCGAGTGTAATCTTAACACTCCCCCTCACGAGGGTACGTAAATGTCTACCATTCCGATCTTCTCCAGCATTTCTTCAAATGGTTTAGTTGCTACCGCCTTGGTTAAAACATCAGCCACCTGTTCTGTTGATCTAATAAAGGGAAGAGAAATAACGTGAGAATCGAGTTTTTCTTTAATAAAGTGTCTGTCTACCTCTATATGTTTTGTCCTGTCATGTTGCACTGGATTATGTGAAATGTCAATTGCAGCCTTATTGTCACAATACAACTTCAAGAAATCCTTATTGTCACAATACAACTTCATCTCATTTCTTGTTCCCAGTTCTAATTCATTGATCAATTTTCGTAGCCATAATAGTTCACAGATCCCTTTCACCATGCCTCTAAATTCGGCTTCAGCACTAGATAAGGCAACCACATTCTGTTTTTTACTTCTCCATGTTACCAAGTTTTCCCCAACGAAAGTAAAGTAACCCGATGTTGATTTTCTATCCATGATATTTCCTGCCCAATCTGCATCTGTATAACCTTCAATCTTTGTATGTCCATTCTTCTCAAATTTGATTCCTTTACCGAGTGTTCCCTTCAGATATCGTAAGATACGTGTGACAGCTCCCATGTGATCTTCACTTGGATTATGCATGAATTGACTTACTACTCCCACTGCATAAGCTATGTCAGGTCTAGTATGTGACAGATATATTAATTTTCCAACTAACATTTGGTATTTTTCTTTGTTCGTAGGACATTGGTCAGGACAAATCTCAAACTTCACATTTTGTTCCATTGGGGTACTAACCGGTTTACAATCTAACATTCCAGTTTCAGCCAAGAGATCAAGAACATATTTTCTTTGAGAGAGAAATATACCTTTTTTTTATCGTGATACTTCAATCCCTAGAAAGTATTTTAGACCTCCCAAAATTTTCATTTCAAATTCTTTTGACAGCTTCGTTTGAAGCTTCTCAATTTCAACTTTGTCATCGCCTGTTATAATCATATCATCTACATAGATAATGAGAATTGCAATTTTACCTTCAGTCCTTTTAAAGAACATGGTGTGATCAGAATCTCCTTGATTGTACCCATAGTTTTTCATAGCTTTGCAGAACCTCCCGAACCATGCTCTTGGTGACTGTTTCAAACCATACAATGCCTTTTCTAATTTACACACTTTGTTTTCTGATCCAATATGGTTGTAACCGGGAGGCAGCTCCATGTAAATTTCTTCTTCCAAGTCTCCATGAAGAAATGCATTTTTGACATCAAATTGATGTAATGGCCAGTCAAAGTTAGCTGCAAGGGACAATAAAACTCGAACCGAATTTAATTTTGCAACCGGAGAAAAAGTTTCCTGGAAATCAACCCCATAGGTTTGTGTATACCCTTTTGCCACTAGCCTAGTTTTATATCTTTCAATTTTTCCCTCTGCATTGTACTTGATTGTATACACCCATTTACAACCAACTGTTCTTTTTCCTGGTGGTAAATCAAATATTTTCCATGTACAATTTTTTTCTAGGGCTTCCATTTCTATAGTCATTGCTCTAGTCCATTCTTTACTTTTAAGGGCATCCTCAACTTTTTCGGGTATGGCGATAGAAGATAGTTGGTCTGCAAAATTCTTTAATGGTTGTGGCAATTTTTCGGTTGAGGTGTAGTTTGCAATTGGATATGTTATCTCTTTACTCGTCCCATCTTCCGGGATGTATCTTTTTGGTGGTTTGCCACGATTAACACGTGCAGGATATCTAGGCTGGGTTTCAGAAGAACATACCTCGTTGTTATCCTCTCGTGGTATTGCCTCAGTAAGATCTATCCATTGCTTAATTTCATTTGGTGAATGACCCGACTGACCTGTTTCTGCTGAATTTTGTTGCTCAGAACCTTAATCATTTTTCGAACCCGAGTCAACTGCTACTGGACCCGAGTTATTTCCTTGATTTGTACCTGAATCAGCTGCTGCTGGACCTATACCTGAATCCACTGCTACTGGACCCGAATCATTTGCTGGGCCTGGACCCGAATCATTTCACCAAATGCAGATGGCAGTGTGAGATGTTACAGAATGAGTTGTAACAAGCCTTGCGATTCTCCAAATGCAGATGGCAGTGTGAGAAATAAAAAGAGCAGTCGGTAGTCTTTGAAAGTGCCTCCTCTCTCTCATATAGTTTCTCTCCAAATCCTTAGCCAGCACATATAGTTTGAACTCTGAAGCAACATACACATCAATCTCAGGTTCTCTGATCACAGCCTATCCCTCCAGGGAAGCTCGCCGAGTCCACAACTGTAACATGCACCTCTCCTACGACGACAATAGAGGGTTTGCACCTCTCCTACGACCTTTTTACTATCGCAGGAGGGCTGTGTGCTACAGCTGTAGACTGGTGGGTCATTTTAATTGTACCTGCAAATGAAAGTTACATGGAACTGAGTTACAGAAAGCGGATTGGTGCTTTTAGATTTTTAACACGTGAAATTTCTAAGAAAGTACGTTTAGATTTGGTTAAGTAGAACTATTAATATTTTCTCACAAAATTAAAAAATGGCTGAGTGCACATGACGTGCACTATAGGTTCTCAAGTATAGTTTGTATGTTTTGCTAAATGCATTTGTATACTACAACAATGTAGATACTTTTTGCGAGAGAAAAAGCAAATTTATGACGTTACTCCCTCGCGAAAAGTACCGTCGCAAAAAGAAAAAGCTGAAGAATGAGAGTAGTCCGTCGCAAAAAGTCACTTTTTTATCCTCGCGAAACTACACCAAAGCAAGGAAGGCGACAATCATGTTGTGCGGTTCTTTTATATATGGTGGCTATCTGATTTAAGGAAGTATTGTGGGACTAAAACATATTGCAAATCCTATCCGGTACTCTCCGTTGGGACACTATTTTTGACAATGCAAATGGTATTATATAAAAATATAAAAAACTTAAGAATACAAAATACCAAAGCAAAATAAATTTTTCATAACACTCCATTGATAAGCTCAAACCCCCGATAAAAGTAATATAAAAATAACAATTCTTAATGATTAAAATGAATATATTAATTTAAAATGCATACCAATATACTCCGTACATAGGACCATAGCCTCACTCCTATAAAAAAATACAAGTTGATCGTGACTGCTATCTATCATCTAATTAAGCTTGCTACTATTAAAAACTAAAAACATATCAAAAGAATAGTAATATATATATATATATATATATATATATATGTATCTCAGTCTCTTTCTTTCTTTGTTTCTTTTTTTCTTAATGGCGGCATATTAAAAAAGTCTTCCGATGATGTCATGTGCATTTAAGAAAATCCTCCCAAGTAACTGAAAATTATATATTTTTGTAAATTTCACCGAGACGTTTTGTGCATCTGACACACATTTTTTTTTCTGGCGCAAGTACATCTAATTTGTAAATTATTAAATTTGAGTTTAAATTTATACCGTCAGATCAGAATCAGAGTCAGAATTCTCGCAAGTACATAAAACAAATGGACCTGATTTAAAATCAAAAAATTTGTTACCTCATATTATATGCACTTCTAGACACACATGTTGCGAGTACTTGAGTCTTTCACTTTTAAGCCTTCTAGAAAAAATTTCCGCCGCCCAAATTTCAAAAGTATATGTACATATAAATTTTATATTGTTTAGATCACATATAATCTAGCTCTAGTACATATAATTTAAAAGCAAAAATTATGTACCTCAGGTGATATTCATTAAAGTACAAAAGGGATAGCTGTGTAGGTACAATATGAAAGTACATTGCTGATTTCATAATGTAGTACAGTCAATTAACGCTAGATCATATAAATATTTGATTATAATTTACCTGAATTTTAAAAGTACTGCTCTAAATAAAAATTTATTGTTGATCGATAATATAAAATAACAGAACACAACACAATAGCAATATCTTAGTTTAAATATTTTTATCGATCCTAATTAATAAATTATATTGGATGGCAAAAGTTGTATTCTGGAATAATATTTTTGTAATATATGAGGATGTTCTTTTTATCTTTTGATACAAATTATTGTTGCAATGTTAACCGTCGATCTATAATGGATTTCATGTTAAATTGAATATAATACGTAGACGGTGGCATGCTATTAGTTTAAGACATGATCCGAAGGCTAGGTTATACAACACTAATTTGCATTTTTTTTGAGGAATATATGGTTTCGATAGATGTGATTTTTTAATACCAGATTATCCGAGTATATGATTAAATGAATTGATATTTATTAACAGAAACAGGAAAGTCAAATTTTGTAAACCAGAAATTTTTTCCATCCTTTTATTCATTTTTTCTAACACAATTAACAACAAAAATATGGAATAGAAAGTGTTATCGTGTAGCAAACTAAATATTCATTTTGAGATAGCGCGCGTATTTTGCATTGATTTTCTCTTTCTAAATAGAAAGAGTTTCTAAATGATTCGTTTTTTAAAAGAAAGGTTTACATTTGATGTATAGATTTAATTTAATACTGTCTTTTTTATATTAAAAAAAAGAACTCAATATTATCTATTATTAATAATATTTTTCTGCCCTTCAAAATTTTACGGGTATTAAATGTTATCTAATTTTACTCTCTTTATACTATAATTAATCAAATTATCGAAACATCAAATTGGTTAACACAGAAGGCAACTTAATATTTCCTGATTACATGTCTTGTTCCTGTGGAACTTTTGACAATTGTGGTAGAAAGTCGATTGGTAAAACAAAATTAGAAAATTATTTTCAAATTAGACATTTTTTTTAAACTCAAAATAAAATTATTTGTTAAAATATTATTTGAAATAATAGTTATTTGTAAATTATTTTTTAATTATATTCGTAAAATATTAGCAAATTATTGCATATAATACATAAGTCTCTCAAATCAGGACTTTTATCCCCCTAATAATTTCATCTTACGTGAAATTAACCATAAACACTGAATTAAATGACACAAATATTTCTTCAAACATGTCAAGGGAGACACACAAAGCAAGTTTATGTCATGCACTATGTTTGGCTTCCATGTCTATTGCATGAATATCTAAATCCGCATGATTTGACAATTGGCATGCACTCCGGTTCTTTTTGTGTGAAGTTTTGCACAATAATAGAAAAAATTTGCTATCAATTTCAATATAAAATACTATTCCGTATGTAGAATAAATAATGTTCTCATATAAAAATTGACACTTTGCTAATTTACTGAAAACAATTAACTTATATATAGTAGATATATAAGTCTAACTTCATTTTTACTCAAACTTATATTATTCTCACATAGATTGGTATGAATGGATTTAAATAAAATAAGATATTAGTGAAAATCAACATATTATTTTGTATTAAAATTTAAAGATTAAAACAAGTGAGCCAATATGTATTTAAATAAATTTTACTATTTCCAAATAAATAAAACGTATTAAAATTGTTTCGTACTTACGAAATGAAATTTGTTGCCAAGTAAATAAAATGCATTAAAATTTACTTGTACTTCTAAAATAAAATTCGTTGCCGCATGCACCCACATAAGAAGCTAATAGATGAGATTGAGTTTCACCATAGTTATTATAAAAGCCAATTTCATACTTAAAATCAGAAGTTGAACACAGTACAAGCAGCAAAAATCGTCTTTAACATAGTAATAAGATTAGAGGTGAAGGAAACAAAAAGATAATGGAGGTCAACCGTCTCTATTTTTTTTTTTTTTATTTATGTATTATTTTCTATATAATTTAAAGTAAAATTACATGTTATTATAAAATTTATCTCTATTATTCATAAAATAATTTTATATTATTGACTTTGACTTTTATAATTTAAAATTTTAACTTCGTCTTTAAATGAAATTATCCAACATTATAATTAGTATGGAAATTGAAGAGATATATGCTAGTATTTTGGTTTCAAAAATCATTCATTGCATGAGTTTATATATATTGTCCCCATACCATGCATGTTATTCATTTATTTTTATTTTTGCTTGATTCATGCCCGTACACCAACCATGCATGTTATTTATATTCCCCCAACTTTGTGATACCGCCTAATCATTTTGACACGTGTAATATGTTGAGTCAGAAGTATATCCTTACCTGCATGACTGCATCAGGTTGAGTCAAAATTAAGTAAATTTTTTCTGGACATATTTATTTACTAGGGAGACGGTTCAATAAGTATCAGATTAAATTCAGTATGATGTTCGGTTGAAGTAATCTAATATGTATTAAATTTTGTGAGGATTTGACTTATACAAATTAAAAAATTGTTCATACAGATCTTGATGCGGATAGAATGACACTAACCAGATATCAAACCAAAATTTTGTTCAATGCATGCCCATCAATCAGACTGCCTCAAGTTCTGTTCCTCAAACTCTATGGTATTAATATAAATGTTATTTTTTGTTTCGGTAATTAAATTTTCAAAATTCTAATTTTAGTAACAATCATTACATATCTTAATAAATGACAAGACTACATCTCAGTCAATTAGAAAATGTAAGAACATACTATATATATATCGATAGAAAATTAACATCGCATTTTATACAGCCATCATGAACATCAATATCTCACAATCTTGTAGCATTTAGATTTTAGACATCCTCCAAACCTAGAATTGCTTCGATTTCAGTTGAAACTTTTATATTTTTCAATTGAAGCCCGAATATAGGCATGCTTGCATTAAAATAAAACGATACAAAGTACATGTATTACATAAAATGTAAAAATACAAAAATTCCTGACAGGAAAGGAAACTTCTATAAACCCAGCTACTTGTTATAACAAGAAAGCAGGTTCATAATAACGCATTAAACCAGAAAGTATTTTTCAAAGATTAGAAATGTCGTTGCTCTGTTTCTAAGTTAGGAAGAAAAAGAACAAAATATGAAAGAAAGGAAAAAAAAAATATTGAAGAGGATATTAATTCGCTTATCCCGAATTAGTATGGATTAAATCTAGATTTCTTTTACACCGTTAGATTTTTTAGATGCTTGTGGAAATTCGCTTATCCCGCATTTACACCGTTATCTTTTTTTGCATTTTGCATGATACTTGCCGGACTGATTTTTATTTTGATATATATTCTTGTTTAAACTTAGTTTAGCCACGATTTTTTCGTCATGCAATGACTGTCAGAAAACAAAACACATTTCAATGGACAACATCAGAACTTTAAAACTCTTGTCAGTGATTAACATATGTGATCGATTAAAAAAAAAAAGATAACTCAAGCACAATGAACTTTAAAACTTTTGTGAGTGATTAACATTCCGTACTGTGTAAATGCGGAATGTTATTTTATCAATAAAGTACGGAATGTTAATTACTCACAAAATAACATTATCGATAAAATAACATTCACTGCGAGTTATATGTGCGTATTACATTCACTGTTCTTTGTTCAGTTGTTAGAAACTTGTATTAGTTGTCATGTTAATCACACTGTCCTTTATGTATTATAGATTAAATTCATAAAATTTTGCTTCTGTAGTGTTAAAGCGTTTATTGTGGCCACCAAATTCTTTTGTATTTTTCTTTTTTTTTTCAAGAGAAGTGTGATTAAATTCCAATGGCATTCACATCACAATTAATGCATGTATATATACGGTTCAAAATTAATGGCTAACTTTAGTTGAATTAATCATCATCTTTTTTTTTTTATTAAATATAGTTGGATTATCTTTTAGTGACACTATCTTAATATGAATGTTAATCATGTGAAACAAAAGCTAGACCATATTTTCAAAGACAGAATTTTTTTTTATTTTTTTTTATTTTTCCGTTCGAATTGCATGTCCAGGGATAATATGAATTTTAAAGTTAAATTTAAGGCTTAGCATGTTTAATTCCTCAGCACAATATTGAAGTTTCTTTTCTTTTGTCAAAACACAACTTTCCAATATTACTATTCTACAAATAAATGCTATTTTTTTCGGTCATTTATATTCAATGAATTTTAACTTAAATTATCATGAATATCAAATAAAAATTTGATTGTTTGATTTACATATCTACTTCGACATTAAAGTTTGTCATCTACCACTAATTGGATACATTAAAAAAATTGAATTCATTTTCCAATATAAATTTCTGTTTCGGAGAAGAAAACTAAAAAACAATCATAGTTTAAATATTATTGCACATAATATAGAAGTAACTCAAATAGAGGACTTTTATCCCTCTAATAATTTTATCACACGCGTGCAAAACAGACCTTAAACACTGAATTAAATGACATAAATATTTCTTCAAACATGTTAAGGGAGGCACATGAAGCATGTTTATGTCATGCGATATGTTTAGCTTCCATGTGCAGTATTGCATGAACATCACAATCCGCATGATTTGATCTTCCATGTGCAGTATTGCATGAACATCACAATCCGCATGATTTGATATGTGCTCCGATTGTGTGAAGTTGTGCTCAATAATAGAAAATTTTGTTATGAATATTAATATTAATAATTATTCCTTATGGGAAAATAAATATTGCTCTCATATAAAGACTAACATTTAGCTAGTTTAGTGAAAAGAAGTATTGTCTTATTTAAATCCAATTAAAGAATTTAATTAGAGTATATATTTAAGTTAGATGGCTTATAATCTCATATTTACTAAAATATATATTATTATCACATATATTGGTATGGATTGATTTAATTATTATAAGATATTAGTGGAAATCAACATATTTCATATTAAAATGTATAGACAAAAACATGTGATAATTAAGGTCATTATGCATATAAAAAAGCTTTACAATTTTCCAAGTATATCAAATGCATCAAAATTGTCTTGTTACAAAATAAGCCAAGAAAATGAAATAGAATGGAATATCAACCATTACAGACCAACACTCAGTAAGTACCCTTACCCTTATTTGTAAGAAAACAATTACAGACCAATTTCGAAACCATTATTGTACCAATTTTGATATCAACTTGACTGTAGCAACCATTACAGAATGAAATATCAACCATTACAGACCTAGCTAAACCAACTTGCCATAAGGCTGACACAAATGAACTTCACCTATATAAACTCTACCTAACATATTGACTCTGTATCCCACCTATATTCACTGTGTAAGAGCTCACCTAAGCCATATATAAGCCAAAAAAAATCTTATGGAGAAATAAGAAAATTATTCAGTTGGGGATCGACTAGGTTTCGCTAGGGTTCCTTCTGGAATTATCTGAGTTTTTGGTTTTTTTTTTTGCTGCACAATGTCTATTCCTGAGTGACTGAGAACAAAAAAAAATGTTTAATTATATATTAACAGCTAACAAGCTAAATGGTAATGTTGAAGCTCAATCACGCATATGTACTTATTTTGTGGGTGGCTGCGGCAACATATTTATGTGACTAAGAACAAGGCAATTTTGATATATTTGATATACTTGGCAAATTCTAAAGCTTTTTTACATGCATAATGAAGTTAATTATCACATGTTTTTGTCTATACATTTTAATATGAAATATGTTAATTTTCACTAATATCTTATAATAATTAAATCAATCCATAAAAAATATATGTGATAATAATATTTTTTTAATAAATATGATATGATAAGCTGTCTAACTTAAATATATACTCTAAATTCTTTAATTGGAGATCGAATCGGACAGTCCCGATCTAAATGGATTTGAATACGTGATCCTCTAAATGGTGGACATTACGTTTTTTTTTTCACTGTATTGAATGTTAGCATTTATGTGAGAACAATATTTATTCTACATACGGAATAATTTCAGATATTGAGATTTATAGCAATATCATACTGCAAAATATTATGAAAAAACAAACAGTCTTTAAATATATATATATGTTTAACGAAAAAGAAGCAAAACTTCACACAAAAAGAATGGACTGCGTGTCAAATCATGCAAATTGAGTTGTTCATGCAATACAGACATGAATAGTGTGGGAAAAATGGCACAGTGGAGTCGGCTCCGTCACGGAACGGCGTGGTAACGGCACGGAACGTGTTACTGTTCCATGTCGTGACTCACGTGTCGCGTGCCGTGACCATTCGTATGCCGTGACTACGTCTTGACATTTTGGTCACAGCACGGCACGCGAAAGATTCGGTCATGGCACGGCACGACATGTAATCACGCGAGTCACGTGTAATTAAGACCGTCAAATGATGAATCTTGAAAAAATTAACTTAAATTATGAAAAAATAGTTAAATGTGAGTCACGTTTAGACACGCGAATAGTCACGGAACGGGAGTCATGGCATGACTCGCGTGCCGTGACCAAGTGAATAGTGATCTGTGCCGTGCTGTGATTAGCGTGCCGTAACCATTCGCGTGCCATGACCATTCGCGTGCCGTGACCACCCCTTGGCATTTTGGTCACGGCACGGATCGTTGTTCACTTGATCACGGCACGGCACGAGACTAAAGTCACAGCGTGTTAGTCACGACACAGCACGTTTTTTCCACACTAGACATGAAAGCTAAACATAGTGCATGACATAAACTTGCTTTATGTGCCTGCTTTGACATGTTTCAAGTAAATATTATATTATTTTAAGCAGTATTTATGGTTAATTTCACGTGTGTGATGAAATTATTAGGGGATAAAAGTCCTGATTTGAGTTACCTTCTGTATTATCTGCAATAATTTATGATATTAGATTTTATTCAAAAGACTTTGGATTAATTTTATCAAAGCGGGGCTAACACTGTTCGATGTGTGTTTAGATTCGTGTAAGCATATCTAAAACTTTTAAATTTTAATGGTTCTTTGAATATAAACCGTCGAAGTGAATTTTAACACCGATTGAACGGACTAGATCCGGCTTTAGATAAAACTTTGTCCAAAACCCTTTGAACAAAAACCTCACCCATAATTTATAAAGATTTTAGGAACATCATTCACAAATAATTTTACAAATAAAATTTGAAAATAATTATTCCTACAAATAATATTTTGATGAATAATTTCACTTTTAGGTTGTAAAAGGTGTCTAATTTTAAGATATTTATTTCTGATACTTTTTTTTTCTACCGAATTTCTACTTCAATTGTTCAAAAATGCATGAAAACTAGACATGTAATCAAGAAATTAATTTTGAGTTATTTTATGTAGACCAATTTGATGGCAGTATGTTTGATCAATTTATGAAGAGAGTAAATTAAGATAACATGTAATAAGTTAATTCTCATGCGCTATCAAATTAGAAATTAGGCAGAAAAATAATTTTAATGATAGATAATATTGAGTTTTTTTAATATAATAAAAATAGTATTAAAATTAATCCGTACATATAATGTGAGAATGCAAACCATTTCTTTTCAAAAACGAATCACCTAGAAACTCTTTTTATTTAGAAAAAAAGAGAGAGAATTACCCAAAATCCGACATCCAAAATGAATATTTCAATTACCGTAGTAAAAAAAATTAACCACAAATACATCAAATTATATGTGTGTTGATTATGTGAAAAGAGCACGTCACACAAATTGATTTGATAACGTCACATCATGTTACGTGACAAAATTATCCAACGTTGTTTTTCTTTTCTTTTAATTGATTTTACAATATTTTCTTATTTTGTACCAACCTTTTTTATATTTTCTATAAACTAATTTAAAATTGAAATAAATAATTAAATATGATCAATCACATTATATTTGATCACGTTACGTGTAGTCAAAACATCATTACACATGATGTAACCATTGTTGTGATATATATAACTATCTTTTACAATTTAATCACATTATGTTACATAATTTTTTTTAGTTATATAATTCACATGTTATTCAGGTCTAAGTCACGTTTTTGTTTTGCTCACTACCGAAGCATTTTGGATTCCGCATCCTCTGAGATATCTCAAACTTTGAGTGTTTTGTTCGACAATCTCAACCGTTCAAATACGTTCTGCACGAATCACAACGTACAAAGAATACTGCCCCTCCACTATCCTCGATTAGCAAATGGAGAACTCCATTATCCTGTTCCAATATCATTTTGCAACTTGTATTTTCAACAATCTCCTTTCCTATATATAGCTGTTTATTATTTTCTCACCTGAATTTTGATCAACTATTTTGTCAAATTCAGTAAAAAGTATAGACTGACGAGATACAAAAGCAAAAAGCATTCAGTAAAAAGTATCTCTGAGATTCTTCCCTCTTGATTGTTTCTTGGTTCGTTCTCTCCTGGAAAGAAACAGGAAGGGAAGGGAAGTAAGCTAGTGAAGTGAAGAGTATTAATTAATTTTATATAGAGGGGTCGAGGGTTTTCCGCTTTTTAATAAACTAAAATGACGAGAATGCCCCTCCTGTTTCAGGACGGTTATTACTAATTAGGGAGAAAACCTGTCCTAGAAATTGGATATTATTTATGCGGGCCCCATAATTCAGTGGATGTATTGATCTCAAATTGATATATCACATGGCCACCGCCTTACCAGCTTTTTTCTATTATCGGTAATTAGTTGGCCTTATCCAGTAAAGCTAATTAGCCCTACTTTGTTTCGTTTGCTTTCTTTAATTCTTCCGTTGTTTCTTTGATGCCTGGTCCATGCATACACCGTTCTTTTAATTTGTTTTTTCTTTTTCAGCATAAGGAGAACTAATGATGTACGGACTGGAGTGGAAATTATGTACGATTTTGGAATAGAGATGTACGGACTGAAGGGGAAATGGGCCTTTCTTATTTCATATATATTTCAATCTTTTGGGCTTTTTTTTATTTTCCGGGCCCATCTGTCACTATTATGGTTTGAACTTGACTAATTATACGGACCAACAAGTAAAAGGGTGTGAGATTTTGATTTTTATGATGACTGTACATACATAGTGTATATTTTTATGAATTCTGTCATAGTATATATTATTACATTTTCTAAGTCACTGATATGCAGCTTTTTCACTTACCAAGATGATCGTTACTAAAATTAAATTTTGAAATTTAATGACCGAAAGAAAAAAATAGCATTATTTGTAAGAATAGCAATAGAATGTTGTCTTTTGACAAAAGAAAAGAATCCTTACTATTGTGCTGAGGAATTAATAATACTAAAGCTTTAAATTTAACTTTCAAATTCACATCATCTGTATTTCTCAAAAAATAAATTCACATATGTTATCCCTGGACATGCAATTCTTTCTAACCACTGAATAGAGAATAGCATACTGATATAGTGATATGTAATAAGCAACATGTTGACCAACAAGTTAACAGTAAGCATTTTTACGCAAAACATTCTAACTAGTAAGTAAACACTATACTCTGCCTTTACACAATTCATGACTAGCAAGTACTAACCAAACAAATACACAAAGTTTAGACTGACGAGATATTAAAGCACTTCTGCTTGACAACATTTTTCACTTGATCAAACGGCCTCTTTTTCCTCAGCTGTTTAGTCAAGAAAGAAATCAATGTCAAAACAAGTCATAGAAAAAAAATATATTTAATAAAAAAGGAAGTACCTAAAAGAATGTAACAGAAAAACAAAAAACATTTTTAAATTAAACTCTGAACCTTATTGGAAGGGCTTCTTCTACCTCAGTTGTTTAATAAAAAAATAGCAATAAATCACTGGCAACAAAAACTCAATATGAAATGAAATAATAATAAGTTAAAGAAGGAAATAGCAGCGACAATATGCACTTGTCTGTTCTGATCAGATGTACCCGGCCCCACCACCTCAGCCACAGGTCCAATGTCGACTCTGGAACATTAATTTTTCATAATTTTAGGTTCGTTCAAAAGCCCTATAATAAAAAATAAGGGGCTCAATTGTAAAGATAGAACATTACCATTCCCAATGTTGTAATCAGCAAGTGTGCGGTCATCCTCAAGTCGCTTCCTGCCATAAATCAGGCTCTGGTCACTTATTACACTCCCAAATAGTGCCAACGAAGATGTGATGAACAAAGTTTCGGAAGCCGCATCAAAAGCCGATGTCACAAAGTTTCGTAAACCACATTTTTGTTGGCACAATTTGGGAGTGCAATCCATTCTGAAATTGCACCCCTCCCTGATCAGTGCAATATATTGGCAAAGACATCTCCATTTCATCACACGCATTTAAGACATCTACAGAATCTAGGGGGACAAGCAGTTCTAATTCCACAACTTACTATCTAATGCATGCACCACACTAAAAGCATAGGGCTTATCTTTTATTGGACCACCTCGCTCATCTCAAAGGATATGGAACAACACCTCATCATCTTCCTGAGTTTGAACATATATTTATAGTGTTCTCTTTTTTCTAAATAAAGTTTTTGTGCTTTGTCACCTATAATCTTTATATGTGCGCCTCCATAGATATTAATGAATTGTCAGACCAATATATAATTATAAAACAACAAGTTAAGTTAAATTTGACCATTTAATTATCGACTAAAAATAAAATTACTTAAATAATCCTGCGAATTCTAGTCCATTAATAAATTAGAAAATGACTGTTCCAGGTATTCCTCAAATTCTTATCTCCAAGAAAAAAAAAGGCAGTTTGGTCCGAAATTTTTATTTAATATAACAAATATAAAATTTCCAAGTCTACACATGTTTTGAATAAAATTTCAAATCTGCCAATTCTAGTAAATAATTTATCGGAAATAAGCCCTATGTATGGTAAATTATTCAACAAATTGAAAATCCTATTTCTGGTATGATTTTTTATTTTAATTAAATAGAAGATGTTATATTTTTTATTTTAATTAAATAGAAGATGTTATACTTTTGATAAAAAATACGTAATATTAAATTTTTTCGAGGGATACATGAAACTCCCCCTTTTATGTATTGACCACGTGCCATCAACACGTATTTTTGTTGAGTATTTTTTTTATAAATACGTGTCATTTATTTTTTTTTTTTAATATTCAAAGTCACCTCACAATTTTTTGTTAAAAATACAAAGGCTCTTATCAATACGTGTTAAATTTATTAAAAAATTGGACGAAGAATTTATAAACAAGTGTTTCAAATATAAAGGCTCTTAGCTTTTTTTTTTTTTGATTTGAAACCCGTAGGCCTTCATTAATTGAAAAGTAAAGAAACATTCAAAAGCTTACGAAGATGTCATATTTTGTACGTGCAAAAATCATATCAACTTTTATTTCAATCATATTAATTATGTATTTTGTGTCATCTTCAAAAGCTTTTACTCCACAATCTTTTTCACTCCTATTTATAACACCTCTGACTCACTTTACAGTTGGCAATTGGCATGCGCAACAAACTTCTTTTGTTTTTGTTATTTGTGGCATTCAATTATGATATAAAATTATTCAAAATGTTCTTCCCGAAATCAAATATATATATATTAATTAGTAATTCTTGTTAATTGTTGATATTTATTACAAATTTATTTCGAATAATTTTTAGTTCAAGTTCTTACATAAATTAATTTTTAGTTGCATGAGAATTCGGATCACACCAGCTGTCAATACGGATTGGCTTGCATTGGCCTCTATATATTAATTCAGAATTCTTCTAAAAGTTCTTTGTATTTTAATTTTTCCTAATTCAAGTCTTACTTTATGTAGCTTTCTTATTCGATTTTCCCAATTCCACTAACATAAATATGTTGTAGCCAAACAATGGATTTTACAGTTTAACAAACAAAAAGACGGCTATGCATGTTTCCATCTTTGAAAAGCAGCATGGCAAGATGTCACCGATGAAGCTAGAATAAGTTCAATGAAAAGAAATAATGATCATCAAGATTTTGACAGCTGGTGCTTCTACCGCTAGCTATCATAATTATACTTCCAAAGAGTATTGTTATACTTCTATTTTTAATATTTAGAAAATGTTTTCAATTGAATTTGAACTTACCAAGTTATAATTGTATTAATTATAATTAAGATAAATTTCATCAGACGTCATTGAAATTAAAATAATTATTAATTATAATTATAATTAAGATTATATTGTCCCTTATAAAATTAAAATTTGAAGTATGGATTTCGGTTGGCACACGTCGATGTCCATAGGACCAATTTTTTTTTTTTTCTTTTAGTATTGACCGAATATCTAATAAGTCTACATGTTACTGCAACATATGTAAATATTATATTTGAATCAAGTTGATTTACACTCCAAATTAATTGCAAAAAAAATGATGAATCTCTTTATTCATGCCCTGGTTATAAGGTATAAAGCATTTTTCTGGTTTCTTCAAAAAAAAAAAAAAATTGTGTTTGTTGTATATACAGGAACTAGTCATTCAAAAGCTTACGAAGATGTCATATTTTGTACGTGCAAAAATTATATCAACTATTATTTCAATCATATTAATTATGTACTTTAATTGTGTCATCCCTTTCCGCACTTTTACTCAATCTTTTTCATTCCTATTTATAACACCTCTGACTCACTTTACAGTTGGCAATATAACTTTATAGGTGGCAGTTGGCATGCGCAACAAACTTCTTTTGTTTTTGTTATTTGTGGCATTCAATTATGATATAAAATTATTCAAAATGCTCAGTATATTAATGTTTCCATCAAATAGAGTTTAGTAGCGTAATTTACTGTAATACATGCATTTAAGGAATCTGTACTTACACTACAGCTACCCCTTTTGTACTTGAATGCATATATATCAGCTGATGTAATATAATTTTTGCTTTTAAATTATATGTACTAGAACTAGATTAAATGTGATCTAAACAATATAAAATTTATATGTTTATTTATTTTCAAATAACAACTTAAATCTTGAGTATTAAAAAAAAAAAAAACACCTTGCCTTCTCTTTCCAGACGCATAAGCTAATTATGAATACCATGCCTTCTCTCCAGCTTATAACTGGAAGTACTGGACTTGGTACCGTATATTCTATGTTACTCGGATACTCCAATATAGGCTCCGTACCCGTATCGGATACCGATACGAACCCGATACGGCCACGATACGTATCCGATACGTGGCGTATCCTATATCACCCGATACAGTCTTCGATACGGCTTTGATTGGTCTGGATACGGATCAGACACATCTGAATACGGCTATGATACGGCTCTGCATAATCTAATCAAGTGTGCACCGCGCGTACACCAGCGGACAATACTCCAAGCCATAGACCGCACGTGGACCACCAGCTAAAAACCAACTTTTCTTACGCCAGGAGGATTCGAACCAAGGTCCTCTGGACCAATTAGCACTCCTCTTGAACTAGAAATTAGTAGCTATTATATTTATTATATAGTTAGGCTATTGTATTTGTCCATAATTTTTTATATTTAATGTTATACTTGGACTTCAATATTATATTTAATATATACAAGTGTTTTAATAATATAATTAAAATAATAAAAAAAATATATATATAATAGACGTATCGTATTTTTGATTTTTAAAAATTGCCGTATCGCCGTATCCGTATCGTATCCGATACGATACCCGTATCCGTATCCATGCAACATAGCGTATATTAATTAATACAATTGGTGTACCTGTTGGAGGATGGGCTACCATTCGATTTATTTCTGTTAATCCGGCTAATTTCTTGAAACATGCATGCATTACATTTATTTCGTCTTATTACTAACAATAATTAGAGATATATTTAGTACACGTCGAGCTAGAGCATTAATTGTTGATAACATTGGGGCTTAGCAAAAAAAAAAAAAAGAAGTTACTGCTTTAATTAGAGTACACGTAGATTTATTTCTGATAATCCGGGTACCATAAAAGAAATTAATATCCTATTTGCAATTAATTAATGTTTTATCCTATTTGCAGCTGCTATCTTCACTTCTTTTAACTTATTTATATATTGAGCGCTATTTGTTGAAATTAATTAACTGAATTTGTTTTTTTTTATCCCAATCCACAAATTTGTGGTCTTGTCCTTCGGCGGGCAACCGTCTAAAGTGGATGGTGGTACCGCTCCTGCATGAACATGGTTTCAAACATGTACTGCACATCTACCATTGGTCTCAAACCAACTAAGTCGATTAGCCACATCCATATACCTAGTGCCACGAAGTTGCAATTATCTCAAATTGTTTTCATAAAGGATGAGGGTGGCTTCATTGGTGTGTCTTACTCTCAGAACAGGAGAATATCTTTAGTGATGCAATAACATCCTCCTATATTTTCCAATACAAGAATAAACTGATCCGCAAAGGTCTTTTAACATTTGAACAGTGGTACAGGAACCTCCGTGGGATCGATGCACTTCACGACCTATGTTATATGCATGACATGTTTGTTAAAAACAGAAGCAAATGTGAGAGTATTGCGAGCAAGTGACATTATCCCAAGCACGATCCTTGACGACAATGAAGTTTTGCGCTGTCTACAAGAGCTCAAAACTTTTATTCCCGATAATCTCATAATGCCAAATGAGCTTAAAATTTTGGAGGAGAAGGTGATGGAACATTATCAAAGAAGTGCCTAAGAATATATGGAGAGTTCAAGAAATGCTACTGCTCGAATCCATGGATAATTATCTCCATCATTGTCGGCATCTTATTGTTTGTCCTTACTTTTCTTCAAACCTTATATGGTATGCTTAGCTACTACAATCAATGATTGCGCTAGTAATATCGTCTTGTCCTTAATTTTCTTTTATTTCATTATATCATGTATGCAATTACAATTGTGTGTGTACTAGTGGTTTATCTTTATTCAATTCACTATATTGTTCTATATCATGTATGATGTACTTTATTTTCAATAATTAATTAATGTATGTTCTACCTTATTTTCAATGTAATTTATTTGCCACTTTTATGTATCTATGTGGGACCATATGTGATTTTATCTTTTCTCTTGTTGTATTGTATCAATTCACCTAACAGGCAAGTGTTCAACCATTAATTAAGTATGGATATTTCTTTATTAATTATAAACTTTTCTTGTGAGGGTATATACTTCCTCCTCCTAAGTGTTTCTCCCAAAATTCTAATTTATGATTTTATTCAATTTATTCCCATGCCAATATTCAATAAATCTATTTAAAATTTTAGGATTGATTTTTTTTAGGACCTCTCCTCAATAAAAAAAAAATTAAAAAAAAAGAGAAAGAAAAAGAAAAAGAAAAAGAAAAGCAAAAAAAGAAAAAGAAAAGAAAAGAGACAACTAGAAGGAATTCCTCACTGGGCCCAACCCATTTTTGCATTCCATTAATGGATCGGACCGGATCTGCTTCTAAACTTTCAACAGGGTAAATTTGACATTTTCAACACAAGAGAATAAGAAAAATGTAAAGGAGAAAAGAATTGAAGCAGCATGATCAGAATCTGGACTATTCAATATCTGTGTCAAAACATGTCTGATTGCATTTCTTTGAAGTCCCTTATTTGCACCATAAATTATAATTTTCCGGTAATTGAGGTGTCTAATTAAGTTTTTCGTTTCTATTTGAGCCATTAGCTTTGGAATATTGTGTAATTCCACATTTAATGAATTAATTAAGACTCAATAGTTTGTCATTGGACCCAATCCATTTTAGGGACCGACTCCCGTTCAAAAACTTTTGATCAACGGTAAATTTGACAAAAAAAAATGGAAGGGGGGGGGGGGGGGGGGGGGGGGGGGGGGGGCGGAGCAGCATGGCTGGCTTTTGTTTTTCATCTGATGGATGGACCAAATCTCGAAAATTCTGCCCACCATTGAGTTTAGTCAATCCCTAATTGACGCATGGTATCTGTCTTTCATCTAATTATTGTGGATCTTCTTAATTATTTAGGATAGAAAAACCTGGTCGCCCCACGTTTGGGCGGTCAGGGCATATTTGAAAAAAAAAAATTCGAGGGAATTTATTATTTAGGGTATTAATAAAAAAATCAGTGGATCTTATCAGATACTTTTCCATATATGAATCCGTTAAAAATTATTCCTATAGAACAGTAAATGTATAGAATAAATTAGGGAATATAAGTTTATATAGTAAAGTTTTGTGAAGTGACGAAGTCTCGTCGGTTGTATATATTTGTTTCAAGCTAGCATTCCATAATTTAATCAAAATTGACATGCTGTCAAGATGTTCAGATGAAACCCAATATATAAAATAGGAGCATTAATTATAAAAATTAATAGTACATGCACATGGGGGAATAAAGAGCCTGGCTTCATTTATTGTCGTCCTTTTGCATGGAATATGTTTCTTTAATTAAGATGAGAAAAAAGGCAGGGAGAGAGAGAGAGAGAATCCATATGCATTAATTTAATTTACTTGCTTTTACCTTGGAATATAATAATGCCTTTCCTTGTGAAGTAGGTTAAAGACATGCAGTTCATATTATTCCAAATTTAATGTATATTTCTGCAAATGGCTCAACAAATCTCATCGCTGCTGCTACTGTCTTTTGTATATCCGGGTCCGCAATCAGTGGAATAACCTGATATATATGGATTAACTGGCCCCGATAACGTTTACATTTCAAGGCTCAACAATGCAAATTTTGAGGGTCTCTGTTTAGTTGACATTTGCTGGTCTTGATCTCAAAATAAAGGAGCCTCATAACTGTCTCGCAAATAAATCTCCGAGCATGCCCCCAAGCCTCAAATGTTTATTTAACAAAATTTTTTTTTTTAATTTTGCTTAACTTCAATTTTCAACGCTCATATTTAAGTTGTAATGTTTTACTTATAATATTCTACAATATCACTCAAAAACATTTAAACCTCTATTTGCAAATATTAAAATTCTAAATTTGTGTAATTTTAACTCCTAAGTAAGTTTTCTTCAAACAAACAAAAGAAATATTCCTTTTATTCACTTTATTTTTTATTTTTCTATGATAATTCTCATCAATTTTTCCGACGATTTGTGATGAATTTTATAAATCTAAAAATATGAATATTTTTTATTTGATTTTCTTTTTTAAATGAGTTCCAAGAAGAAATACTTTTGAGTTTTTTTCAATTCATTGTTTTTATTTTTTTTTTTGAAAATAAAGCTCATGATAACTTTAAATTCTCAAGGTTTTATACTTCAGTCTACAATCTTTTAAATCTGAAATGGAAACTATTTAAATATTTGACACAACTACTTTTAACGGTTGTATACAGAGATTTAAATGCGTGATACTATATCATCAACATCAGAGGTTTAAATTCTTAAGCATAGTATTATGGTGACATCAGTGATTTAAATGGTTGTAGACTGAGTTTTAAAAGTTTAAAATTTAAAGTGCTCATGGACTTTATTTTTAAAAAAATGACATCTAAAATAACTCAAATTTTTTTTTTCTTGAATCTCATTTGAAAAAAAAATCGAGTAGAAAACGTTTCATATTTTTAAATTTGTAAAATTTATCACTGATTGTTGGGACAATGGACGATAATGATAAGAGAAAAAAAATAGTGGGTAAAATTAATAATTCTTTTTTTAGCTTGAAGGTGAAAGTAGTTAGAAGCTAAAACTACACAGATTTAGAATTTAATACTTGCATATAGAGGTTTAAATACTTTTGAGTAACATTGTAAAATGTTATAAACAAAACTTCAAAACTTGAATATGAGTACTGGAAATGAAAATTGGATAAAATTGAAATTTTTTTTCTGTTAAACTAGTTAGGACGCTCTCGAATATGATGGCTTAGAGGACCAAAACATTTCTCTACAATAAAAATATTGTACAATTTAAGTGAAACCAATGCAACTGCACAGATAGGTTTTTCTACTCAGACACCATATAATTGATTAGGGACGAATCCTGTCAAATTAAAATTTGCATATATGAATCCATTGGAAGTTAAGGTTACGAAAATATTAAATATATAAAATAAAATGGGGAATAGAAATTTAAATAGTGAAGTTGTGATGTCTTGTCGGTTGCATGTATATTATTCAAGCTAGCATTACAAAATTTCGCAAAAGGATCCAGATATTTGAAGCATACACATAATGTGAAGATGCATCTCAACCGTACCCAAGCCAAATATATAACCTATAAACTCCTACGAATAGCAAGGAGTATTAATTATTTTTCAAATTGACGGGACACACACGTGTGAATAAGGAGACTTAGTTCTTTTCTTGTATTTCATTGACTAAGATGCATATTGTCTAATTGAAGTGAGAAAACGGCTGAGAGAGAATCCATATGTACTATATATCTTCAAGAAATACATGATCCTACTTGCTTTACCTTTGAATATGTTAATGCCTTTGCTTGTGAAGTAGGTTAAAAAAAGGCTGAGAGAGAATCCATATGTACTATATATCTTCAAGCAATACAAATTCTACATGCTTTACATTCGAATATATTAATGCCTTTGCTTGTGAAGTAGGTTAGGGACATTCAGTTAATATATAAGAGCTTTTGCTTGTGAAGTAGGTTAGGAACATTCAGTTAATATATAAGATTGACTACATTACCTGTGTGTATCCTTGTGCTCTTAAAAAAAAAAAAAAGTTACGAAGACAGTACTCGTCCTCTCCTCTCCTCTTTGGTACTTCTCTCTGCATATTTTTCTATCTAATTATAAGAATATTTTATTTAATATTAATTCTTATTTCTCCAAATCATAATTGGATGACCCAGATCTTAGTGGATCGATCCTCCAATTTGTGTATATATGCTTACTAGATCGATCACTTTGTGAATTGTTGTGTTGGGGGATCTGTTAGTTTCATATCCATATTGTGCATATATTTTGTTTTTTCTCTATTTTTGGAGATGATACATAGTAATTAGTCTGTTATTTACTAATATTTTATTTCGGTTGAATTTGTGTAGATCATTTTAAGATTGAATGATTATTTGGTTTCTAATTTAATTTCAATCTTTAGTATCTATTTAAGATAGGAAAAGTTGGCTCTACTTCAGGTCAATTCATTCTTGCACAATTCGCTTACACAAGTTTGACAGACCTAGAACATTTACTGACACATTTACCTCCTCCCTTTCTGATCTTATCTCTCACATAAAACCTCTGAACTGCCCTTGGAGACATTATTGTGGATATTCAGGCTGTGCAACCAGGGGGTTCAAGTTAGATTTTATGGTTAATATCTTTACTTGGAATGCTAGAGGCCATGGACTTTCTGATAAACATAGATTTCTCAGGGATTATCACCTAGAACATCACATTGATATAGTGTTTATTCAAGAAACCAAAAGGGATAATTTCCCTTCTAGAACCTTTTATTTGAATTTTGAACACACGATCTCCCAACATAGGATTGTCATTTGCCACTAGAATAAATGATGGTTCATCTTTGAATGCTTCACTTTACACTAAATTAATTCTCAAACTTATAAATTTGACATGTAAATACATCACTCGTGAAGTAGATCGGTATCAATGATTTGAGTTAGTCGTTTAAAGTATATCTGATGTCTTTTAGTTAAGCTTATCAAGACTTTGATGAGCGTAAAAACACCCTAGTTCTACTTATAAATATACACACACACATGTGTGAGTGTGTGTGTATGTATATATGTATATAATGGTTCAAAATACTATCGATGTTTTTATTTAGATTTTCACCAACGTGTAATTGCTTTACTCAAGTCATCAGGTTCTACCCAAGGTTTTTCAATATTAAACCAAAGATAGAGTATAAATTTATAGGAAAATGAAGTATAATAAAGAAAAAAGTAAGGGATCTTTTCTGACACTACATATATAATTGTCCAATATATACAGTTTGCTACACAGAGACACTTCGAATGCGTAGTAGAAAGAGCCGTAAGACAAAGATAGTCTTCGCTTGTCCACTTGACAATTTTCGAATTCACTTGGAGAAAGAGCCGTAAGACAAAGATAGTCGATCGTCCTCTCCTCTTTGGTATTTATCTCTAATAATTCTTACTATCTTATTTTTTATTGCTAATTTTTATTTGTCCGATCGGTAAGTTTTCACAACAAGTTATATACATCCACTTACACTCTTTTTTTATGACACCAGATTACATGTACCCTACATTTTCAAAGTCCAAACAGTTGATCCAAACTATTTAACACGATGAATATATTAAAATTTGTTTGCAGATCAACTTTTACATTTTTTTTATTTTTTTTACTGTTTATTAAGATGGGTACAAAAATTCAATGGTCTGAAACAACGATTTTGTAAAATACTTTATAAATCGTAAAAAAAAATCAAAAAAATGCAAAATTTGATCTGCAAGCACATTTTAATATATCCATCATATTGAACGATTTGGATCAACTGTTTGCACTTTGAAAACTTTAAAAAATGTAGGATGTAATTCGGTGGCACCAAAGAAAGGGTGTGAGTGGGATCCCTCTTCTATATATATATATATATTTGCTGACTAGATGTTATGAATATATAGTTGTGTTGGGAGATTTGTTAGTTTCATATACCAGAGAATGTGTCTCTTGTTTTTGTTACTCTATCTATTAGTAAGATTTGTGTAGATCATTTTAAGACTGAATAGTGAACTGTCTAGATCATTGTAGGCAGATGGCCTTGTTTGTAACAATATTTATATATGTAGATCTTAACGCTACGTACGTTTTAATCTTCAACTATATCAAGGGCTTGCATCTTGTATTTAGTCAAATGACAATTGATAATAGTTAGAATAAAATATTTAATAGAACAATTTGGGCAAAATGGAAAATATTATTAACATTTATCAGTTGTATTTTACATACTAAAATGTGGTTGAAATTTTTTAGTTAGTCTAAAAAAGAAAGGTATATTTCTCAGTTTCTGATTAATTATTTACATGATATGTCATCTCATATTGACCGTAATTTGTTATTAATAAACTGTTTATAAATCCATGCTGGCCAGATAATTGGTTCAAAATATTTCTCTTTTTTAATTTATTGTTGATGTGGCTTAATAGAAACTCAAAATATTTCTCCTTATCAGCTCCTTCCGCTCTCTTCTCCTACTGAGTCCACCAGATCTAATTACCTCCTGTCCTTAATTAACCTGAAACTGCACCGGTAGGTATTGGGTGAGTGTCTTCTCTCTCTTTTCTCTGGGTCTAACTTTACTGCTCTTACTGATTTCCTGCCCAGCCTATGCAGTTCAGCCTACATTGTGGGGGGCATGAATTAGCAACTCCGTAATTTTTAGATTTCAATTATGCACCATTTATAGCATTTTTTAAATGTTTCTTTTGCAGTTCAGTAAGTTGGTGGAGCTTGAAGTTGATTTGAATGTGAGATTTTGTTACACCAGGGAAAGCAGAGACTATAAAGACACTGCAACTTGTGCAAAGGTATTCTCAATGTTTCGAGAAATTTACATTCAATCTTATAATATAGGTGATTGGTAGGTGTATATTTATTTATCATTTGCTCAAATGATATTCCAATAGTAATAGCATTCAAACAATTAAGTCAAATTTTGTAAAAGTAGGTTATAATTTAAACTGATTTTTTGGTTTTGTTATATTACAAAAGAGTACATCATGATTTGCTCTGGTCTACTTTACAATTGATAAAAGCACCTTTGTTTTTCTTTTACACACCTGGTTAGAAACTTAGAATGACGATATAAGAATTTGGTACTTTGCTGAATTTCACACACCTGGTTATCGCTCACAAAAGATAGAATTAAACAGTTTAGGAAGAATTAGAGAGGGAGAAGATGAATATATAGAAACAATGGAACTTTTCATTAATTGCCCAACAATTCTTACAATACTCAGCCTATTAATAGCTGGTTGGAAAAGATAAGGAAATAGCAAAATTGTCATGAGCCTAACAAGTGTTATTAAAACTGGATCGGACAGGACAGTTCAACCGAAAATAACCAGGCCCAGAATCTAGTCCGGTTTGGTTCTTTGGAGATATTGTTTATGTAACTGAACTGGTCCAAACCCGATTTATTATTGGTTTTATTACAAAACCGACAACAGTTTAGAAAAAGAAAAATCAGTTTTAAACATATTTTGTTCCTTCCTTTTCTCTGATATCCCAATTAAACTGCTTCTTGTGGATATTTGATGGCCTGTGCTCCTTTGAATGGAGCAATCCTTCTCTCACACTAGGCAAGATCTTGATCATAGTAGGAAATATCGGTATCAGGATCGAGATCGGGATCGGTCCCGGCCGATTTGGATAGGAAAATCTGACTTTTTAGTTAGGAGCTTGTTTTACACTAACATAATATGATATTCTCTATTTTTCATATCTACATCATCTCCATTACTCTTTTGTGTTTCACCACACTGTGGGTCCAATGTATTAAATTATTAATAATTAAGCCTTTCAAATATTCCGCGTCATTCTCTTGCTGGCCCCCATTAATTTGTCAGGATATTTAATTCTTCCTTGGGCCACACGACTTAAAAGGTCTCCCGTCTCATGTTTCTCTTCTTCCTTCATAATTCTGCATCCAATTGTATTGCCCGTTACTGACATTTTTATATTATTTTATATTAATGGTGATTCTGAGTTTCTTCACATAAAAACAAATTTGCTAGTACTATTATTTCTATTCATTCTACACACGATTAAATAAGTATGACTATTATCTTAAAGTTGTGTCCATATATTCGATAAAATATAACAAAATTTCATAGAAAGTAAGTCATATTGCTAACTATTTATATTATTTTCATAATAATGACAACCAATTTGATGATCGTTAAAATAAAATATTTTTCATAATTTAAACAAATTTTATATAAAAATTCAATTCAATTCGGTAGTATCAAGTCAAGTGGCTAGAAAACATATCAATGAGTATAAGGTTTTTAAATTACAGCAAAATTAATGCATGAGTATCAATGTAATTCTCAATTAATGTACGAGTATCAATGGCATTGCCAGTTGTAGGCTTGGTCTTGTACTGCTAACAACTGTAGCAGTACCATTACCCGACTACTGTTGGCGTTGCCAGAGATATTTCTTTTTATAATATAAAATTTCCTCAAGAGTAATTAACAGATTGTAGAATTAGAAAATTCAACATAAGTTTTGAGGCCCTAAAAACGTTTTTTCGCAATTATGATTGCATCAGCTTGCTAGGTGCTCTAGGGTTGTAGCCCGGGTCACCAAGCCCTCCTATGACGTGCATCGATGTTTAATAACAAAAACTTCGACAAACCATCAATGCAAAATAATTAGGTCATTTTCTCTCTCTCTCTCTCTCTCAGTGCTAAAGACAGACTTAAAAAAAAACAAAACCCATACCGTTGGCATTGTCAGCGGTAGGAGGGAAATTGTACTGTTGGCAATGCCAGCGGTAGAGGACCAAGGCTACTGCCAGCAATTTCAGCTATATCATCATCATTCGAGATTTTGAAAATATGTAGTTATGTTAGGATTTTGAAATTATGTGGTTAAGTTTGTATTTTCGAAAAAAAAAAAGTTATGAATAAGAAAATTCGGTTTGTTATCTATATGTATTGTTTCACAAAAAATAATTACATGACATTGCCATATATAAGTAAAAGATTAAAATATACATGCCACATTTAATAATAATCTTACAATTAGAAAACAGACTGGAATCGAAATGAACAAGTAAATAATATTTTTAAATTCTAGGCATGCAGACATATATTGAAATAAAGCTCAACTCTAGAAAAGTACGCCGGCATCACTTCCTACTAGTCATAATTACGGCAACAAATTATACATATCAAAATATGAAAAATAATATACAGACTCATGCTGACAAATTCTGTAACTTTGGTTTCACTTCTATGTCGTCTCTCACTGATTTTCTAGAGTTTCAAGATTCAACAGTCTTCAAGTTGGTAGCAATTAACAAATTTTAGCAACTCCAAAATTTTCATATTTTAATCATGCACCATTTATAGCATTAATATATTTAAATGTGTCTTTTGCTTTGCAGTTACTTTCGGTGAAGCTTGCAGTTGAATTGCATTTGAGGGAAGTAGGGAGGGAGGGATGGATTTTCTGTGTGATTTGAAGAAAGTTAAAAGAAAGATGGATGCCTTTCCTTTCGTACAAGCAATGCTATCTGAACCTGCCCTCAGAGTTCTTTTATCAGACAATTTCCCTGTTGATGTGGATTCTGAGATTTTCAAGTGGTTTAGATATGGCTACGCTGAAGAAAAATATTTTAGAAAAAATTGGAACCCCTCGGAGAACCTTCACGATGAATTACCGGGTGATGTTGAGTTTCTGCGAGTAAAATCTCGTCAACTAGGATATGCTATGAGGGAGATTATTCGACTTTCTCCCAGTAGGCACTTATTGAGATCCAAGTTACAGAGTTTATTGGCAGGATGGAGGACTAATAGAAATCAATGTTTTGAGTATATGAAGTGTATGGTCAAAAGCATAGAAACAGAAGGTGTATTGGAGCTCAAAGAAAGGGATGCAGTTCTGAACTCTGTTGAGGACATAAAAGCAATTGAAGATTTGCTTCCTGACAAAGCAGATAGTTCATACTGCTTAACAAATAAGGAGAAGTGCCGAGCACTCTTCCTCATGACAGTGTTTCCAGCTATTTGTGAGATGAAGGAACCTGTTGAAATACTCTGGTTCTTGTTAGATTTATCTATAGAGTTGGACAATCTCCCTGAACTGATTTGTGAAGCATGTGAAGGACAACCTCTGGCTATTCTCCTTATCGGGACTCTCATTTCACCCAAACCAAGGGACTACGACACATGGGCCAAAGTCGTAGATGATCTGGACAAGATCAAAGAGTCTGATTATGGTGACTCTGATAATAATCCCAATCACAGCACACTGGCGAAACTGTTAGAGGGCCTGGAAATGGAAAAGATCAAAGAGTCTGATTCTGATTTTGGTGACTCTGATAATGGTCCTACTAACCATTTTCCGGGGCACATATTTACCTACTGCTTTTCTGATTTATCTTTATCACTCCAAGCGTGCTTGCTTCATTTAGCATGTTACCCCATAGATTATGAGATTCCTGCAAGGTCTCTAATTGAGATATGGATTGCTGAAGAATTTATTACACCAGAGGAAGGAGAGACTTTAGAGGAGACGGCATACAAGTACTTGGAGCAACTTGTTCAAAGGTATTCTCAATAATCTGTAAAATTGACATTTGTTCTTATAAAGTACAGGTAATTGTTAGGTCCATAGTTTGAAAACTATGATTTGATTGTTATTGTGATTAACATTGATTAATTAGTATATATACGTACATCGTTGTTTGGTATAGATGGGCAGCCCTTTCTCTTATTCGATAAAAAGTTTTAGTATACAACCTAATAAACTCTATTCGTTAGAA
This sequence comes from Carex rostrata, assembly GCF_964058835.1. Taxonomy (NCBI): domain Eukaryota; kingdom Viridiplantae; phylum Streptophyta; class Magnoliopsida; order Poales; family Cyperaceae; genus Carex; species Carex rostrata. The sequence goes on from NC_135949.1 coordinate 4,456,800, forward strand.
AAGCTTCCATCAAGTCTTTGCACCTATCTTTAATATTAGATAAGAATTATTTTATTTATTATATAAAATAGGAAATATGTTATATATTTCTTTTTCTGAAAATAAAAATATTTTGCTCAGGATTGCTCATTTTTATTTTCAAGGTTTCCCTTTGTAGAATGAATGACGTTCCAATAGTAAATGGATGATTTATATATGAAACATTAGGTTAACAACCTTTTCATGTTACCACAAATATATCATCAATAATAATGAATCCTAAGTAAATTCAGAAATATGTTAACTCTACAATCTCCCAACTAATTTAGCGACATACAACACTAACCCAAAAAACAACTTATCCATGTAGAAATTTTGTTCTATTTTATTACAGTTGAAAAGGTCTTCAAATTGACTCCTTATTTTATTACAGTTGAAAAGGTCTTCATGTCCATGTAGAAATTTTGTTCTATTATAAATACGTATGTTGTTGATGTTTGTTTATTCTTCTTGTTGATTGTAGGTTGTGGGTTAGAGTTTCAAAGAGGTCACTCTTAGGCACAATCAAATGTTGCCGAGTACATCAACCTATCCATGAATTGATCATCAAGGTATCCTGGAGGGATGGGTTTTTGGCTGCCAATCCAGATGCTAAAAAGAACATAAAATCCTTCACCCGTTTAGCAATCCATCATGGTAACAAGTATGTATTGCCTGATGAGGAGTATTCCTTGGTTTTACGTTCCTTTTTAGCTTTTGATTGTGATTGGGGTCTTCCTCTATCTCCAAACTGGCTGAGAGTGTTGGAGTTGAATAAATCCCCAATCCCAGTATTATGGGATTGTGTAGACGAGGACAGTATGCTAGTATATGTACGCTTGAGGGGTAGTAAGATATATGATCTTCCTAGTTATATAGGGAAAGTATATATGCTCCAAACTTTGGATATTAGGGATACACCAATAGAAACCCTACCTGAATACATATGGGACATCTCAACACTTCGTCACGTATACGTCAATCCAAGTCCTGAAATCAAAGGCCCACCCTCTAAAGCGAATATCCCAAACCTACAAATCCTGAAAACATTTGGGGTTCCTGAGTCATGGCTAGAAATAGAAAATTTTCCGCACTTCCTGATCAACCTAAGAAAGTTAGCACTTTTAAATACGAACAGTCCAGATTGCAAGTCTAATCCATTCTGGAAACCTATTTCTATCCTTTTGAGTCGCATGGATCATCTCATCTCGATGGCGATTACAGGGGACTTGGTACCACCCGAGTTTGTTGATTGTAGAGCCTTTCCAAACCTTAAGACAGTGATGTCTATTAGATTAGAGGGAAAATGGATGATTTGTCGAAAACTGTTCATAGATAATGTTGAATTCCCACCAAACCTTACAAAGCTCACCCTAGCCAAATCTGATTTGAAGGAAGACCCCATGCCGAGGCTAGAAAGACTGAAAGTCTTGAAATTTCTGAGCTTACAAGATGGAGTATACACAGGGGATCAAATGGTTTGTTCCGCAAATGGATTTCCACGGTTGCAGATCATGGAACTTAAGAAGTTGAACTTGAAGAATTTGGAGGTGAAACCAACGGGTATGTCACTGCTTGCCACTCTGCGTGTGGTTCTATGCCCGAACCTCAAAAAGCCTCGTCACCTAGAGCATGTTGCTATTGAAGGTATAGATAATTCTCGTAATTGAAATACTACGTTCAGCCTCATGCTTGATTAATTCCTTCTTTTCTTCTTAATGCTTGATTAATTCCTTCTTTTCTTCTTAATTTGTGCATGTGTGATAGGTTTCTCTTGTTATTGATGTTCTTGTTTTAATGTATGTTAATTATAATGTATGTTGGGATTACATGGAAAGTTCATGTTTGAGTTGATTTTGTGTTTCCATTTAATCAAATGGTATATTTATTCTTTTTTGTTATTTTATTATTTTTTTAGTCTTTTTCATTATTATGCTTTTGTGTTTTGATTCTAAAATGGTCATGACACAACAAGAATGGAAGAGTATTCGCGACGATAAAAGTGACTATCTGCGAGGGTATACCGTTATAAAAGTGTTTATTCTATTAGTGATGGTAATATTCACGACGGTATACCGACAGTATCGGTCGCGAATACTACTCCTGTTTTTGTTGTGTGAGCTCACGATTTACTCATGAGCATAGTGACAAAATTCGCAAATATATGAATTATTAGCTTCAAGTATTTTTATTAGACAAACAAACAAATTAAACAAATTCCATATAGCCATCCTTAATTTTTTCGCATAATTTGAAAAAAAAAGTTAGAACTTCAAAATTTATTACATTTTTCCAAATTATAAAAATTAATTATTTTCAAATTATGTAGATAATTTTCTTAAATCCCAAACTTGTTGCTATGCTCAAGCGGGAACTAATAATAATTATTTTTTTGATGCCACAAGGTACGTTTTTTATTACATCTTTTTCATTTCTTTTAGTCTCTTTGAATATGAATATATATATAGATATCTAATTACACTATTTTATTAGATATCTAATTACACTATTTTAAAAATAATGACACATCTTTACATCATATTTTTATAAGTTATTTTTGCAATTTTAAAATCCAAACATACAATTTGAACCGTTCAACATAATCTCCATATTAAAATGTACTTAGCAACTAAATTTTACATTTTTTTGAAATTTTTTAGTATTTATTAAAATGTGTTTTGCAACGGGGATATATTATATATATACATATACAACCACGCTTTGATTCAAGCGAATAATGCACGTTCACTTAAAAGTTAAATGCAGAGGATGAGTGGAGTACTTAGTCGGGAACAACAAACCAATTGTTGGCGAAACAGCAACACATACACTTGCATAGAAATAAATTCACCAAAATTCATGCAAGTCAAAACTTTTGTGATGGAGCAGAAAATAAACAAATGAGAGTTACTATCCTCTTAAAAAAACTAATACAGATTTTTGCAAATTCCAAACCAATGTTATAAAATGCGGTTTCTATGCGATATGCGGAAGGCCACCGCATACCGCATATACGGTATACAGCCGCATATGCGGATTTTTATGCGGATTTATATATGTGGATTAAAAAGAGTGATAAAATAAAATATAACATAATATCTCATAATATTATAGATATAATAGAAAATACAAAAATATATAAGCGTGTAAATGTGAAAATTATACAAAATCCTTGAAGTATTTTATTTGAGTGAAGTGCTCTGTTAGCTTTATGTGAAAAACACTCAAAATTATTAGTGGGGTATTTTGAAGTTTGGCCCAAAAATTTATTAAATCAAATAGAATTGCATTGGTTGGCCCAAAATACTAATATGTGTCCTCTTGGGCCTGACGTCACTAAGCAAAAAAGCAACACAGGCACATCCACGTGAAAGAAAGAAAAAAGCGCATCCGGTACACTTGTAATCAATGAATAATTTAGTCCCAACTCTCTGAAACAAGAAAAATAAAGCGCTCTAGAGCCTATTAATAGATGGGAACAACTTGCAACATTACTTGAAAAAAGGTAAGAAAATCCGATAATTTTGTACTGTGGTACACATATTTCACTTATATAAATGCAAGAAAAAGGTAATCTTCAGATGGCGTAAATGTAATTGTAACCACTAACCATTACGAAAAATTGTAGTCAGTGGCAATGATACAATTTTTCGGAACTAGTACTATGATGGCGTAAATGCAATTGTAACCACTAACCATGTTCTTCAGATGCATCTGCATCATTTTGCACAACATAATGTAGTAATCTTCTCCTCAGCTCCTCCACCACTGGTACCACATTCTCTTTGGTCGGATCTCTTAGCAACACCTTTGCAAGAAAACACAAAATATAGAGAAAATTACTAAGAGAGGCATTAAAATTTTTCTTCTTGAAATAGGATATTTCTTCTTCTTTGTTCGTCATTTATGCAAAGGATAAATCTGGCATGCATGCTATAATGAACTGAGACAAATCACACAATCTTATAATGAACTGAGACCAATCACACAATCTATTTTAGAGAAAATTACTTCTTTTTTCTGTCTAGAAAAGTTTCTGCACAAACTTGAACACAATTTCTTTTTTGTGTATTAAACGTATTCTGGACTAAATCTATTTATATCTCACATGTCATGAACAAGAGTCACTGACCTTATCTACAGCTTTCTAAGCAACTTCCTAATCAGCAACTGGTGCCTTCTACTATCCCATTCTTTCTTGGTCTTGCCTCAGAACTAAAAGCGAAACAAAACATAAATGGAAATTATTAGACTTCAAACTTTTCTGGATATATTTGAGACAATGTATCACAAATTTAGGGCAATGCATGTTAAAACAACACACACAAACACATCTCTGATGACTTATTATACTATTCTAAAGGAAAATGTCACTAATATATGACTTTACTACCAAAAATACAAACGTATTCATTAATCAATTTTTCACACGAAAAAGGAAAATAATAATAAAAAGAGAGAACTGAAACAGATCATATATTTGGAAACAATATCAGGAAGCTAACACGCTAAAATTTGTTCTAAAAACATTTAATAATATCTATGCATCATTATTGTTGGTGAATAAACTTAATTTGTCATTAAATTCGTGACTGCACAGTGAACAGATTTTAAGGCAGTTTTAAATGAGGAATTGAAGAGGCAATTATAGATCATTCTGAGCAAATGAAGAGTCTATTTCGTGTGTTTTTAAGTCTAGTTTCTGATGGTTCAAGTCTCAAGTCATTTAGAGTTCCCTATAATAAGTTATGGCAGTTTTAGTACCAAAGAGTCAGAATTTACTGCACTGCACGTTTTTCTGTTTTGAGTTGTTTTGAATTCTGTTTTTGTTTTAATTACTGTACGAATTTTAAGAGTCATGTCTAAGGCTATAAATAGAGTTGTATCTCAGTTGCAAAGTAAGAGAAGAACATTTGTTTAAGAGTTAATAGAAAGAAATTGTGTTCTTGTTTTCTCTTCCCTCCACCGAAATATATATCAAATACTAACAAATTGGTATCAGAGCCAATGGCAAATTACGGGAAAATGTCGGGTATGCCACTACCACGACTGACGAAAGCCAACTACAACAACTGGAGCATTCAAATGCGAGCACTACTCGGGGCCCAAGATGCATGGGAAGTAGTCGAGAACGGTTTCACCGAACTAGAGAATACAGAAGATATGACAGTAAATGAAATCAAGACATTGAAAAATACACGAATGAAGGACAAGACAGCGCTATACATGCTGTTTCAAGCGGTTGACGAGTCGGACTTTGAAAAGATAGCGAGCGCGACAACTGGCAAGGAAGCATGGGATACGTTGCAAAAAGTATTCAAGGGGGCTGACCGAGTAAAGCAAGTAAGACTCCAAACTCTACGCGGCGAGTTGGAGGGTATGAAGATGAAGGAGTCGGAAGGTGTATCCGACTACATCACGCGTGTGCAAACTGTGGTAAATCAGCTCAAGTGCAACGGTGAAACTCTAAAGGACTCGAGAGTTGTGGAGAAAATTTTGCGGTCACTAACTGATGATTTCGAGAATGTCGTATGCGCTATTGAAGAGTCGAAGGACCTGGAGGAGCTAACCATAGACGATCTCGCTGGGTCACTAGAGGCACATGAGCAACGCAAGAAGAAAAAGAAGAATGAGTCGCTTGAGGAAGCAATGCAAGCCAAGGTGTCTATCAAAGACGAAAAGGTACTCTATACTCAAAACTTTCGAGGTAGAGGGCGCGACCGTGGAGGTCGCAGCAATGGTCGCGGCGGTGGAGGTCGCGGTCAAGGTGGATACTATGAGGAGAAGGGGCAGTCAAGCCAACAAAATTGGCGAGGTAGAGGACGTGGTCGTGGGAGAGGTGGCCGGTCAAATCATTCAAATGTTGAGTGCTACAACTGTGGCAAGCATGGGCACTACGCAAAAGAGTGCAAATCAAATGTCGAGTGCTATAATTGCGGCAAGCATGGGCACTATGCAAAGGAGTGCTATTCCGAGAAAAAGGTAGAAGAAAACGCGAATCTAGTCGCGGAAGAGGAGACAAGAGAAGATGGTGTTCTCATGATGGCCTACAAAAATACCGTTCCTGACAGCGACACGGTGTGGTATCTTGATACTGGCGCTAGTAATCATATGTGCGGGCACAAACACCTCTTTGTGGAGATGCAAGAGATAGAGGATGGGCACGTGTCATTTGGAGATGCATCGAAGGTTCAAGTAAAGGGCCGAGGTAAAATATCTTTTTCTCAAAAAGATGGTAAAGAAGGCTCGATTGAGGATGTTTATTATGTGCCCGATTTGAAGAGTAATATCCTTAGCATGGGGCAATTATTGGAGAAGGGATATTCAGTTTTCATGAAAGACCGAATGTTGCACTTGAAGGACAAAAAAAGTCAGTTGCTTGCACGTGTGGAGATGGCCAAGAATCGAATGTTCAAACTTAACTTGAGAAATGTGCGAGAAAGATGTTTGCAAGTCAACATGGAGGATAAAGCCTTGTTGTGGCACTTACGATTCGGACACTTGCATTACGGTGGCCTAAAAGAGTTAGCAAAGAAGGATATGGTACACGGGCTACCCGATATGGATTACATCAAGAAATTTTGCGAGGGATGTGTACTCGGCAAACAAGCGAGGAATATTTTTCAAAAAAAGGCAGAATATCGTGCAAGGAGGTCTCTCGATTTGATACACACCGACATATGCGGTCCTATCACACCAAAGTCATTCAGTGAGAAGAGGTATTTTATCACTTTTATTGATGATTACACAAGGAAAACTTGGGTTTATTTTTTGAAAGAGAAATCTGAGGCATTCGAGGTGTTCAAGAAATTCAAGATGTTAGTAGAGAAGACAACCGGGCATTATATCAAGGCTTTACGGTCAGATAGAGGCGGGGAGTACATGTCAGCTGCCTTTACGAAATATTGCGAGGAACAAGGAATCAAGAGGTTTTTAACCGCACCCTACTCACCTCAACAAAACGGTGTGGCCGAGAGGAAAAATCGGACTATTCTTGATATGGTTCGGTCGATGTTGAAAAGCAAAGACATGCCTAAAGATTTCTGGGCAGAAGCAGTGCAATGCGCCGTGTATGTTCAAAATCGGTGCCCACATGCAAAATTGGTGGACCAAACACCACAAGAAGCTTGGAGTGGACGAAAACCGACCGTATCGCATTTCAAAGTGTTCGGTAGTGTGGCCTATGCGCATGTACCGGATCAAAGAAGGATCAAGCTCGATGACAAAAGCAAAAGATATATCTTTATCGGCTATGATGAAAAGACAAAAGGTTTCAAGTTGTTTGATCCAATAGAGAAGAAAGTAGTGGTCAGCCGAGATGTGCATGTAAACGAGTCAAGTTCGTGGGATTGGGAAAAATCAACGGAGGTGATATTCGAGAAAGGAGAAGCATCTACCGGTGCAATCACTACACCAACAAACACACCGGCAAATTCACCAACAATCGATGATGAAGATGAGCCAAGACAACCAAGGATGCGAAGCATGCAAGATTTGTACGACTCAACAAGTGAGGTACATTTAATTTGTCTTTTGGCGGATGCCGAAATAATTACATTTGAAGAAGCGGTACGGAATGAGAAGTGGCAAGCAGCCATGGATGAAGAAATAAAAGCAATTGAGCGAAACCAAACTTGGGAGCTGGTTGAATTGCCAAAAGGAAGTCAGCCCATAGGAGTAAAATGGGTATACAAAAAGAAGATGAATGCTCAAGGCGAGATAGAGCGGTACAAGGCAAGGCTAGTTGCAAAGGGCTATCGACAAAAGGCGGGGATAGACTATGATGAAGTCTTTGCCCCGGTTACAAGAATGGAGACGATTCGCCTTCTCATTGCTCAAGCAGCTCAATTCAAATGGAAAATTTTTCAAATGGATGTCAAGTCAGCATTTTTGAATGGTGTGCTAGAAGAAGAGGTGTATGTAGAGCAACCACCCGGGTACATGAAAATTTGGGAAGAAAAGAAGGTACTGAAATTGAAGAAGGCACTTTATGGACTGAAGCAAGCACCTCGAGCTTGGAATACCCGCATCGACACTTACTTCAAGAAGAACGGGTTTACTCAATGCCCATACGAGCATGCATTGTACGTGAAGAAAGAAAAAGGTAACTTGTTGTTTGTAGCTCTTTATGTTGATGATCTTATATTCATGGGGAATAATGAGGAGATGATAAAAGATTTTAAAGAGGCTATGACTCGGGAGTTCGAAATGACAGACTTGGGTTTGATGAAGTACTTTCTTGGTCTGGAGGTTAGACAAGAAAATACTGGGATTTTTGTGTCACAAGAAACATATGCAAAAGAAATTCTAAAAAGAAACAAAATGGAGGATTGCAACCCGGTATTGACACCAATGGAACCCGGGGCGAAACTTTCTAAGTTTGATGGTGGAGAACGAGTAGATGCGACCAAGTACCGAAGCCTAGTTGGGAGTCTTCGTTATCTCACATGCACAAGGCCGGACATTTCTTATAGCGTTGGTGTTGTAAGTAGATTCATGGAGGAGCCGGTCTACACGCATTTGAAAGCAGTAAAGAGAATTTTGCGGTATATTCGGGGAACTGAATCCTTTGGGTTATTCTACACAAAAGCCGAAGATTTCATGCTAGTAGGATATTCCGATAGCGATTGGTGCGGTGATGTGGATGATCGAAAGAGTACATCGGGATATGTGTTCTTTTTGGGGGACACGGCATTCACTTGGCTATCAAAGAAACAACCAGTCGTAACACTCTCTACGTGCGAAGCGGAGTATGTGGCAGCAGGAGGTTGTGTGTGTCATGTGATTTGGTTGAGAAGATTGCTGAAGGAGCTAAATTTTGCTCAAGAGAAGGCCACACAAATTTATTTGGATAGTAGATCAGCAATTGAATTGGCAAAGAATCCTGTCCATCATGAAAGGAGTAAGCATATTGACCTGAAGTTCCATTTCATCCGAGAGCACGTGAAGGAAAAAGAGATAGAACTGGTGCATGTGAAAAGTGAAGACCAAGCAGCTGACATCTTTACAAAGCCACTGTCAACAAGACTTTTTGAGAAAATGAGAAATCTACTTGGCATGAAGGACAGAAGAGAATTAAGTTTAAGGAGGGGTGTTGGTGAATAAACTTAATTTGTCATTAAATTCGTGACTGCACAGTGAACAGATTTTAAGGCAGTTTTAAATGAGGAATTGAAGAGGCAATTCTAGATCATTCTGAGCAAATGAAGAGTCTATTTCGTGTGTTTTTAAGTCTAGTTTCTGATGGTTCAAGTCTCAAGTCATTTGGAGTTCCCTATAATAAGTTATGGCAGTTTTAGTACCAAAGAGTCAGAATTTACTGCACTGCACGTTTTTCTGTTTTGAGTTGTTTTGAATTCTGTTTTTGTTTTAATTACTGTACGAATTTTAAGAGTCATGTCTAAGGCTATAAATAGAGTTGTATCTCAGTTGCAAAGTAAGAGAAGAACATTTGTTTAAGAGTTAATAGAAAGAAATTGTGTTCTTGTTTTCTCTTCCCTCCACCGAAATATATATCAAATACTAACAATTATGTTGCTCTAGACTGGTACATGGTTATAATAGTTTAGCTTTGGATAACGTTTTTAAGCTAAAATGGAAATTAATTGCTTTCAAATACTAACAAAATCCAACGTATTGAAACAAATAAACCACAAAATATTTTTTTTGAAAGGTATACATATAAAATACTACCTAGATATTCTCAGAAAGGACTCCTCTGATACATTAACCATGGTTAAAACTACAGAGTAGCTGGAACAGATATTCCAGGAAAAACAATTTTGTGAATGCTTAATTATGGAAGTAAGAAAAACATGGTTATCTCCATGAAGGTGATGATAAGTCCCCAGGGGTAAGGCCAACTAACTATCTGACATTCCAACAACACCCTTGTTATCTGTTCTTGAATCAAATCTTTGTATGACGACAACAAGGAATATTATCCATATTTGTTAAATTAGAAACCATTGGTTTGATATTACAGGGGCAATTTCATCTGTATTACTACAAATTCTTGTATGGAAGTTAAACATACAACACACAAAAACATCACATCATGCTGCCAAAAAGAATATGTTTCTCTACAACCAAATTCTCAGGTTCTTCCTTATGTTTGTCAACATGTTTAAAGATAGTGTTTTTTTTATCTGTCTATCTCTTTTCTTAGGTAGGTAGGTAGGTGATATCATAATAAAACTTTTGTCAAAAAGAATAAATAATAGTGAACCGGAAATGGAACAACTAAAATATGAAGAAGACTTACACTGCTTGCTTCAGCCCAGAGAGAGAGAAGTACGAAAGAGAAGTAAAGAGTGTGATTGTTGGGATAGCGCAGTTGGTTACAAATGGCATTGACCAAGTAGTAGCGCCCCTCAGTGTCAAGGTTCTTCATCAGACTCTGGTAAATGTCCATTGCGGCCCCCACCAATATTATGTCCATCGGACTGTGAGTAATCTGTTGACCCGATGTATTCTTACTCTGCAGTTGTTGTGTGGCCTGCACCAAATAAAATAGTTATTTAAATCAGTGACAAAAACAGGCTTAGGTATGAGAAATTTTGAGGCTGATGCTGAACAGCGCCATATATGATATTCTTGAAGTAACATCTCAAAGAGGGTATCTACTACAGATGGCAATCCATTACCTTGACAACTGAAAAAAATAATTGGTAATTTTGTAATCTGACTTTCTAAAATGTGACATAATCTATATTTATATGATGCACATGAACAATGATAGAATTTGCCACAAGTTTGGTTGAGAAAAAAAATAAAATAAATAAAGATGAGTTCAATTTTTGTTGAGCAACATATATAATATTGCTCGACTCGGCTCCCATCACTTAAATACTTTATATAGCAGATAATACTTAAACTTCAATTGCGTAAATGATTGGTATTTAGCAAGAAAAATCAAAGAATTAGAAACATTCTCAAACGATTTCACTTATAATTTATTACCATACCTACACAGAACAGGGGAAAAAAAGATTTATTAATTAATAAATTATGGTAGTAACTAACTTTGTGGAATTCATGTGCACATGATGCCTATCATTGATATTGAATTTGTAGATGACGGTGGCTGCAATATGGGAGAAGCGGTGGGAGCAGCGCATATGATTGAGAAAGGTCCGCTCGAACTCCTCGGAGAAACTGGATCCGAGCAAGAAAAACGAGGAGAAAGAGGAGAGGAGAGGAGAGGACATGCGAGGAGAAAGAAAGAGGAGAGGAGAGGAGAGGAGATGCAAGGAGAAAGAAAAACGAGAGAAGATGAGACTGGATCGATCGGACCCGATCCGAGCAAAAGCGCAGGGAGAGGGGTGAGCAAGAGCCAAGGAAGAGGCAGAGAGGAGAGGTAGGGGAGGCGGGGGTCTAGGGTTTGGATCGGGAGACGGGCTTGCGCAGGAGTGCGTATCCTCTGAGATTCGTGGGTGATGTAGGGGGTCAGAATTATGTATGCTTTGAGATTCGTGCAAACGTATTTAAATGGTTGGGATATTTCATAAAGTCACGCAAAGTTTGAGATATCTGAGAGGATACGAATTCTTTGCGCAGGGGGGTCGGAGACGAAACTTCTTTCGTCTTTTCGAGCGTAAGGGGGAAAACGGAGGAAAGAAATGTTTCGCTGACTTAGATATTGTATAGAGTAGCGGTTATATTTTTAATTAAATTTAAACTCCTACATTTAAAATAAATATATTTGATCAAACAGATTATTTTGTTAGAGGGTTCAGATTCAATTCGAATTTAGATCAATTAATCGCAGCCGTTGCAGAATAAGGATACTCAACATAAATTAACATACATAATATAGGAGAAGAGATATATAAAATATTAACCCTTTTTTATGTTCAAATTTTAAAGACAGACAAATTTTTTTTGGTAAATACAACCTTACTCATAATAGATGAAAACGATCAAATACGCTCACCAATCATTTACAGGCTAAAAAAGATCAAATACCAATTTTTTTTTTTTGAAATTTCATAAACGACAACAATACCAAAATTTGTTTTTTTATTTTTTATATTTTTTAGATTCTGGCTACAGCCTTTAAGAAAAGCATTAAATCAAAAAGTAATAAACGTGAATGCAAATGTTGTTATTAATAAATCAAACAAACTTGTTTAGTGAAAACTTACGTAAGAAATTAAAATATAATTAAGAATGATTTTTTTACCCGGGTTGTTATTAATTGTTTTCCTTACAAAGGCTAAATTTTATTTTTAATTTTTAATAAAGGATAAAATAAGTATTTTATAATGATCTTTAATAGAAAAGACAACAAAATGAGTAAATTTATGAGTTTGGTACATAATTTCAAATTTTCAAAGAGATATGTACATAAAATTTTCTAATTTAATTAAAAATATGATTTTGATTATAAAAAAATTATTTGGTAAATTCTGCAAGATGGAAAAAATCAAATTATTAAAATGATAATTATTACGCATAACGAGTACTAACTTAGCAATCAACCTGTTACCTGTAACTCTGGTTTGTTCTAATAATGCTTCCTTCACGGATCCATCGGCTCCAGCTCCAGTACCTGCACACCCAATGAATTGAAAATAAACTATTTAAACCGTTAAAACTATTTTTAGTTTGACTTGGTGGGATTATAATAATAAGTACTAATAAACCGGAATAATTAGAACTTGAGCTCGACGACTAGTGAGACCGGAGTGACGCGGTCAGGTTAGATTGTCGGGGAGTCTGTTGAGGTGTGCTCTTGACGGTAAGGACTAAGGAGAGAGATATACCCTCGGAGACCAGATCTTGACGCCGATCGAACCAACCTTTCCAGTCACTATTATCTCGTTAGTTCCTATCATCTCTATCTTCTCAATTATGCTCATGTATTTCGTTCTGTGGGGCATGTTTACAAACAGGTGGCAGGCGACAGATAGAGGGCCACAAAGTGTTATCAGAGAACTGTTACATTCAGCCCTGATGATGCCAAAGCTCGAGTAAGTGTTCAATTCTTGGATTCTTAGATTCTTGGATTATGACATTCCAAGTAAATTAATTGTTTCAAAATCCGGTTTTTTCCGGTTCTGACCTGTAAACAACATTCTATCATTTGAGCAATGCAATTAGATGTTGCTCTGGCTGAGGCATGATCATATCTTGGAAAGGCAAGAAATCATCTCAAGTTAATTAAATTAAGAATGTTATAATTTATGACTTGCATCTGAGCCCATAGGTTTGGTTAGAAAATGGGTGTTTAAAATTGGAAGATGAATATATAATCAGTTGTATTTGATTTTAGGATGAATTAATATAAATAGAAGGTACTGGTATTGGATATGTCTGGTACCATGTCCTTGTATTTGACATTACAAAATGAAAACAAAAGAATTAGAAACAATTCATCTTTAAAGTATGTAAAGTTACTTCACTTTATTATGTAACTGGTTTATATATATATATATAGTGATGATTATTGAAATTACTTTAGTAGAAATTGGTACCAACAGAAACATGATTTACTTTCATAGAAATAATGCGGCACATTTTCAAGGAGCACTGGTACCAACAGTTCATGTCATTTACTTGGACCCAATTGGATCTGGGTGAGGTATGTCGTTTCTCAAATATCATGTGGGCTTTATAACAAACAAACAAATGACCATTATCCAAATTTGGATGAAGAAGTATAAATTGTATTACATTTTGCATTATCACAAACATGTAGACTTTATAAATTGCAATTTTCATAAATAGCAATATATTGTATATGATATTTTGTTAAATAATTGTGTAATTTATTAAATAGTCATTGTTAGACAACCACGTACGTAAGAACTTTCTACATTTGTTAATACACTTTAAGAGGACACAGATTCTGGAAATGATATAGCTCATATGATTTGTTATAGAGAATTTGAAATATAGAATCCGGAGTCCACGAAATATTGACTTTGACTTGTAGGCAACTAGTGACTTGACTTTGGCTTTTCTTTGTAGTAGTACTCACGTTGTGGACCTGTAGTTTTAAGTGGACAGAAAATGCTAGTTTTCAATTCACCCATCTACTAACATTTGACCATCTGGTAATAAAACAACTGATAGCTGATAGCTTACTGTATATATTTTGTTGGTTGTGTAGATGTTGATGAATGTCGATCAGTATACAGATGTGAACCCCTGTATTAGATGTGGTTTCAGATGTCAGCACAGAGGGAAGTTTCAGATGTGGTTGCCATTCAGGAATGACTGGTGATGGAAGAAAAGACGGAAGCGGTTGCAAGAAGACATTTCCGCTTGGTTTTGTTTTGGATATGCAACACTTATCTTTCCATAAAATATTCTTAAATAATGAATACAGAAAGTATATGAGTGAGGCTATGGTACTATGCATGGTGCGGATTGGATTGTTCTGTACTATAGATCAATATCTTTAATTTCAAAGTTCAAATAGTCAATCTGAACTATTCAAAACGTTATTCATACAAAAATGTACTCGCAGATTAAATTTCAAAATTTTTTAAATTTTATTTACTATTTTTTTAGATAGGTATAAAATCACTAATTTTGAATGGTTTAAACTTTTTAGATCAAGTGATTTTCAACCTATCTATGAATATAGTAAATATTTCTAAAAAATATAAAATTTGATCTACATGTACATATTCATATAGAGATCATATTGAACTATCCAGATTGATTCTTTGGACTTTGAAAACGGAAATATTGATCCATTATACGGACCAAATCTGTGCTATGTATAGTACCATAGACTCACTCAAATTTTTTTTGACATAATCATATACTAAGTTCACGTTCAAATTTAATTATGACTGAAGAACATTTAAACAATGAAGACACAACAATATAAATCCTAAATATGTAAAATAGATAATCTCGTACTCAAAATATATATGACATATATAATCATATGAAAAATATGAAAAATATGGTCTCCGCTAATTTTGGTCCAAAATAATTGAACATACTTTCGAATTAAATACAACACTAGGGCCCTGTTCGGCAGCTTACTATTCATCGTGGGAAAAAAAATTCACTCAGAGCCAAGTTATTTTTCCCATGATGAACAGTAAAAATTAGTTCAAAATTATTGATTCCCATTCCCATTCTCATTCCTTAGCAGGCCGTCGAACAGGGCCTAGATGTGTAAGGTGCATTTCAGAATTGCCTCAGAAAATCCAGACTGTTGTGCCGCTGAAATTGCATAGCAAAATGCTAAGTGCGTATCCTCTGAGATATCTCAGTTTTTGTGTGTAGGGGTGTCAATGGGTACGGTACGGATCAGGTGGAAACATTTTCATACCCATACCTATTAAAATTGACCTTACCCATACCCTACCCATACCCATTAAAAATTGATCTTACCCTACCCTACCCTTACCCATTAATATTATCGGATAACGAAACGGTAGCGGGTGAATAACGGATAATACTAGTATAATAATTAGTTTTATTGTATTTTACAAATTAAACATCAAAAACTCATTCATTTTAACACATATATAATAGCATTTCTAATAAAAAAAATAAAACAAATGTGCAATCCAACTAAATTATTTTTTATAAAGAATAAAAATTCAAAAACACGAATATACATTTAAGTGAGTTGGAAATTGAATTGAATATACATTTAAGTGGGTTGGAAATTGAATTGAATATATATTTGGATTTTATAATTACCCTATAGGGTAACGGGTACGAAATAGTCATTACCCATACCCTTACCCATTTATTTAACGAAAAAAAATTCTTACCCATACCCATACCCAATAAGCTGACGAAAAAAAAACTTATCCATACCTGCCTTATCGAATACGATACGGGTTGGGTAAACGGCTAAAAAGGTACCATTGACACCCCTATTTGTGTGACCGACGTGTACAGTTCCTAATCGAGGATAACGGAGAAGCAGTATTATTTGTGCGTTGTGCTTCGTGCAGAACGTATTTAAACGGTTGAGATTGTCGAACAAAACACTCAAAGTTTGAGAACAAGCCTAGTTGATACTTAATCAGAAAATGAACAAACAAATGACCATTATCCAAATTAGGATACGGTGAAGTATAAATTGTATTACATTTTGCATTATCATTTTTTATACTCAAACATGTAGACTTTATAAATTGCAATTTTCATAAATACCAATTGTATATGATATTTTGTTAACTAATTCTGTAATTTATTAAATAGTCATTGTTAGACAACCACGTAAGAACTTTCTACATTTGTTAATACACTTTAAGAGGACACAGATTCTGGAAATGATAAAGCTCATATGATTAATTTGTTATATAGAATCCGGAGTCCATGAAATATTGACTTTGACTTGTAGGCAACTATTTTTTGGAAATTCTGGCATATAGCCCGTTTCATATAGAAACCTAGTGACTTTGACTTGTAGGCAACTAGTGACTTGACTTGGCTTTTCTTTGTAGTAGTGCTCACGTTGTGAACCTAAGTGGACAGAAATGCTAGAGTTTTCAATTCACCCATCTACTAACATTAATTTGACCAGCTGGTGAGGCTAAGTTGAGCAATCAAAGTTCTCTCATTTAAAGTAGTCCATTTTTGTGTGGAAAAAATAGCCAGTTAGACTTAGACCATTGACGAGGACCATTCAGCCAAGACTAATTCTCACTTCTAATTTGTGCACAAACAAATTATCTCCTCTATATATGTGAAGCAAAAATATAAAATAAATTAGTTACATATAAGAAAAATTAAGAGACCACAAACCATACTGAAATTGACTCCAAAGTCAACAAATCAAAGAAAGGAAATGCAAAGTACATAAAGTTCCAAACATGTTGTCTTCCTTGTTTCCATATATGCAGTGAGTAGATGTATTACATTGAATTCTTAAGCAAAAGCATCTAATTTCCTCCAGAAATCAACCATGCCCTTAAAGAACCACCTCTTCCTACTACTATTGTTCATACTAACATCCATACCACTTTATTCATCCTCATACATCAATCCTTCTTTACCGAATGCTGATGGTTCCATCCCCCTAACATGTAGCTCCGTTCCATACCCATTTGGCACTGTTGGCATCGCCTTACCAGGCTTCGAGATAGGCTGCCCCGAGGAGCTGGATCCCTTGCTTTCTCCTCCCTTCTTGTCCATTTCCAACGAACCCTACATTATTCAAGAAATATCATTACAAGGCTACATAAATATCTTTGCGGGACCGATTTATACAAGGTGTTTAGGTGCCAATGGTATATGGATGGAATCTAAAGGATCCGGATGGATTAACTTAGATGAAACTCCTTTTGCATTATCTTACCAATACAATATTCTCACCGTTGTTGGCTGCAACAATTTAGTCTCGATAAGAAGACAAGAAGAAATTCAGACAGCGATTCGGGGCTGTGCCACCTTTTGTGGCACTCATGATACTTCCTTAGGCGACTCTTGCTCTGGCCTAGGTTGTTGCCAAGCTGCTCTTCCAGGCACTCTAAAAAGCTTTGATCTTGAAGTTACTCGATTCAGCATATCGAATTTAACTGCAAATTTTATCAACTGCAGTGCAGCATTTTTTGCTCAAAGAGATGATTTAAAACAAAACCAGAGCGGGTTTCTCTTTCATGACTTCAATTTTTCAGATCCACAGTCCTATGACGATTACATCATACAATTGGATTGGGCAATCGGAAACAAGTCATGTGAAGCTTCTATTAGGAGCGACATTGGTTCCTTCGCATGCAAAAAAAATAGTCACTGCTATAACTCACCGTCGATGGTTGGGTATCTGTGCAACTGTAGTCAAGGATATGAAGGAAATCCCTATGCCCAAGAAGGTTGCACAGGTATAATACATAATTTTGCAGCACAAGCAAATTAACATTGCTTGAAACAGCATATAATAATTCTGACAAAATGGTTTTTACTTTGCTTTTCTCTGATAGCTTATTGTATATATTTTGTTGGTTCTGTAGATATTGATGAATGTCAGTATACGGATGTGAACCCCTGTATTAGATACTGTATCAACACAGAGGGAAGTTTCACATGTGGTTGCCCTTCAGGAATGACTGGTGATGGAAGAAAAGACGGAAGCGGTTGCAAGAAACCATTTCCGCTTGGTTTCGTTTTGGGTATGCAATTCTTATCTTTCCATAAAATATTCTTAAATAATGAATACAGAAAGTATATGAGTGAGGCTATGGTACTATGCATGGTGCGGATTGGTCCGTACTATGGATCAATATATCTTTAATTTCAAAGTTCAAATAGTCAATCTGAACTGTTCAACACATTATTCATACAAAAATGTACTCCCAGATTAAATTTCAAAATTTTTAAAATTTTATTTACTAATTTTTTAGATAGGTATAAAATAACTAATTTTGAATGGTCTAAACTTTTTAGATCAAGTGATTTTCTACCTATCTAAGAATATAGTAAATATTTCTAAAAAATGTAAAATTTGATCTACATGTACATATTCATATAGAGATCATATTGAACTGTCCAGATTGATTCTTTGGTCTTTGAAAATGGAAATATTGATCCATTATACAGACCAAATCTGTGCTATGTATAGTACCGTAGACTTAGAGTGGGAAAAATGGCACGCCGGAGCCGGCTCCGTCACGGAACGGCACGTGAGTCATGGTGTGATTCGCATTCCGTGACCATCCCTCAATATTTTGGTCACGGTGCGGCATGGCACATATCACTGTTTACTTGGTCACGACACGACACGGCACGAGACCAAAGTCACAACACGGCACAGCACGTTTTTTCCACTCTACATAGACTTACTCAAATTTTTTTGTAATAATCGTAAGTTTAACAAATTTTAATTTCAATAACTCAAGTAATTGATCAATTGAATTAGTTTATATAGAAAAAAAGTAATTGATTGATCAGTTGAACTAATATTCATTTAATTATTTGCAGGACTTAGTATTTGTATTGTTATCCTATTTCTTTCCAGCTCCTTGGTGTATTGGGCCTATCAAAGACGAAGACAAATCACTACAATCAAGGAGAAATATTTTCGGCAATATGGAGGTCATTTGTTGCTTGAGAAGATGAAATCTGAGCAGGGATTTTCATTTAGAATATTCAAAGAACAAGAACTGAAAGAGGCTACCGACCACTTCAACTCAAAGAATGTGGTAGGAGAAGGAGGAAATGGTACAGTATACAGAGGTACCATTAATAACAAAGAGGTAGCTATAAAATAATGCAAGACAATCAATGAGAGGCAAAAAAAAGA
Source organism: Carex rostrata (assembly GCF_964058835.1). Lineage (NCBI taxonomy): Eukaryota > Viridiplantae > Streptophyta > Magnoliopsida > Poales > Cyperaceae > Carex > Carex rostrata. Next base: position 4,476,043 of record NC_135949.1, read on the forward strand.
ATTTGGTAAAGAGATTCTCATCCTTTCCCAAATTAACCATAAAAATATAGTAAGAATCCTCGGTTGTTGTCTTGAATTGGAAATCCCAGTCTTAGTTTACGAGTTCATTTCCAAAGGAACTCTATTTGACCTCCTCCATGGGGAGAATGCCACGTGCATCCCGTTAAACAATCGTTTAAGGATTGCTCAAGAGACTGCAGAAGCACTAGCTTATTTGCACTCATGGGCATCCCCTTCCATTGTTCACCGTGATGTGAAAACCTCCAATATACTTTTGGATGAGAATTTTGTGGCCAAGGTGTCTGATTTTGGTGCTTCGGTTTTGGCACCAACGGGGGATGATGAAGAATTTGTGACACATGTGCAAGGTACCCGTGGTTACTTAGACCCAGAGTACGTGCAGACTGGCCAACTCACTATAAAAAGTGACGTGTATAGCTTTGGTGCGGTTCTCATAGAACTTCTCACCAGAAAGAAGGCCTTCTACATGGAAGGGTTGGAGTACTGTAGCCTCGCAGCAGAATATTTGTATGCTATGAAGGACAACAGAGCTGAGGAGATATTGGATGATCACATCACATCATTCATGAGTATGGATGGAGAGAACATGGGACTTATTAAACGAGTGATGGAGCTAGCGAGAACATGCTTGCTCATGGAAGGGGAGAGGAGACCTGATATGAGACAAGTTGCTGCCATGCTTCACACAGCAATAAAAGACATGGAGGGTCCTACACAAGAGATTGCTGAATGCTCAATTACCAGTGAGTTGGAGATGCCTGACTTCAGCGAGTTGGAGATGCCCGACTTCAGTACATAGCAAATGTTTTTTTTTTTAATTTTAGTACTGTATTGGCAATTTTGTGGTTTTTCTTACTTATATGACTAGGATGGCTATTTTGATATTACTGTTGAAACTTCGGTTACATAATGAACATTATAAAAGGATAAAAGCTAATATGAGATATGTCTAGGTTATTTTGGGAAAATGTTGGTTATATAATGAAGGCTGGAAACAAACCTAGCCGTTTCTTTCGGTGACCTGAACAAAATATAAAATAATTTAGGTAAGACCTTCTGAAATACCATAATATAAAATATGAGAGAATAAGCATCCAAGTTTTATCTCAAATGAACCAAGCTGTAATAGAATAGTAAATTAAGTTGAGACACCACACATTCCTCCTTTCTCCATTGAACTCCTTTTCTTCTACTCTTTTGTAGTCTTTATTTTCGACACAACATCCTCTCCTCTCTCGGTTTTATCTTCTCAAGCGGAGAGGAGAATGAGAGAGGGGCGGAACTAGAGTCGAGCGGAGCCGATCGAAGCCGGAAGTGCAGTATCGTCGAAACTCGGAGCGTAGAGTCTATTTCTTTATAGGAGTGCAACGGTTAGTAGGTTCGATCGTCGTCAGAGCGCGGCAGTGATCGAAAAAGTGGATCTGGTCGTTGAGCGAGATAGCATTAGAGTGATCAACATCTCAATTGGAGCGCAATAGTGATTAGATCCGGTCGTTGTCGGAGCGCGGCGGGGTTGAAGAAGGATCCGGTCATGAAGTGAGATGAAGATTAAGGTGTTAGAGTGTTGAAGAGATAATTAGAATATTAGAGTAATTTAGATGATTTTATGAGAATAAAATAAGTAGATTTAATAAATACGGTCATTTGATCAATTGTAAATATGTTTTTTTATTAATGAAATTCTTAGTAAGCATTTAAAGCCACTAACCTACAAAAAAAAAATAATAATAAGTTGATGCAACAAAGAGTCTGGCACCTATGATAAAAGCGTAAATGCTGAAATACTGAATTCAGTCACAAACATGCATGCATGCTTTTGTTGGCATGAGATCCACAAATCAAAATGGACGGTTTTGAATAAAATATTTTAAAAGATCCCACATAATATATTACTAGCTTTAATAAGATTTGCTTGATCAGAAGGGCTCAATGGGAAAAAATAAATTTTGACAATGAGTAGTTAACATTAGGGGTAAATAAAAAAATGTCAACAGAGTTGAGGGATTTATTAGATATAATAATAAAGAATTCAATGATAAATAGAAACCTGAAGAAGTTTTCAGAGATAAATAAGAAATTAACTCTTTTTTATAATAGTACAAAATAATATTTATTATTATTATTATTATTAATAATATTATTATTATTATATACCTCAATACACATAACCCCTAGATAAATGTATATGTTATTTTTTCTTATCTTTAAAATATAATAAAAGATATCGAGTAATTTTTAGAAAATAAATTATAATTAAAATTGAGTTACCCGGATTGTGCGAAGCACTGTCCTTAAGCGAATTCCGTCTCTACCGTGCAAGATTTGGAATCACAACCAAGATAATCCGGGATAGTCAACTTCTTGGGACACGACCGTGGAAGTGACAGATGACAACTCCTTGATACCTAGCAATTTACCGAATAATATTATTGTAGTAGTGAATTGAAAATCTAGAGGAATAATATGAATTGGTTGAGATGATACGGAAAGACTGTATTTCTTTTTTCTGTTTCAGCATGCATCCCCTAAGAATGTGAAGGACTTATATTTAGGTCAAAAACGTTTTTGCATGAATTAGGGAAGAGAAAGAGACAGACAAAACTACCATATGCCTTGAATACCAAAATAGGAAATGCATATGCATGATTGCTGTAAATATATTTACTATTAAAGAGTAATAAATATGAAATCAATTGTCACTAACAGAAATGATTTACCATTAAAGAAATATATCTCAGTTTTAATTTCAAATCTTCATATCAACGGAAATAATTAATACGTATGACAGCTAGTCAATCAATTGGAGATAATATGCAAACATATTAACTTGAAATTTTGAGTTTTAATGTTTAAATTCCAACAATCCCCCACAAAACTCAAAATATAAGAATATGAAATGATTGAAATTTATAGAACTAAATTGCTGGATATCTATTGCGCATCGATGAAGTAGTTTACAAATTTTGAACTTCATCTAGTATTGATAGCTTAATATTTGGAGGAAACAGAGAGAAATATGTCTTGAACTCGTTCCTTTGTTCCACAATATGGAGATTCTCATCACAGTGAGCGCATTAAATGGCCTTACGCAAATACCTTGGATTTTTCATGAGAGTCTTGAAGGCTTACCCATGCCTCGCACCGTGGTCGTATACAGACACTCTCATATAGGTGAGTTACCTACCAAGGATATGTGTAGAGACATATCCTGCGGAAATTACCGCCTCGGTTCTCATTAAGAGCTAATATGCTCATCCTACCATCTACATAAAGCACACTCACCATAGGGATGGGGTTGGAGTCGATACTCCAAAAAAAAATGTGTACTCTTTTGGTCAACTTATCGGTTTGTTATTACCCATTGAATCTCTTTCAAGGGATCGCCTATCAGAGATTGGGTTGCCACCGCAAGAAGACCCATTATGGGCATAATCCCATCCCCCTCGATGAATTTTGGACTTTTGTCCTATTTAATCCTTTAGTAAAGCAATCAGCAAGATTGTTTTCTGGTCTTACATGTTGAATAGTAACAATTTCATTTTTTATATTTTGTTTAATTAATTTTTGTCTTCTTTTTATATGTCTGTTTAACTTTGAATTTATTAACTTTTTCTTGCAAAATTCAATAGCAGCTCTAGAATCACAATTAATTAATATAGATGGAATTGGTTGAGGTATTAAAGGTATATCAGATAATAATTCTTTGAATAATTATTTTTGTACCTGCGGTACAGTATCCTCACTGTACCCGTGCTACAGTACCCGGACTTAAAAAAATAATGTGTTATGGTCCCCACTAATTATATTATGTCCACTAATTATTATTCTAAAAATATATTATATAGTCTCAATTAATTATTATTCTAAAATCCTAGCAGTACTCTTTCTCTATGGTCCCCACTAATTATATGGTTCCCCTTTCAAAGTCCCGGCACTAATTCCGCGTCAACATTTCTCTAACAAAAATAGTTAATCTCATAAAAATAAATACTTCAGTGCATAGATATAAATACTTTATGTGTCTAAATATTAATACTTTCTGTGTCATATGTAAAAAATACTTATATATTTATACCTTCGTAGATGTAAATACCTAGAAGATAAGATATTAGCACTTAAAAAAGTAAGATGTTAATATTTTGATGCGAAACTTGTTATTATAATCTCTTTTTGAGTTCCCCAATCATTCCCGCATCAACTTTCCTTTAATAAACATAGTTGACCTTATAGGTATAAATACTTCAGTGTATAAGTATAAATACTTTCAATATTTAGATATTAATACTTTCAGTGTCATATGTAAAAAATACTTGCAAAGGTATAAATACTTGTATAGCGAGGTATAAACACTTGCGTGACGACGAGCCTGAAAGTATGTCATCGATCATGGATCTCATTTGGAAGAGAAAATTGCATAAATATTAATACTTTAAAAAAAATTCAAATTGTGGAGTTTTTGTAGTTCTCATAGGAAGTTCCTTGTTCAGACCGTGGGTATCGCACTAAAAGGCACGATACCGGTGTATGTAGCGGCACATAATAACATTAGTCAGGTCCTTGTTCAGACACAACGATCAGCAGTAGGGAAATTGGGTCAAGAAAAATACTAGAAAAACCGTACCTACAGTAGGTAGAAGTGCAACTTGGAGGTACCAGTAACGGTGAAGTTCTTTAGGTTACTTTCATAAGTTAAATTAGGATAATTTGTTGCTTTCATAGGTTAAATTATTGAATAGAGCAAATCAAGCAATAATTACAATGAAGATTGTTTTTTTACTTGTTCTCATTTTGGTTTTTTATGGTACGTAATTAATTAGTTTTATTTCATATATATGTTGTTAATTATTACAGCTAGCTAGCTAGCTAGAACTTTATATTATTATTAGTTTTTGTTTTCCATAAATTTAATTAGGTCCAACACCAACAGTAAATGCGTGTGATGAAATGGAGATGTATTTGCCATTATATTGCACTGATCAGAGATAGTGCAATTTCAGAATGGATTGCACTCCCAAATTGTGCCAACAAAAATGTGGTGAATAAAGTTTCGGAAGCCGCATCAAAAGCTGATGTCAAGACAACAAATGTTATTGCCTCTATGACTGCTAGCAGATCGATGAATATATATATATATATATAGAGAGAGAGAGAGAGATGGGCGATGGTGCATTGCAATGCATGGAGGGGTTTGTGCATTGGACTATAAATCTAAAATTCAAAATCCAAATGGTCGATCCAAACCGTTCATCTTGTTCTCCATATTAATATGTGCTTGGAGACCAAATTTTACATTTTTCTGAATTTTTTTACTATTTATTAAGTATTTTACAAAATTGTTGATCCAACGGTGGCTGCTGATTTTACTGTTTTGTTAAGCCACCGTTGGATCAACAATTTTGTAAAATACTTAATGAATAGTAAAAAAATTCAGAAAAATGTAAAATTTGGTCTCCAAGCACATGGAGAACAAGATGAACGGTTTGGATCGGTCATTTGAACTTTGAATTTTAGATTTATGGTCCAATGCACAAACCCCTCCATGCATTGCAATGCACCATATGTTGGGTTTTCGTGAACGGTTCAAACCCATTTAATTAGCTTAAGCTGCGGAAAGAGTAAAACAAAAATTTTTACATCTAACTTAAGCTACGGATTAAATGAATCAAGAAGATTCGTTTAATCCTATTTACAGATCTACTCCATAATTGATTTTCTAAAGCATTAAATCTATTTACAAATTAAATAGATTAATACAACAATTTATACCTTAATTCCAAATCTCAGTTGGAATGCAGACCGAGCGAGTAGAGCCTCACCAGGGATGGAATCGACTCGCAGTATCACACGTGTGATACCTCTATAGGTTATCCACCAGGACTAACCGGAGAGCGATTTACTTCTTCTGCCAGAAATACCGTAAACCGCGGAATTCTGTAGAAACACTATTCACCGAAACGGAGAAAGAGAGAAAAACCGATTAACGAAGTAATCAGATTAACACGTGAAATAGATGGTCTTTCTCTCTACCCCTACCCCTCTATTTATAGACTTTTGAGGAGGTTTGCAAAAGACCAAAATACCCCTCAAAACAAATCTATTTACCAAAAACCCTTAACACCTCATCCTTTTATCATGTGAAATGACCAAAATACCCTTGCCACCTTTCATGACACATGTCAAGCCAAGGGAAGTCGGCACCAAGGTAAAAAGACCAAAATACCCTTGGTCCAATAAGGCATGAATAGTGTTGGGCTTTGATTTTGGGCTTTGACTTTGGGCTTTTAATTTTAATTAAGGCTTTGATTATTTTGGGCTTTTAAATCCATAAATCAAACCCATAATTAACAAATTAAAATCCAAACCAAATATATATAATTGTCATATACAATTATATTTCTTTTCGGTTGTTGTTCGGTAACTTTTATACAACGTAACGTTTACGTTTATAAATTAACCGTTGTTTCTGCTTGTCATTCTAAATGACATTTATAATTTAATTATATCATATATAATTAATTATAACCATCTTATCATTGATCATAACCAATTTATAATCAATCAAAATAAGATTCTCCGATTAACTCCTATATGGTGTGACCCAATAGGATCTGTGTTATGTTGGTAAATAGAGTTAAAACCTTTTTAACTTCTATAATCATGGGTGGCGTCTGGCAACACATCATGACCATCCAATTACACAGATGATGCTGTACTGTACAATATCACGATCCAGTAAACAATTTACTTGTGTCTGTTCTTCTGCCTCATAGCTATCAGATCAGTTTCAAGGTAGATGTGTGTCATCCTTGCTAACTGTATCTTTTCTTGATCTTGAGTAGATTATCAAATATAATTACTCTTGTAATTATACCGCATGCAGATAATCTAACTCTATCAAGGGGCCCAGTGATGCTATAACTCGTATAGAGATACGAGGGACAAGTAGTATTCTTGGTAGACTATCACTTCCTCAGCTAAGCTATATATATCGAAGTGCTACCGTTATGACTGCTTTTTACGGACAGTGTTAGATAACACTCACACATATATATTTCTTAGTGGGAACGATAAATACCTCATACCTTAGAACTTTGACACTGAATGAAAAACATAAATGACACGAACACAATTCTATTTAATGTTTCATTCGGGGTCTTGTCAAATACCATGTTCCTAGAACATGTATCTATGTGATTAAAATGACATCTCGTGTCAAATGGTTTGTAAAACTTAACCATCTTTTAATCCACATACTAACCTTATAGCGGTAATTAGTGTTCCTGCTAATTACCTTGGTTAGTGACCTTTTAAGATTAAGAGTATATATCATCTATATTATGGAGTTTCACAATTTCAGTCATGAACTCGAAATGATCCATAAATGCAATAATACTCAAGGCAACAAAATGATATATAAACATTCAATTCATGAACAAAGCTTTTATGATTAATTATTGTATTATTGACTTCTAGATTATTACAAACTAACAATATAGCCCATCTCTATATATATATATGTATGCACGCATATATAATGTAATTATTCATATTGATCCGTGGATTGATTTAGTACTGCATTTTATATAATTAATTTGTACGTATTACTAAATTTTGATTATATTAATTTGGTTGTTAGTCATTAAAGGAAACTAATAAATTTGTGTGTATTTTCTAGCATTGTTAACTATATATTGAAATAAAATTAAAGTATTAATTAATTTTATTTGTTGATTTGCTTCTCCCTCTGTTTATTATCTATGTCATTATTTTATATATGTGGCAACTGCATGTTGTCATAAATGTTCTGTTTACCATAAAAGAAATTTGCGGGATTAATTATATTAAAACTAAACATAAAATTTATGACACCAAATATATAAAATAACGACATAGATAATAAACAGAGGGAGAAGCAAATCAACAAATAAAATTAATTAATACTTTAATTTTATTTCAATATATAGTTAACAATGCTAGAAAATACACACAAATTTATTAGTTTTCATTAATGACTAACTGCCAAATTAATATAATCAAAATTTAGTAATACGTACAAATTAATTATATAAAATGCAGTACTGAATCGATCCATGGATCAATCTGAATAATTACATTATATATGCGTGCATACACACACATACACACACACACACATATATATATATATTCATCAATCTACTAGTAGTCATACAGGCAATAACATTTGTTGTCTTGACATCGACTTTTGATGCGGCTTCCGAAACTTTGTTCACCACATTTTTGTTGGCGCAATTTGGGAATGCAATCCATTCTGAAATTGCACCGTCCCTGATCAGTGCAATATAATGGCAAATACATCTCCATTTCATCACATGCATTTACTATTAGTGTTGGACCTAATTAAACTTATTTTATTGGAAAACAAAAATAATAATAATATATAGTTCCAGCTAGCTAGCTAGCTGTAATAATTAACAACATATATATGGAATGAAACTAATTAATTACGTACCGGAAAAAACCAAAACGAGAACAAGTAGAAAAACAATCTTCATTGTAATTAGTGCTTGCTTTGCTCTATTCAATAATTGTTTCACTCGGTGATGTCCCGTAGGGCAGTAGCCCGTTCAGCAGCCCCACCTATTTAAGCGGCAGCTTCGTCTTCTCCTGGCACACCGTGTCCCCATAGTACACCTCCTTCAACTGAACCTCCTCCGTTTAGGTTCTCCAAGGGGAATCTAGGGGGACAAGCAGTTCTAATTCCACAACTTACTATCTAATGCATGCACCACACTAAAAGCATAGGGCTTATCTTTTATTGGACCACCTCGCTCATCTCAAAAGATATGGAACAGCACCTCATCATCTTCCTGAGTTTGAACATATATTTATAGTGTTCTCTTTTTTCTAAATAAAGTTTTCGTGCTTTGTCACCTATAATCTTTATATGCGCGCCTCCATAGATATTAATGAATTGTCAGACCAATATATAATTATAAAACAACAAGTTAAGTTAAATTTGACCATTTAATTATCTACTAAAAATAAAATTACTTAAATAATCCTGCGAATTCTAGTCCATTAATAAATTAGAAAATGGCCGTTCTAGGTATTCCTCAAATTCTTATCTCCAAGAAAAAAAAAAAGGCAGTTTGGTCCGAAATTTTTATTTAATATAACAAATATAAAATTTCCAAGTCTCACATGTTTTGAATAAAATTTCAAATCTGCCAATTCTAGTAAATAATTTATCGGAAATAAGCCCTATGTATGGTAAATTATTCAACAAATTTAAAATCCTATTTCTGGTATGATTTTTTATTTTAATTAAATAGAAGATGTTATATTTTTTATTTTAATTAAATAGAAGATGTTATGCCTTTGATAAAAAATACGTAATATTAAATTTTTTGGAGGGATACATGAAACTCCCCCTTTTATGTATTGACCACGTGCCATCAACACGTATTTTTGTTGAGTATTTTTTTTATAAATACGTGTCATTTTTTTTTTAATATTCAAAGTCACCTCACAATTTTTTGTTAAAAATACAAAGGCTCTTATCAATACGTGTTAAATTTATTAAAAAATTGGACGAAGAATTTATAAACAAGTGTTTCAAATATAAAGGCTCTTACCTTTTTTTTTTTTATTTCAAACCCGTAGGCCTTCATTAATTGAAAAGTAAAGAAACATTCAAAAGCTTATGAAGATGTCATATTCTGTACGTGCAAAAATCATATCAACTTTTATTTCAATCATATTAATTATGTATTTTGTGTCATCCCTTCAAAAGCTTTTACTCCACAATATTTTTCATTCCTATTTATAACACCTCTGACTCACTTTACAGTTGGCAAGATAACTTTACAGTTGGCAATTGGCATGCGCAACAAACTTCTTTTGTTTTTGTTATTTGTGGCATTCAATTATGATATAAAATTATTCAAAATGCTCAGTATATTAATGTTTCCATCAAGTAGAGTATAGTAGCGTAGGATATCGCATTGACTGTAATACATGCATTTAAGGAATCTGTACTTACACGACAGCTACCCCTTTTGTACTTGAATGCATATCAGCTGATGTAACATAATCTTATATATATATATATATATTGCGTGCTATCTTCTACAGCTGCTATCTTCACTTCTTTTAACCTATATATATATACTACGCGCTATCGACACCTAGCTAGTTAAGTGAACTTTTTTAATATAAATTAAGTTATATGGATTGGTGTAGGTATGCAGAAGCATATTGCTCCAGTACTATGCAGTTATTAATCATTTGCAAACTGCATATCGCATTTTAAAACATTGATTATATATACCTTAAATACTACATAGATTTATGCATGCTTAGCTAAGCACACACAAATCTTTGTTACTCGGTACCTTTTGTTTGTAGGTTTGCATCTACTCATCATTAATTTATCCTTTAGTACTGCATTAACTTTACTGAATTACCATAGATAAAAATAGCGTGCAGATTTATCGATGGGACATGTAATTTTTCTATAGATTCATCTCTAATTAACAGCATAACCTTACTATATATAATTTTTTTTTTAATGTAAGAAGTACGTACTGCATGTTTTTGAACATCAATAAAAATTAATCTCTTGTAAAGCACCATCCAGTTTACATATTATGTGTGCTTTGAGATTCGTGCAAACGTATTTCAACGGTTGGGATATTTTGGTGAAGAAAGAGCAAGCCATGTCAGGTTAGGTCGATTATTTTGGTGCCAGACAAGTCAAAATAAAATAGGGCAAATGGGAAGCTAAGTAGCCAACAGCCCAACACAATACATGAACACTATTGAATTATTAATGTGGGCTTCTCTGAGCTAATACTGGGCTAGCTGCTCTCAGTAGGCTCCATCACTTACCTTTCAGATTTAAAAGAGTAATTGTGTACCTCAAATTAATAGGGAATCGGTACATATAGTGGTTTGCATGAAATGTTACAATGTATTCAACATTATAAGTTATATATTTTGCTACTTCTACAGTGCCTAAAAAATTCAAAATCTTGCAAAGACTTGGAGTAGATTTTGTCGTAGTAGTCACAACATATCTTTGTCTGGACAATTTTAAAGTAATTAATATAACTATATTTACCAACAACAACATCCTGCTTTTAAATTTTTAATAATTATATAAAAACATATAAAGATAAAGAATAACTTTTTTTTTAAACGAGTGAAAAGGTTATCTTTTTATTTCACCCAAAAACACTGCATTAACAAAATCATTACTATTTTTTGGTATAGTTTTAGAGTACTTCCATGTCCTTCTATTTTGTTTTGGGCAATGACCTTTTTTATTTATTTTCTTTCTTCTGCCCCTCAGGTCCTCACCTCCTAAAAAATTATGGAAGAATCAGTGGTTCACAAGGAGACGCTACAAAGAAAAGCCAAGTCAAGTCATTACCTACAAGTCAAAGTAAACCTCCCATGTACTTTATAACAAATCATTAATAACTCTATTATTGTTCTTTGTGCATTGGGAATGAATGAAAGTGAACTTCTTAAACACTTGTTTTTTCCAAATCCAACGGTGAATATGATGAATGTCAGGTATAAAGATTTGATTTTGAGTAGCAAAGATCTTGGCCCGAAAGTGCTGAAACATTACATGAAAATGTTCAAATCTGAACACATAATTTTTTGACTGAAAAAACATAAAAATCGATGTTCCTATTTTTCTTGGTTCCGGGTATGATTAGGGGAAAAATGAGACCAAAGATTTACGGAAACTGTACTCAATATATAAATGAATGATTTAGCAGAAAGAAAAGTACTCAATAGATGAATGGTTGGGTAGGGTGCACTAATGGATCATGCCCAGCTAACCCCCATCTGCTTGATATCATTTTACTTTACAATCAGATTCCAAACTTACAGATAATCACCGGGATGTCAGTTCAAACAATTTGTGTAAATATACCATGTCTAATTGGAAAGAAAAAAAAAATATGGTTCAAGCAATTTAATTTTAGCAAAAAAAAACCCATGAGAATCCCATGCCACCAATAAGGAGGAGAGAAAAGTTTTCAGTCAACTAATCCAACCAAAATAATATTGCAATCGTTATAATTGTAGAACTACAAGCGTGCTGAAAAGTTGCATTAACCTGAGGTAAACGGAAAATATATCAACCAATATGTTTTTATGTTGTTGGTGCTCCTTTTACAAAAGTTGTAGGCATCATTAACTAACTTTATTGTTTGTGGATTGCACGTCATCTATTTATTATTGTATTATTATCTTTGTTACTTTGAGGACCAACATTTTGGTTTTACTGCATTTATATATTGTATAAAATTGTAGCATTTCTATCCCCTTGATTAAAACCACAGGTCCGCAAATTTCTGTCTCATGAACTCCGGATTCTCCATTTCAATTGTTATCATGTACTTTATAACAAATCATTAACAACGGAATATATACAAAGCCCTTATTTTATATAAGATCTCAAATTTTGCAATGTTTTCTAATTTCATGAAGACTTGTATTTGAAAGAAATCTGTTTGGTTTGCCATTCGACTCATTTCAACCTGGTGACTTCTCATCTTACTAATATGACCAATTTGAAGATGTTTTCTTCAGTCTACAATGAGCGTTTGTCTGGTAATCTTTTTGTTCAATGTACCAGTCGCTCACTGGAACAGAATTCTAGCATGCATGTTATGGTTGAGAACTCCTTGTTGACATTTCAATTAATTTTAAGAAAGGTAACAGAAATATCAGTCAGCCATCATACTATAAATGTACTCCTGTGATGCTTAAAGAATTATGAATCATTTATCCAATTGTTTGAATTGATAGTACTAAGAGATACGAGGTTTAAAGATTTAAGAATTTACCTTATAAATACATCCTGGGAAACAATGTTTGAACCGATTATGGTTCTCCCTTCCATGTTTTGTCTTACTATTATATGGTTTTACCAAATTTTTCTCGTGTAAAACAGAAAGTTTGCATTGAATCTGGCATAAGTTTTTAGTCTCAACACCCATATTATTTGATTGAATAGTGAAAGCAAGTCTGAGTACTATAAATTGGATATTGCGGTGTTAAGGTCCAAGCCTGAATTACTACAGATCCACCACAGGAACTTAAAAAATTATATAAAGTTTCATAGGTGCACCGCAGAATATAAAGTTTGAAAATTATTCAATGTCAGTATTCAAATTACAACAGCTAAAAACACACACCAATAGTAATACACAAACAAAAAAAATCAAAATTTAAAAATATTACATAATTTTTATAGAATATAAGAATAGATAAAGAACTACAAGTATCAAGGAATAACTCACAATAAAACTAAAATCTGATAATCACTCACATTATTATATCGAACGGGGATCATTTACTGAGAGGAATTTAGATGATGACTCTAGCTGTTGTTCAAACCTACATTGCAAGGTTGAATCAATTCCCACAATGTAGTCAGGTAGCATAAACTGCCTCTCCTCCAAACTTTGAGACGTCCAAGGATGTTCTTGTTGTTGGTTGGATCGCCACAAGACCTCGAGCCGTACCTCCACTTCCTTCATTGTTGGTCTCTCTTCTCCTTTCATTCTCAGGCACATTTGTGCAATTTTGGCGACGGCTTCGAGTTCTGTTACATGCCCCTCATTCACAATTTTGGGATCCAGAATCTCAAAGAGGAGGTTCTCATTCATCGAAGAACTAAAATATGCAACGAGACTACCATCTTGAAACTTCCTTGAGGAGAATAATGGTTTTTCTTTTGTTAGCAATTCAGCTAGAATGACACCAAAGCTATAGACATCACTTTTCTGGGTTAAGCGGCCGGTGTAATAGTACTCAGGGTCCAAATATCCATGAGTCCCTTGGATATCTGTAGTTACACCGGTTTGATCTATTTGGACAGATCTTGAGGCTCCAAAATCTGACACTTTTGCTGTGAAATAATCATCCAGTAGAATGTTTGATGATTTTATGTCTCTGTGAAAAACTGATATAGAGGCAGATGAGTGCAGATAGGAAATTGCCCCTGCAGCCTCAAGAGCAATTCTTAACCGATGCCTCCATGTCAAGGAACAATGTTCCTCTACATGGAGATGATTAAAAAGTGTTCCATTCGAAATGAACTCATAAGCGAGCAATGGGACTTCGGTCTCTAGGCAACATCCATAGAGTTTCACAATGTTCCTATGGTTGACTTGTGAGAGAATAACCACTTCATTTATGAACTGATCGATTTCGGCCGGATCAACAATTTTGGACCTTTTGATAGCCACAACACGTTGATCCAACAAAATTCCTTTATAAACTTCTCCATGACCTCCTCGACCAATAATGAGTGCATTATCGAATCCGTTCGTTGCCTTTTCCAACTCATGTAATCTAAGAATTCTCATATTTTGTGTTGCATCTTCATGGGAAGCAATTAGTTGTTGGAGAAGCAACCCCCGATTTTGAACAAAGAACTTATGTTTTAACTTTTCCTGTTTTCTCTTTTCAAACAATTTGACACGCTTGACTATCGCAAAATATGATAAAAGCATGACGATGGCAAGAATTAATCCGAGCGTTATTGTGATACCTGCATACATAAATAAAGTATGATATAAGAAAAAAGTAAGAAAGTTATTTTGCAACGTGTTTTACAACATGAAGAGTTACATAACATTTTCCTACGAGTTTCCGAACTTCTAGTTATTTTCTAATTATATAACTCACTCAATCCAAAATGAAAAAGATTGGAAGGAGAACAAAGTCGTGCTCAATCAAGAATTGCTGGAATTGGCGTTGCTTGTACTAGAATTCCATACCGTAATTGGAAAATGAGTTTGCAGGTGTTATCTACAGAGAATCCTTTCATTCGAGTGCAATATTCATACCCAGTCCCAGTCCCTTGGTACCTTACAACACTGAAATCTCTCCAGGATTAAGAGCATCTCCAACGGTGATTGTTTATGCTGATGTGTCAATTGCTGGGTTGTATGACTATTGCTTATTTAGCAATTATTGGAAAGAATTGCTTAATAAGAAATCATTTTCTAAAGATGAGTTGACCAAATAATGTTTAATTCTTATTGGCTAAGTATTTAATTCTCAATTGTTTGGTTGATTGTACCAATGTAAGAGTGGATTGCTTAATTTCTAAATTTTTTATAATTGTTATTTAGCAATTAATTTCAATTCCTGGATTGGAGATGCTCTAAGTAGGTATGTAATGTATTACGCTACTAGTCATCTAGTTTTGATTTATACCATCCAATAGTGCATAACGAAAAAACTCTTTCCTCGCACTACAGAAATACAATGATGTACGTACATCACAAAAAAAATATACATATATATTGTATGCTTAGAAATGATTTGGGGCCGGTAAGTTAGATTTGGTGAATGTACAAACGATTTGTATGTTACTTCACACGCTGTGCTACCTTAGGAAAAAAAACCCGACAGTGGAACTAAAAGATATCATTTTCTCATGCAAAGTTAGAGTTGTTTGTTTCCTTTGACTCAACATAATTTTGTTTTACACATCTATTGTTGTATTTAATTCGAAAGTGTGTTCAATTATTTTGGACCAAAATTAGCGGAGACCATATTTTTCATATTTTTTATATGATTATATATGTCATATATATTTTGAATACGAGATTATCTATTTTACATATTTAGGATTTATATTGTTGTGTCTTCATTGTTTAAATGTTCTTCAGTCATAATTAAATTTGAACGTGAACTTAGTATATGATTATGTCAAAAAAAAATTGAGTAAGTCTATGGTACTATACATAGCACAGATTTGGTCCGGATCAATATTTCCGTTTTCGAAGTCCAGCGAATAAATCCGGACAGTTCAATATGATCTCTATATTAATATGTACATGTAGATCAAATTTTACATTTTTTAGAAATATTTACCTTAGATAGGTAGAAAATCACTTGATCTAAAAAGTCTAGACCATTCAAAATTAGTGATTTTATACCTATCTAAAAAATTAGTAAATAAAATTTTAAAAATTTTGAAATTTAATCTGCGAGTACATTTTTGTATGAATAACGTGTTGAACAGTTCAGATTGACTATTTGAACTTTGAAATTAAAGATATTGATCCATAGTATGGACCAATCCGCACCATGCATAGTACCATAGCCTCACTCATATACTTTCTGTATTCATTATTTAAGAATATTTTATGGAAAGATAAGAATTGCATACCCAAAACGAAACCAAGCGGAAATGTCTTCTTGCAACCGCTTCCGTCTTTTCTTCCATCACCAGTCATTCCTGAAGGGCAAGCACATGCGAAACTTCCCTCTGTGTTGATACAGTGTCCAATACAGGGGTTCACATCTGTATACTGACATTCATCAATATCTACAGAACCAACAAAATATATACAATAAGTTATCAGAGAAAAGCGAAGTAATTAAAAACCATTTTGTCAGAATTATTATATGCTGTTTCAAGCAATGTTAATATGCTTGTGCTGCAAAATTATGTATTATACCTGTGCAACCTTCTTGGGCATAGGGATTTCCTTCAAATCCTTGCCTACAGTTGCACAGATACCCAACCATTGACGGTGAGTTATAGCAGTAACTATTTTTTTGGCATGCGGAGGAACCATTACCAATGTCGTCACATGACTTGTTTCCGATTGCCCAATCCGATTGTATGATGTTATCCTCATAGGAAAGTGGATCTGAAAAATTGAAGTCATGAAAGAGAAACTCGCTCTGATTTGATTTGAAATCATCTCTTTGAGCAAAAAATGCTGCACTGCAGTTCATAAAATTTGCACTTGAATTCGATACGTTGAATCGAGTAACTTCAAGATCAAAGCTTTTTAGAGTGCCTGGAAGAGTAGCTTGGCAACAACCTAGGCCAGAGCAAGAGTCGCCTAAGGAAGTATCCTGAGTGCCACAAAAGGTGACACAGCCACGAATCGCTGTCTGAATTTCTCCTTGTCTTCTTATCGAGACTAAATTGTTGCAGCCAACAACGGTGAGAATATTGTATTGGTAAGATAATGCAAAAGGAGTTTCATCTAAGTTAATCGATCCGGATCCTTTAGATTCTGTCCATTTACCATTGGCACCTAAACACCTTGTATAAATCGGTCCCACAAAGATCTTTACGTAGCCTTGTAATGATATTTCTTGAATAGTGTAGGGTTCATTGGAAATGGACAAGAAGGGAGGGGAAAGCAAGGGGTCCATCTCCTCGGGGCAGCCTATCTCGAAGCCTGATAAGGCGGTGCCGACAGTGCCAAATGGGTATGGAACGGCGCTACATGTTAGGTGGATGGAACGATCAGCATTTGGTAAAGAAGGATTGATGTATGAGGATGAATAAAGTGGCATGGATGTTACTATGAACAATAGTAGTAGGAAGAGGTGGTTCTTTAAGGGCATGGCTGATTTCTGGAGGAAAGTAGATGCTTTTGCATAAGAATTTAATGTAATACATCTACTCACTGCATACATGGAAACAAGCAAGACAACATGGTTGGAACTCTTTCTGGCTAAATGGTCCTCGTCAATGGTCCAAGTCAAGTCACTAGTTACCTACAAGTCAAATTTCTCATTTCATTCCCAATAAATCTGAAAGCAAAAACTAGGCAATAAATAATATAAATAAAGTTAATATAAAAAATGAAGAACTAATATATGCAAAGAAATTAGTTTAATGTAAGATTCTTTGGGTTCTATGAATGAGTTATTCTCAGTAGAAGCCCTAAACACCCATTTTCTAACCAAACCTATGGGCTCAGATGCAAGTCATAAATTACAACATTCCTAATTTAATTAACTTGATATGATTTCTTACCTTTCCAAGATATGAACATGCCTCAGCCGGAGCAAATACATCTAATTGCATTGCTCGAATGATAGAATGTTGTTTACAGGTCAGAACTGAAAAAAAACCAGATTTTGAAACAATTAATTTACTTGGATCAGATCACGTCACAATCCAAGAATTTAACAATTGAACACTTACTCCAGCTTTGGCATCATCAGGGCTGAGTGTAACAGTTCTCTGTAACACT
Organism: Carex rostrata; assembly: GCF_964058835.1. Classification (NCBI taxonomy): domain Eukaryota; kingdom Viridiplantae; phylum Streptophyta; class Magnoliopsida; order Poales; family Cyperaceae; genus Carex; species Carex rostrata. The sequence goes on from NC_135949.1 coordinate 4,494,093, forward strand.
TTGTGGCCCTCTGTCTGTCGCCTGCCACCTGTTTGTAAAAATGCCCCAGAGAAGGAAATACATGAGCATAATTGAGAAGGTAGAGATGAGAGGATCAGAGGAACTAACAAGATTATAGTGACTGGAAACCGAAATTTTTATTAATAGGAAATAAATTGAATAAATATCGATATTAGATAATGGTTTTGATTTTTTTTGAGATATAAGAAAAACGTGATAGACTATCACGGCCTCTGGCCGTGATGAAGTATCACAGTCAAAATTAGTGATAATTAATCCCTCGTTCCTTCTAACTGAACTGCACATGAAAAAAAATCAGAAAAAACTCAGGCCGTAATACCCGGCAAGAGATTTTCAAAAAAAAAAAAAAATGCGGGCCCTCATGAAATATCACGGCCAGAGTTTCAGATTTTCCAAAAAATAACACAAAATATGAGATATCTCATAGGATGCGAATTCTCTCGAATGGGTTAATCTCCACGCATTCAAAATGGGTCAGCAAAATTTTCATGAAAATGTCAGCAAAATTTTTTAATCTCCATACATTCAAAATGGGTCAATAAAGTCGCAAGAGCTTATAGAATGGGTCAACAAAATCAGACTTTGAACCACAGCGAATTTTCTCGAATGGGTTAAATGACTTAAATCTCCACGCATCTACAAATCAGACTATCAGTCTAGATAGAAAAAATAAATAAATAAATAAAAGATCTAGCCATGATACTCCATCACGGCCTACATTTTTTATTTATTTTTAAATCTCTGGCCGTTATGGAATATCACGGCCTGGGTTTTTTCTGAAATTTTCCCTAAGCAGTTCAGTTAGAAGGAATGAGGAATTAATTAGCGCTAATCCTGACTGTGATACTCTATCACCGCCTCTGACCATGTACGATAGTCTATCACGTTTTTCCTATATCTCGAAAAAAATAAAAACCATTCTCTAGTATTAATATTTATTTAATTTATTTTCTATTAGTAAAAATTTCGGAACTAGCCAGGTTGGTTGGATCGGCGTCAAAATCTGGTCTCCGAGGGTATATCTCTCTCTCTCCTTACCCTGGAGAGCACACCTCAACATACTCCCCGACAAATCTTGGGCTGAGTTGATGTAGTTATCTAAACTTGAGAAGATACGTTAAATGTAGGTTTATCTAATCTAAATTTTAGGCTGAGTTGTAAGCCCTTGAATGTCATATCAACAGAGGATTTTGGGTTTCACAAAGAGTACATAATTTGTGTTTTTGTTCCAAAGAGTGATACTTAGAGCAAATAAGGCCTCACAAGCATAGTAGGAATAATCCGCCGATACCGATCCAGATTGGTATCGGCCTACCCTGATCCGATCCTGAGCCGATTCTCACGTAGCAAAGCATAAAGAAAAAAGAAAAAAAATATTCCGATCTTGAGTCGATCCTGAGCCGATACCGATCCGATATCCCAATCCCGTATCGGTATCGGCTGGGACCTATCCGGATCCCGATACCGATAATTCCTACTATGCTCAAAAGCCCAAAAAGATGTCTCATTTAAGCCCAATCTAAAGCATGTCCGTCCAACTGGTCTAAAATAAATCCTATGTGGCAACATTTCACAGAAAAAAAAGAAAAAGATAATGATTGTTCCAATAAAATTAACTTTGTATCTGTTTATTACCTTAAATAATAGAAGATAAAATGCAGACCTAGGTTGCATTTCTGCTAGGTTTCGAGTTTCTTTCATCTGCGTGCTACCTTTTGAATTTTATTTTATTTTAAAATTTTATACATAATAAAATCGGGAGATAAATAGTTTAAAATTATTTTGTTAAAATATTTATTTATGGGCCAAGGTAATTATTAGCAAAGGGAGTTTATATTTGTTTTTAAAAAAATTGGATATTTGATTATGTAAAATAGTTATTGGTGTGTATATTTTTAATTTGCTTAGATTTGTAGATATTTTGTGAGACTAGTTAAGTGCCCGTGCTTTGCAATAGGATTGAAATATTGTTTTGTTTTAGATGCGATTAATTTTTATTGGATTTCTTAATTACGTAGTAGTTAATAATGAGAGCAACTATAATTTAGAACTTGATAAAATGAACGTGTATGCAATTATTTGAATTATTTGAAAGTACTACATTTTGCACTCTGATGAAATGAATCTATATGTAACTTTTTTTGAATTTTTTAGTCAATTCTACAAGCTTTGTTTTTATTTATTAGCAAGATATGTATTTAATCAATTCTGCAGCAGGTGTGTAGAATTACTTTTCTTAAAAAAAAAACATATTAAAAAAGGACGAATAGCAGATATATCCCTTTGAAACAAGCATTCAAGCATCAATTTGAAAAACAAATAAGTATCCTTGAGAACCGTGCAGACAAAATGTCAAAATATATGTATAATGAAAAATGATAATATCATATTCATGGGGCAATCCAAATTTAACTTATCCTTCCCTTCACAAAAGTTTCTATATAATAAGCACAAAAACACATATATTAATGCTAACAAAAAAATCTAAATGTAAATCTCTAGCATCATGCTATAGTTTTAGCATCCCGTGGAGTTCATTTCGCAAAAAAATTTATGCAAAAAGTTCATCAAAATGCATCAATAAAATAGGAGCATACGTGGCTCTACTGCCACCCCTCTAGCCTGGGAACCTTCTCACTATAGAATCAAGTAAACTCTGCAAGGGAGAGTAGGCCTGCTAATGGGCTTGGCCCGGCTCAGGTCCGGCTCAGCTCATTGAGAAAGTCATAACAGCTCGATTCTATGTTCGGCTCAGTTTTGAAAGAAAAAACCCAGCTTGACTCAGCTCGTTTGGACATTTGGCTCGACTCAGCTCATGATTCGGCCCATGAGTTAGACAATGAATTCCACGCAATACACAACAGTTCACTGTTCTTTCAAACATTATGATATTGTTGGATTCCGACTTCATATTGGACTCATTCATAAATTTATATTAGATTTTTAATATAATTTGTGTAGACCAAAAAATTTGTTTGAACCTCTTTATAATTTGTGTAGACCAAATAAATTTTATGTATTTTAAATGACATAATCACAAAATTTGTATTTCCGATAAATTTGTTTCTGAATTTGATCATAAATTTTTTATATGACGATCACACGTACAACACGTTCTCTTGAAAAATAGTGCTAGCAGACATAAATAAGATCAAACAAAAATAATATCCACGTTATTAATCATTCAGAGATATTACTTTCTAAAAAAAATATGCTGTATATGGTCGAGTTTTCTATACTAGTGTCTATAATAATGTTGCATGCGTTACCATATATAGAGCGGTAACCTAGACACCATGATCATCAGTCTTAGGTATACAATTATTGTTTAAATATAAGTTTGAATTATTGAGTAGCTTCTTACAATCAGTATCATTCGAATATTGACAGTGAATGGAATCAATTTAGTGAGATTTATTCAACGGAGGAATTTCGGGTATGATAGTTGTCTTCTAATTATTTCTTCAATTTTACTCCAATTCATGCAAAACTACGAATAATTTCATAATGTTAATTTAATACTTGTGTTGATTTATATAAAAATAAACTGAAAAATAATATTTTTATTTATATGTACATCTGTAGATCACATTTAATAATTTTAAATTTTAGTATATTATATATAATTTTTATTGTTAGAAAATTAAAATAACAAAGACAAAATGAAGATGAAAAAAAAGAACACTTAAAATTTCTTCCTAAAAATTATACAAAAACCAATCAAAGTGGATACATTATATGTCTTTAATACAATCCAGTCAGTGTTGAATGACTTATTTCAAAATAGGTAAACAGAACAAACATCAGCCATAAATTTGAAAGTTGTCGTTAAAAAGGAAAAAAAAAAAAAACGATTTTTACATTTTACTAAATATATGTCTTTTATGGATATTTGCTTCCTATTTTACATTTAAATAACTATATATAAAATTCTATGCTTTCCTATAAAATTAAGCAAATGAAAAGAAAACTATAATTTCTACACATTCATAATTCATTGTGTGGCAACATGAAGACGTTCATACAAATGGAGCAACAGATCAAAAAGAGAAGCACTTCTGTAGCATCTTCTGAAAAGTAGGGCAATACAAAATCATATTTCAACCTACCTTTCCTTTATGAAACATATACAACATGATCGGTCATACATATTACGCATCTGCAAAGCTATAGGAAAATATTACTCTATTTAAATGCATGTCCCCTCCGTTCTTAATTAATTTATAGTCTAGCACTCCAGTCCTATGTTTTTTTTTTTTTAAGTAAAAGTTGGTGGTCAAGGCACCCAACTAGTTAATACCTTTATTATTACAATAAATGATTTTTCACATCTAAGTTTCGAACCCATGACCTCTTACATAGAAACCATGTGCCTTTGATTGTTGCGGGGACATTAGCTAACCCGTCCATGTGCTGTAAATGTGTTTTCTAAGAAGACAATGTATATTTAAAGGGGGATTTTATGTATATTTAAAAAAAAAAATTAAAATCTATGTATTATTTTTCTAAAATTTATAATTTCATATTTACTTTTTTTTTTATATTTTATAAAACTCACAATTTAAAAATTTAATTGTTATTTTAATTAAAACTCATTTTAATTTATAAAGTGCTTATTTTATTATTTATAATTTTTTTTTTTAAAAAGTGTTTTATATATGAAAAAAATATGTTAGTCTTCTAGTTGGTCGTTTTTTTAGAATAATGATACATTGGTCTATACTACATAAAAGGTTTAGAAGTTTCTGTAACTATATAAATATATTTTTTTAAATAAAGTGGAGTCGGTTGACTTTTGCCATAAGAGCAGTTAGAGTAAAGAAAATATGAACATTAATCATTCAGAGATATTACTTCCTAAAAAAGAGTATCCAGAGGCACAAATTTTTAGTCTTGTTATTGTATATCACTTTTACATTTTCTTCTATTTTTCTCCTTATCAATATTTATTGATTTATTTTATATAGAAAACCAATTCATTGATTTGAAATAGTCAAAATACAGAACGAAATCTCTCCAAATTGTTCCTATTAACCATATTGTTAAATATACAAAATCAAAGAAAATATCTAATTTATTTTATACATACATAGTAGTAAATATTGCTTTCTGTGGTCATTAGTTTTTTTAATTTACTAAAAGAGAAAACTATAGCAAACTTCTTTTTTGAAAATAAATATTTTAGTCAATAAACCTCTAGTTTAAACTTAATTCAGTACATGATAAAAACTGTCATAAATCAATAAATGGGAAAATGACATACAATCTGAAAGCATGATGTTTGATACATCTTGGAATTATTTTTAAATTTTTTAAAAAAGGTGATTCGCATTTATAGGACTTAGATTTGACAAAATCAATATTTATCTTGCTTTTCATTACTTTGAAATAGAATTTAATTATTAAGTAGCTTAATTTGGAAGAAGGTGAAGACTATTTCTCATTTATAGAGCAGTTATATGCAAATGTATTACAGTTTGATTAGTTATTTTTATTTTTTAGTTTTCACAATTTTTAATGTGACACATTTTAAGATATTATATTAAAAATGTTTGGAGAGCAAGTACACCTATGCATGGAGTATTTGACTGTTTTGATGGTCCTACAATGTCAAACCTGATTAATATTTCATATCTTTCTATGGAATTGAAAAATCAAAATACTTTATCATTTTCAATAATTTATGTATTGAATTACTAAAAATATAAAATTATGGCAAAAGATGTCATATTGCCAACATTTTACGCTGGTAAAATTATGAGATAATTTCTGCAAGTCTTCTTTGCATGAGGTTAATTCATTATTTTAATGCCATTCTAATAAACTGATTCTTGATCATTTAGAATAAGGAAATTAAAATGTTGAGTTTGATCTGTTATTATTTTAATTGTTCCACAATAACATCTGATTAATTATCAGCACAAATAATCACTCAACGGAATTTATTACTTTGTCAAAATGTTAACAATTTTTAATTTAAGATATCAAATAACACAAAATAGGAATATTTGTTTATCATTTTATGGATAGAACCGGACCATTGTTTCGGTTCATTGGATATCTATAAGGACCAATTCAATAATATGGTCGTAATAGTTTCTGTAATAAGCTATATGTTCTGGCCACAAAAATTATTTTTAATTTTTTTAAAATAGGTGGTGCACATTTATGGAGCTTAGATTTCACAAAGTCAATATTTCTTGTTTTTCATTTTTTTTTAAAATAGAATTTATTAAGTAGCTTAATTCGGAAGAAGAGGAGAATTATTTGTCATAATATATGGTGGCTATCTGATTTTAGGAAATATTGTGGGACTAAAAAATATTGCAAATCTTATCCGGTACTCTTCGCTGGGACACTATTTTCGACAATGCAAATGGTATTATATAAAAATAGAAAAAAACTTAAGAATACAAAATACCAAAAACAAAATAAAATTTTCATAACACTTCATTGATAAGCTCAAACCCCTGACAAAAATAATATAAAAATAACAATTCTTAATGATTAAAACGAATATATTAATTTAAAATGCATACCAATGTACTCTGTACATAAGACCATAGCCTCATTCTTTTGAATGTTTTTTTTGGCTTAGTCAAATTAATGAGTGAAAGAGGATAGGCTAAGGAATGTAGAAGGTTCGTTCATTGAGGCAAGCATTTTGATTGACCTTATCTGGTATCCTATAAAAAAAAAAAAAAAATACAAGTTTCACAACTAGATTCTGTCATCAAGCTCTAACCCAGGATAAAAAAAAAGTGTGCCACATCAGCAAGTAGTAGCTCGCTTGCCATCTCTGTAGAAGCACAGCAATCTCCTCTTCTTTATACATGCATGGTTTTCGTACTCGGCTTTCTCTACAGAAATAAAACTAAATATGTAGAAAACTGAAAATATAGAACGTAATTTGCTATATATATATATATATAGATAGATAGACAGGCTAATATACAATCGATTGCACCACGCCTCCCGTGCAACCAAGTGATTTTCCGATTTTTAAAGTCCAAATGATCGATCCGAACCGTTAAATGTGTTCTCCATATTAAAATCTGCTTGGAGACCAAATTTTACATTTTTTGGAATTTTTTTACTATTTATTAAGCCACTTTGAAAATCGTAGCATAGAGGCCTCTATGCTATCCATAGCACCCCACCCTAACTCATAAATTAAACCTCCCTCTCTCTATCCCTCTCCTACACAACGTACGCAACAGAATAATAATCTCCCAACACGCAACACCAGTTCCTCTCCCACAATTACCCTCTCCATCCTCCCCCTTTACTTCCTTACCCGCTCCTTCCTCTCTCTTCTCCTGCTGAGTCCACCAGATCTAACCTCCTCTCCTTAATTAACCTGAAACTGCAACGGTTCGTACTGGGTGAGTGTCTTCTCTCTCTTTTCTCTGGGCTTTACTTGTACTGCTGCCCAGCCTGTCCAGTTCAGCCTCCATTGTGGGAGGGGGCAGGGGGGGGGGGGGGGGGGTTTCAGATTTCAATTATGCACCATTTATAGCATTTTTTAAATGTTTCTTTTGCAGTGCAGTAACTTGGTGGAACTTGCAGTTGATTTGAATGTGAGATTTTGTTACACCAGGGAAAGAAGAGACTATATAAAGACACTGCAAATAAGTTCCAGAGCAACTAGTGCAAAGGTATTCTCAATCTTTCGAGAAATTTACATTCGATCTTATAATGTATTGTTAGGTGTATATTTATTTATCATTTGCTCAAATGATATTCCAATAGTAATAGCATTCAAACAATTAAGTCAAAGTATTGTAAAAGGAGGTTATAATTTAAACTAATATTTTGGTTTTGCTATATTACAAAAGAGTACATCATGATTTGCTATGGTCTACTTTACAGTTGATAAAAGCACCTTTTGTTTTTTTTTTTTTAACACACCTGGTTAGAATGACGATATAATAATTTGGTACTTTGCTGAATTTCGCACACCTGATTATCACTCACACCTGGTTGGAAAGGATAAAGAAATAGCAAAATTGTCATGAGCCTAATAAGTGTTATTAAAAGTAAACTGGACCGGACAGGACAGTTCAACCAGAAAAAACCAGGCCCGGAATCCAGTCCGGTTTGGTTCTTTGGAGATATTGTTTATGTAACTGAACCGGTCCAAACCCGATTTATTATTGGTTTTATTACAAAACCGACAACAGTTTAGAAAAATAAAATTCAGTTTTAAACAAATTTTGTTCCTTTTCTCTGATATCCCAATTAAACTGCTTCTTGTGGATATTTGATGGCCGGTGCTCCATTGAACGGAGCAATCCTTCTCTCACACTAGGCAAGATCTTGATTTCGTTCTTTAGTTTCAACCCCTTGCTGATTTTCAAATTGTAACTCAAAGAGAGAACGTTTCAGTGAGCAAGTACTCTAAGAGCTAGCTAAGCACGATTGGAAGGGAAGGGGTGGGGGAGGGGGTGGCTTAGTACCAATGGAAGAACTAAAATGAGCAAGTACTCTGGGAGCTAGTTAATCCTCTGTTCAGGAGTGAACCCGTCCTTTCTATTTTCTCTTCCTTTAGCTACATACACTCATATATTTTGTGATTATTATTTATATGTAAACTTTCATGTTCCTTCTAATTATTAACTCATTAGATGGTCTATATAAAAAAAATCAATGACCTCTCTAACAGAAAAAAAATTTGATACAACCACCATTCTTCAAAGGTCAAGTTTCAAATTGATGCACACATAAAGTATGTACCAATATTATTAATTTTAGTGGTCGAACTGATTGACTACCTGATCCAACTTTTACCGGGTCAATATCCAATCCGATTCTGATAACATTGAGCCTAGCAATTAGCTCTATGAGAACATAATATGATATTCTCTAGTTTTCATATCTATATCGTCTCCATTACTCTTTTCACCACACTGTAGGTCCAATGTATTAAATTATTAATAATTAAGGCTTTCAAATATTCCGCGTCAGTCTCTTGCTGGCCCACATTAATTTGTCAGGATATTTAATTCTTTCTTTGGCCACACGACTTAAAAGGTCTCCCGTCTCTTGTTTCTCTTTCTTCCTTCATAATTCTCCATCCAATTGTGTTGCCCATTACTGACATTTTTATATTATTTTACATTAATGGTGATTCTGAGTTTCTTCACATAAAAACAAATTCGGTAGTATTTCTATTCATTCTACACACGATTAAAGTATGACTATTATCTTAAAGTTGTGTCCATATATTCGATAAAATATAACAAAATTTCATAGAAAGTAAATCATATTGCTAACTATTTATATTATTTTCATAATAATGACAACCAATTCGATAATCGTTAAAATAAAATCTTTTTCATAATTTAAACAAATTTTATATAAAAATTCAATTCAATTTAAAATTCACTGGTCATTCATCAAGTGGCCAGAAAACATATCAATGAGTATAAGGTTTTTAAATTACAGCAAAATTAATACATAAGTATCAATGCAATTCTCAATTAATGTACGGCTATCAATGGCATTGCCAGCGGTAGGCTTGGTCTCGCTAACAACTGTAGCAGTACCATTTCCCGACTACTGCTGGCATTGCCAGAGATATTTCTTTTTTATAATGTTCATTATTGTGAAATAAAATTTCCTCAAGAGTAATTAACATATTGTAGAATTAGAAAATTCAACATAAGTTTTGAGGCCCTAAACAACGTTTTTTTGCAATTATGATTGCATCAGCTTGCTAGGTGCTCAAGGGTTGTAGCCCGGGTCACCAAGCCCTCCTATCCATGACATGCATCAATGTTTAATTACAAAAACTTTGACGAACAGTCAATGTAAAATAATTAGGCCACTCTCTCTCTCTCTCTCTCTCTCTCACGGTGCTAAAGACAGACTTAAAAAAAACACAACCCATACCGTTGGCATTGTCAGCGGTAGGAGGGAAATCGTACTGTTGGCAATGCCAGCAGTAGAGGACCAAGGCTACCGCCAGCAATTTCAGCTATATCGTAACGATTCAAGATTTTGAAAATATGTGGTTATGTTAGGATTTTCGAAAAAAAAATTAGTTTATGAATCAAAAACTCGGTTTATTATCTATGTATTGTTTCACAAAAAAGAATTACATGACATTGCCATATATAAGTAAAAGATTAAAACATACATGCCACATTTAATAATAATCTTACAATTAGAAAACAGACTGGAATCAAAATGAACAAGTAAATAGTATTTTTAAATTCTAAGCATGCAGACGTATATTGAAAAAAAGCTCCTCTCTAGAAAATTACGCCCGCATCACTACCTACTAGTCATAATTACGGCAACAAATTATACATATCAAAATATGAAAAATAATATACAGACTCACGCTGACAAGTTCTAGCCTCCATGTAGAGGGGCCAGATCTATTGACAGAGGTTCATAGGTCTAGAGTTTCAAGATTCAACAGTCTTCAATTTGGTAGCAATTAACAAATTCTAGCAACTCCGAAATTTTCGTATTTTAATCATGCACCATTCATAGCATTAATATATTTAAATGTGTCTTTTGCTTTGCAGTTACTTTTGGTGAAGCTTGCAGTTGAATTGCATGTGAAGAAAGTTGAGAGAGATGGATGCCTTTCCTTTCGTACAAGCAATGCTATCTGAACCCGCCCTCAGAGTTCCTTTATCAGACAATTTCCCTGTTGATGTGGATTCTGAGATTTTGAAGGGGTTTATAGATAGTGTCTTACTTGAAGAAAAAATTGAAAAAAATTTATGTAACCCCTCGGAGAACCTTCACGATGACTTGCCGGGTGATGTTGAGTTTCTGCGAGTAAAATCTCGTCAACTAGGATATGCTGTGAGGGAGATTATTCGACTTTCTCCCTCATTGAGATCCAAGTTACAGACTTTATTGGAAGATTGGAGGGGTCAGAGAAATTATTATTTTGGTTATATGAAGTGTATGGTCAAAAGCATAGAAACAGAAGGTGTATTGGAGCTCAAAGACAGGGATGCAGTTCTGAACTCTGTTGACGACATAAAAGGAATTGAAGATTTGCTTCCTGACAAAGCAGATAGTTCATACTGCTTAACAAATAAGGAGAAGTGCCGAGCACTCTTCCTCATGACAGTGTTTCCAGCTCTTTGTGAGATGAAGGAACCTGTTGAAATACTCTGGTTCTTATTAGATTTATCTACAGAGCTGGACAATCTCCCTGAACTGATTTGTGAAGCATGTGAAGGACAACCTCTGGCTATTCTCCTTATAGGGACTGTCATTTCACCCAAACCAAGGGACTATGACACATGGGCCAAAGTCATAGATGATCTGGACAAGATCAAAGAGTCTGATTATGGTGGGTCTGATGATAATCCTAATCACGGCAGACTGGCGAAACTGTTAGAGTACCTGCAAATGGAAAAGATCAAAGGGTCTGATTCTGGTGACTCTGATAATGGTGTTACTAACCATTTTCCGAGGAACATATTTACCTACTGCTTTTCTGATTTACCTTTATCACTCCATAGGTTGTTGCTTTATTTGGCATGTTACCCCATAGGTTATGAGATTCCTGCAAGGTCTCTAATTGAGATATGGATTGCTGAATATTTTATTGCACCAGAAGAAGGAGAGACTTTGGAGGAGACGGCATACAAGTACTTGGAGCAACTTGTTCAAAGGTATTCTCAATAATCCGTAAAATTGACATTTGTTCTTATAAAGTACACGTAATTGTTAGGTCCGTAGTTTGAAAACTATGATTTGATTGTTTTATGATTAACATTGATTAATTAGTATATATACGTACATCGTTGTTTGGTATAGATGGCAGTCCTTTCTCTTATTTCGATAAAAAGTTTTAGTATACAAATACAACCTAATAAACTACATTTGTTAGAAAAGCTTCCATCGAGTCTTTGCACCTATCTTTAATATTAGATAAGAATTATTTTATTTATTATATAAAATAGGAAATATGTTATATATTTCTTTTCTCTGAAAATAAAAATATTTTGCTCAGGATTGCCCATTTTAATTTTCAGGGTTCTCCTTTGTGAAATGAATGACATCAATAATACTGAATGAATGATTTATATATGAAACGTTAGGTTATAGTTACCAACAAATATATCATCAATAATAACGAATCCCAAGTAAACTGAGAAATATGTTGACTCTACAATCTCCCAACTAATTTAGCGACATACAACACTCCCCCAAAAAACAACTTTATATTAATTTCTTCAAATTGACTCTTTATCTTATTACAATTGAAAAGGTCTTCATGTCCATGTAGAAATTTTGTTATATTATAAATATGTATGTTGTTGATGTTTGTTTATTCTTCTTGTTGATTGCAGGTTGTGGGTTAGAGTTTCAAAGAGGTCACTCTTAGGCACAATCAAATGTTGCCGAGTACGTCAACCTATCCATGAATTGATCATCAAGGAATCCTGGAGGGATGGGTTTTTGGCTGCCAATCCAGATGCTAAAAAGAACATAAAATCCTTCACCCGTTTAGCAATCCATCATGGTAACAAGTGTGTATTGCCTCATGAGCACTATCCCATGGACTTATTTTCCTTTTTAGCTTTTGATTGTGATTCGGGTTTTCCTCTATCTCTAGACCATCGTCTGCAAGTGTTGGAGTTGAATAAATCCCCAATCCCAGTATTATGGGATGGTGTAGACAAGCACAGTTATCTAGTATATGTACGCTTGAGGGGTAGTAAGATATATGATCTTCCTAAATATATAGGGGACGTATTTCAACTCCGAACTTTGGATATTAGGGATACACCAATAGAAACCCTACCTGAATACATATGGAACATTTGGACACTTCGTCATGTATATGTCAATCCAAGTCCTCAAATCAAAGGCCCACCCTCTAAAGCAAATATCCCAAACCTACAAATCCTGAAAACAGTTGGGGTTCCTGAGTCATGGCTAGAAATAGAAAAAAATTCGCGCTTCCTGATCAACCTAAGAAAGTTAGCACTTTCAAATACGAACAGTCCACATTGCAAGTCTAACCCATATTGGAAACCTATTTCTATCCTTTTGAGTCACATGGATCATCTCATCTCGATGGCGATTACAGGGGGCTTTGTACCACCCGAGTTTGTTGATTGTAGAGCCTTTCCAAACCTTAAGACGGTGATGTCTATTAAATTAGAGGGAGAATGGATGATTTGTCGAAAACTATTCATAGATAATGTTGAATTCCCACCAAACCTTACAAAGCTCACCCTAACCAAATCTGGTTTGAGAGAAGACCCCATGCCGAGGCTAGAAAGATTGAAAGTCCTGAAATTTCTGAGCTTACAAGATGGAGTATACACAGGAGATCAAATGGTTTGTTCTGCAAATGGATTTCCACAATTGCAGATCATGGAACTTAAGAAGTTGAACTTGAAGAATTTGGAGGTGAAACCAACGGGTATGTCACTGCTTGCCACTCTGCGTGTGGTTCAATGCCCGAACCTCAAAAAGCCTCGTCACCTAGAGCATGTTACTATTGAAGGTATAGAATAATCCTCGTAATTGAAATCCTACGTTCAGCCTCATGCTTGATTAATTCCTTATTTTCTTCTTTGTGCATGTGTGATAGGTTTCTCTTGTTATTTATGTCCCAGTTTTAATGTATGTTAATTATAATGTATGTTGGGATTACATGGAAAGTTCATGTTTGAGTTGATTTTGTGTTTCCATTTAAATCAAATGGTATATTTACTCTTTTTAGTTTTTCATTATTATGCTTTTTGTGTTTTGATTCTAAAATGATCACGACTCACGATTTACTCATGTGCATAGTGACAAAATTCGCAAATATATGAATTATTATCTTCAAGTATTTTTATTAGACAAACAAACAAATTAAACAAATTCCATATAGCCATCCTTAATTTTTTACATAATTTTAATTTTTTTTAGAACTTCAAATTTAATTATATTTTTCCATATAAAAATTAATTATTTTCAAATTATGTAGATAATTTTCTCAAATTCCAAACTTGTTGCTATGCTCATGCGGGAACTAATAATTATTATTCTTTTGATGCCACAAGGTACGTTATTTGTTACATCTTCTTTTCCATTTCTTTTAGTCTCTTTTAGTGTCCGTGCATTACAACGGGGATATATTATATATATATACAATCCAGTCATTATTTCCAACATTTTTCTCTTTTAATTTTCGATATTTTCTAAGTGGCGGTCTATCTGATGAATTGACGGAGGGTCCCCCCAAAAGAAAGCAATTCCTTCTAAAAATCCTCTGTTTTGTTTCATATACTGTTTTGTTTCAGCTATACCTCTGTTTTGTTTCATAGACTACGTAGATTACAGGGATTTTTTGTACTTTTGCAGATTCGTGACAGCTCTCTTTCATTATATAAATTTTAATACATAATAGCTTTTCTCTTTTAAGGTGGAAATTGTTACAAGGCAATGCCTAAGTAATTTAATTTATGATGCTTTACGAAGTGTTTCTATATAATTTCATATTTATGTTCACTGATATGCTCGGTTTGACCATTCTATATATAATTTCATTACACAGACTAATTTAAAACCCATTTTTATTCTAAAAAAATTACAATTCAAATAAAGAATTAAGATACGTATTTAGACAAAAGAAAACAGTAATTTTAATGTCTAACATAGCACGCATTGGTGATTAAACTATGTTTCTCTTTGTGGGAGATATAAAGTACGTCGAAATTTAGTACATGTAATTAGAAATAATTTTAAAGCTTTAATCCTCATTACAAGCTAATAAAGATTGGGGAAACTATAATACCAAATTAAGGTATCTTTGTGAGAAAAATAAAACCAAAGGGATCTAATTATAATATAATACTTGAGAGAGGATATTCAACTGGAGTTACAGACTAATTAAAAGACTTGGGTCTAACTGTTAACTTAACAAAAATTTTGTGCGCATAAATTTGTACCTGTCACTAGAAATTAAGCTTAATGGCGCCATTCATAAAATTAGCAGTCAACACAGAACGAGAGCACTTCCAATGAGCTTGAATGAGTATACCTACATCATAATTATAAACTTGCCAAACAAAAACATTTGTTATTAACTAATATTTGCTAAAAGAAATTTCGGCCACAAAAAAAAATTAGTGGATCCGAGTTTGATGTGTCGAAACAAGTAGACAGGTGTCAGCATTGAGACAAAACCTTGTACCGAATAATTATGTGACAACGAGTATTAATTAATTATGATAAATAATTTGGTAGGGGAAACATTTATGAAGATGGTTACACGTGCCCCACTTCAGGCATCCTCTGAGGTAACACAAATTTTTGAACCGTCCAATCTGAACGTGTACGTACGTACGGCGCTCTATAAATTTCGAATCTTACAATAAATCAGATCTTGTGGGAAAAATGACAATAGTTTTGGTGGGATTTAATTAAGTGGTTGATCGTCACTGCTATCTGTCATCTAATTAAGCTTGCTACTATTAAAAACGAAAAACATATCAAAATAATAGTATATTGGGACGAGTTAGGCTGGGGTGCTATGGATAGCATAGTGGCCTCCCGTGCTACGGCTCAATATTCAAGTTTTCAAAATCCAAACGGTCGATCCGAACCGTTCATCTTATTCTCCATATTAATATCTGCTTGGAGACCAAATTTTATAATTTTCTGAATTTTTTTACTATTTATTAAGCCACTTTGAAAATCTCTAATCCAACGGTTTTACTGTTTTGTGCAGCCACCGTTGGATCAACAATTTTGTAAAATACTTAATAAATAGTAAAAAAATTCAGAAAAATGTAAAATTTGGTCTCCAAGCAGATATTAATATGGAGAATAAGATGAACGGTTCGGATCGGCCGTTTGGATTTTGAAAACTCGAATATTGAGCCGTGGCATAGAGGCCTCTATGCTATCCATAGCACCCCAGCCTAACTCGGTCTCTTTCTTTCTTTCTTAATGGGGGCATATTAAAGAACTCGTCCGTGTAAGAAACCAAATCAGGCTAGGATTTACCAGTGGGATAGAAAGGGTAATCTGGAACCTGTTTTTTCCTTAGATGAAATAGTGTAGGCCTACGGGCCGTGTAAGAAACCAAAAAAAAAAAAAAAAAAAGAACTCGTCCGATGATGTCATGTGCATTTAAGAAAATTTCTCCAAAGTAACTGAAAATTGTATATTTTTGTAAATTTCAGCAACACGTTTTGTACATCTGACGCACATTTTCTTTCTGGGGCAAGTACATCTAATTTGTAAATAAATTTATACCGTCAGATCAGAATTAGACTCAGAATTCCTGCAAGTACATAGAACAAATGGATCTGATTTAAAAGCAAAAGTTCTATTACCTCATATTATATGCACTTTTAGACAACATTATGTGAGTACTTGAGTCTTTCACTTTTAGGCCTTCTACCAAAATTTTCGCCGCCCAAATTTCAAAAGTATATGTACATATAAATTTTATATTGTTTAGATCACATATAATCTAGCTCTAGTACATATATTTAAAAGCAAAAATTATGTACCTCAGGTGATATTCATTAAAGTACAAAAGGGATAGCTGTGTAAGTACAATATGAAAGTACACTGCTGATCTAGCTAAGTACAGATTTCATAATATAGTACAGTCAATTAATGCTTTATCCTACATTACTGTATTCTACTTTATGGAAATATTAATATACTAAGCAGTGTAAGCGACAATCGAATCCAGATACTAGAGGTACCAAAGACAGGTAAATTTGGTTGATAACTATATTCAAACCCTTACCTTTAATTGTATCATGATTCCTAAAACATTATATTTTTTGGCTTTATGTTCTCAACAGTAAGTCTCTCATTAAATATTTGATTATAATTTACCTGAATTAATTAAAAGTACTGGTCTAAATAAAAATTTATTGTTGATCGATCATATAAAATAACGGAACACAACACGATAGCAATATCAAAATTGTAATATAGTAACGCAACTGCATGCAAATCAAATTGAAATCTATTAAATAGATATTGGAAATTAAATTTACATGACCACTCAAAATTACTTAAAATGTGCAGTGTACGACAGCAATTGTAGGGAAATATATTACTTGCATAGGGAATCGAGCAACACAATCGTTTGGGTGAGCTCTTCTTCTAATTACCACTCTCCCTGTCATCAACTTTAATAAAGATATATATCTTTCCCCTGTGTGTTTTTGGGCGGGCTCTTCATCAAATTGCAAACTTTGAAAGTTACCATCTTTCATCTGAAGTTCCAAATTCCAATAGCTAGCTGTCTGGCTAATCTATTTATTTGCAAAGTACAAACCCTTTTGAACCTTGTCAGGTAATGTCTAGTATTTATACAATTTCAAATAACAATATTAAATTTATATGTTTAATTATTTTCAAATAACAACTTAAATCTTGAGTATTAAAAAAAAAAAAACCCCCACCTTTGCCCCTATCTCTCTTTCCAGACGCATAAGCTAATTATGAATACCATGCCTTTTCATGATCCGGCTTATAACTGGAAGTCCTGGACAATTGGTCGATATATATATCCACCGTATATTAATTAATACAATATAATTGGTGTACCTGTTGGAGGATGGGCTGCCATTTGATTTATTTCTGTTAATCCGGCTAATTTCTTGAAACACGCATGCATTACATTTATTTAGTCTTATTACTAACAACAATTAGAGATTTAGTACACGTCCAGCTAGAGCATTAATTGTTGACACAAATTGGTGCTTAGAAAAAAAAAAGTTACTGCTTTAGAGTACACGTAGATTTATTTTTGATAATCCGGGTACCATGAAAGAAATATCCGTAGTAAGAAAATGTGCGCCATCATTAGTTTACAGTTGTTAAAAATTTTAAACAGTCTAAAAAATTGTTTAGACCGTACTTTTGATAAGAGCCTTCACAGACCATTTGGTAAGAGCATTTATATTTCAAACACGTGTTTATAAATTCTTTGTCCAATTTGTTTATAAATTCAACATGTGTTGATAAGAGCCTTTATATTTGAAATAAAAAATTGTGAGGTGACTTTGAATATTAAAAAAAAAAAAATTGAATGACACGTGTTTATAAAAAAAATATACTCAACAAAAACACGTGTTGATGACACGTGGTCAATACATAAAAGAGGGTTATTTTTTTTTTAAATATAGGGGTAATTGCATGTATTCCCTTCAAAAACTTCAATATTACGTATTTTCCCCTCATAAGTTTGTAATATCATATTACCCTTCAAAATATCAGAAACTCATATATTTACCCATTATAATTCTACAATATATTAAATATTTCTAAAACTAATTAAATAACATTATTTAACAATTATACTCTTATACCTTTCTCTTTATCATTCTCTCTTTCTGATACCTTCGCTTGATCAGCAATTTGCGATGCTCAACATTGAGTAGGTGCAGTACGCTTGTGTGAAATCATTTCTTGGCAACGTCGACTTTACACTTGTTGTTAATTATTTGTTAATTATGGTATATTTTACCAGATTATTTCCTTTGACATTTGCTGCAAGAAAATCACACAAATAATAATCAAAATGATAATCAACTAATAACTGCAACTTCAAAACTGTAAACATCGTATAGAGATCATGCAAATATATAGCATAAATTCGGTAAAAGTTATTACATTAATTCTGTAAATGTTGTACATTTCCACTACAAAATTGATAAATTTTCAAAATTCTGATTTTAGTAATGATTCTCATATAACTTAATTAATAGATGAACAAATTGCATCTCAGTGATTTAGAAAATTAACATCGGATAAAAATTGAGAATTAAATTTGAATTGGGCATGGGGATAAAAAAAAAATATTTGAAGGCAACATCATTAAAGCATCTTGCAAAACAAAATTTGTTAAAATTGAAAGGCGTACATAAAGTTAACTCATCCCTTTTAAATTGGCACCGCTAATTATAGAAAAAAAAATATATGTGAGCAAGTTTTCATGCAAATAAGGAATTACATAGTGCTATGCTTTGAATTTTCTCTAATATCTCAAAAATATTTAGAGCTGTGATATACATTCGAAGTTGTTAAGTGCTGGGATGTATGTACATCTGTATTTATCAAGTTAACTTTTTAGTGATAATTTCAAATATACAAATTTGGTGTGTGTGTGTATATATAGTACAGAACTGAGTGTATTGAATGAATCAACAACTATTCATAAATTCGATGTGAACCATACATCGAAGAGCTTATTGGATGCATGCCTCGGCATTAATTACATGTGAATATTACAACGATAAAATCATGTGGCTTAATAATACGCTTAGGATATGTAAATGGGGCACTGACAACAATAATTCAATAATGCAAGATTTTTCGTTCTTTTAAATTTAATATATAAAAATTAAAGATTTTGAACGAAATAATTGTAATATTGATATTTAAAAAATCAAAATAAGGAATTTGAACCAATTTTCGTCCATAAAATTTAAGGAAGCTATTACTATTAGTAATTTAGTATCACGAGGAGCTGTAACAATTTTTTCACCAATCCACCATTATAAATATTGATGACTGCATCAGGTTAAGTCAAGATCAACTAAAAAATTCTGGACATATTTATTATTTTAATATAGCGAATCTATTTTAAGATTTGTGCAACTTAAATTAAAGTGTTGTCGAAGAAGTGGGAGACAGTCAGATGTTTCGAGTGGAAAAAACATGTCGTGTTGTGCCGTACTGTGATTAATATGCTGTGATTTAGTTTTGTGTTGTGTTATGTCATGATAAAATTAAGTCTTTACGTGTCATACCGTGCCGTGATCAAAATATCAAGGGATAATCAAGACTCGTGAATGATCATACCACGTGGATCACGCCATGTCCAAACCTACCGTGACCAAATGTTACTTGTGACCATTTGATCATAGGTTAGTTTATTCAAGATTCACTATTTGATTAAGATCTAACAGTCCTAATTATACGTGACTTGTGCGATCATTACATTTTAATGTCTAAGCACGATGATCAATTCAAAAATATTATTGATTAGGAGATCAAACAGTGGGTCCTATCCCACATTCATATCATATGTCCATTCTTGTTTTAGATAGGTAATTAGCAAGTAACACAATATTTGTGTAGTCTTGTTCGATGCAATATAAAATGAAAGAAATAATAAATTATTTAATTGGTGTGGCACTACTGCCTCACACTAATTCCTCCACCGTACCACCAAACACACAGTTTTTGTTCCTCACACCTCGCTTGCTATCTCTCTGTGCTGAGCAATGTGGTTTGGTACAAATATTAAAGTTAAAGGGCCACTGCATTTCACCAAATGCAGATGGCAGTGTGAGATGTTACAGAATGAGTTGTAACAAGCCTTGCGATTCTCCAAATGCAGATGGAAGTGTGAGAAATAAAAAGAGCAGTCGGTAGTCTTTGAAAGTGCCTCCTCTCTCTCATACAGTTTCTCTCCAAATCCTTAGCCAGCCCATATAGTTTGAACTCTGAAGCAACATACACATCGATCTCAGGTTCTCTGATCACAGCCTATCCCTCTTGGGACGCTCGCCGAGTCCACAGCTGTAACATGCACCTCTCCTGCGACGACAATGAAGGGTTTGGACCGACCTTCTTACTGTCGCAGGAGGGCTGTGTGCTACAGCTGTAGATTGGTGGGTCATTTTAATTGTACCAGAAAATGAAAGTTATATGGAACTGAGTTACAGAGAACCGATTGGTGCTTTTAGATAATTTTTAACATGTGGAATTTGTAAGAAAGTACGTTTAGATTCGTTTAAGTAGAACCATTAATATTTTCTGGCAAAATTAAAAAATGGCTGAGTGCACATGACGTGCACTATAGGTTCTCAAGTATAGTTTGTTTGTTTTGCTAAATGCATTTGTAATGCATTGCCTCAAGGAAGGCGACAATCATGTTGTGCAGTTCTTTTATATATGGTGGCTATCTGATTTAAGGAAGTATTGTGGGACTAAAACATATTGGAAATCCTATCCGGTACTCCGCTGGGATACTATTTTCGACAATGCAAATGGTATTATATAAAAATAGAAAAAACTTAAGAATACAAAATACCAAAACAAAATAAAATTTTCATAACACTCCATTAATAAGCTCAAACCCCTGACAAAAATAATATAAAAATAACAATTCTAAACGATTAAAACGAATATATTAATTTAAATGGCATACCAATGTACTCTGTACATAGGACCATAGCAAGTAGTACCTCGCTTGCCATCTCTCTAGAAACACAGCAATCGCCTCTTCTTTATACATGCATGGTTTTCGCGCTCGGCTTTCTTTACAGAAATAAAACTAAATTTGTAGAAAACTGAAAATCTAGAACGTTGTATGTAAATTTTATTTGACTTGTTATGAAGTGTGTTAAAAAAAATAGTAATATGAATTTTGAAGTATAATTGCAAACTTTTGTATTTCAAAAAGTAGAATTTAATTTATATATACCTAACATATTTAGTTGCATTAAGATATGGTAAAATAGTTAGATACGTTATTGAATTGAATTTCTTTTGCTTAATTAATTTTATAATGGTTAGAATTTTTTTTTTAATCTAGCTAGTTGGTGATCTTTCAAATTTTATTTGACAAATTATTCCATTAATTAGAAACTTGGTATTTTATTCATCAAGTTTAGTATTATTAATTGTAGGCGGTTTAGTGTAAATCGACTAACTCTTTTAATATGAAATAATATTAAATCAATTGCATGTGGGGACTGAATAACCAATTCGGTCTGGGGGAAAAGTAAATGTGGAGACCAAAATGGCCATTCGGTCTTTATGCTTTTTCAAAAAAAAAAAAAAAATCAACCATACTGATTTAAAAATATTTCGCATTTCTTCCCCTTTCTCATTTAAAAATATGATTTTGATTATAAAAAATTTATTTGATAAATTCCGCAAGATGAAAAAAAAAAAAATTAAAATGCTAAGTACGCATGACACGTACTAACTTACCAATCAACCAGTACCTCGGCTTTGTTGGAGCCTTTCACGCATCAAGCAGCCTTCATGCTTGACGCATCCATCAGCTCCAGCTCCAGTACCTGCACACCCAATGAATTGGAAATAACCTATTTAAATCGTTAAACTATTTGTAATTTGACCTGGCGGGATTATAATAATTAGAATTAATAAACCGGAATAATTAGTGAGACCGGAGTGACGCATGTATCCTCCGAGACCAGATCTTGACACCGATCCAACCAACCTTTGCAGTCACTATAATCTCGTTTGTTCCTCTCAAGTCTCATCTCTACCTTCTCAATTATTGTGGCCATCAAATTCTTTTGTATTTTTCTTTTCTTTGTTTTTTTTTTTCAAGAAAAGAAAAGTGTGATTAAATTTCAATGGCATTTACATCATCACAATTAATGCATGTATATGTACGGTTCACAATTAATGGCTAACTTTTCTTTTCTGAAAAGTTAGCCATTAATGGCTAACTTTTGAATTAATCATCTTTTTTTGAAAATAATAGTTGGATCATCTTTAGTGACACTATCTTAATAAGAATATTAATCATGTGAAGTCCACAAGCTAGACCATATTTTCAAAGGCAAAGAAAAAATTATTTTTTATTTTTATTTATTTTTCCATCCGAATTGCATGTCCAGGGATAATGTGAATTTTAAAGTTAAATTTTAGGCTTAGTATGTTTAATTCCTCAGCACAATATTGAAGTTTTTTCTCTTTTGTCAAAAGACAACTTTCCAATATTACTATTCTACAAATAAATGCTATTTTTTGTTTCGCTCATTTATATTCAATGAACTTTAACTTAAATTATCATGAATATCAATTAAATTTGATTGTTAAAGTTTGTCATCTACCACTAATTTGTGTTTACGGGAAGGAAAGTAAAAAACAACCATAGATTAAATATTATTGCAGATAATTTAAAAGTAACTCAAATAAAGGACTTTTACCCCTCTAATAATTTTATCACACGCGCGAAAACAGACCTTAAACACTGAATTAAATGACATAAATATTTCTTCAAAAATGTCAAGGGAGGCACATGAAGAATGTTTATGTCATGCGATATGTTTAGCTTCCATGTGCAGTATTGCATGACCATCTCAATCCGCATGATTTGATATGTGCTCCGGTTGTGTGAAGTTTTGATCTATAATTATTGCTGCTAATGAGTCGAGCCGGCTCGTGAATCAATGAGTTGAGCGGCTCAATATTTCATAACGAATTGGACTCGAAATTGAAAAAAGCCCGAACTCAACTCGGCTCGCTTTTGAAAGAAAAAAGCTCGGTTTGACTCGACTCATGTAAACTCTTGGCTCGATTCGGCTCGGCTCGCGAGCCGGCTCATATTTTTACTTATTTTTCTATGTTTCTTTGCATGATGATTGTGGCGATGTACTCTAGTTATGGGATCCAACAAACTTTGTCTCCGTCAAATTCTCTTCAATTATACGGATTTCATTAGATGATAGCAGGCAGATCCGACCGTTCATTTAAGAACGAACGGTTGTCCACGCAGTTCCCTATATAAGTAAAGTAAGAGATCCGAATAGATTCGTGATACCCAAAAGTAACACAAATTTGTGTTTGGATTAAGACCGTCCGATCAGAATTTGGGCCAATCCAGCCCGTAATAAAATACACAAAAATTCATTCAAGTGAAGATCAGACGGTCCAGATCGAAACAAAAATTTGTTTTACTTCAGGGTATCAGAATTCCGAACAGATGGGTTACCGAGATCAGAATAGATGGGTTATCGTCCGATCTGAAATAGACGGTTTGAATTACATTCGAGCTGTCCGATCAATGTCATATAACTGGAGAGGATTTGATACTATTTTCTGCAAATCAAAGCCGCTTCCAATCAATGTCATATAACTGGAGAGGATTTGCTTAAATTGAAGCTAGACTAAATACGATCTTAAAGACACGCTTTGTATTTAGTCCACAAGCTCCTGCTATTGAGAAAGCGAGTCGTAATTAGTTTATTAAGAAGCTCAAGGGTCGTGGCGGCTGTTGAGCGCCTTTCCTGGTGGCTTATAAGTAAAAATATGAGCCAGTTTGCGAGTCGAGCCGAGTCGAGCCAAGTGTTTACATGAGCCGATTTTTTTTCTTTCAAAAGCGAACTGAGTTAGAGTCGAATCATTTTGTTTCTCGATCTTATTGAGCCGAGCCGAGTTTGAGCCGAACCTTAATCATTAGCAGCTCTATCTATAATAAAAAAATTTGTTATGAGTATTAATATTAAAAATTATTCCTTATGTGGAATAAATATTGCTCTCATATAAAGGCTAACATTTAGCTAGTTTAGTGAAAAGAAGTATTGTCTTATTTAAATCCAATTAAAAAATTTAGAGTATATATTTAAGTTAGAGCATCTACATCCCTAAAACTATTAGAGTTTCTAATCTGACGTGGCAGTTTCTAATTCAGTTTCAGGGATGTGGGAGAGTTTCTTATTTAGAAACTATGCAGGAAAGTTTCTTATTAAGAAACTGTTTATAAACTCTATGTTGGCCAAATGATTGGCTCAAATCATTTCTCCTTTTTAATTTGTTGTTGACGTGGCTTAATAGAAACTCTAAAATGAGTTTCAGGGATGTGAAAGTTAGAAACTTTAAAGATCATAATTTTTAAAAAGTAGTTAACAGTTATTTAGAAATCCTTTTGAGTTTTAGGGATATAGATGCTCTTAGACGGCTTATAATCTCATATTTACTAAAACATATATTATTATCACATAGATTGGTATGGATTGATTTAATTATTATAAGATATTAGCGGAAATCAACATATTTCATATTAATATTAAAATGTATAGACAAAAACAGGTGATAATTAAGGTCATTATGCATGTAAAGAAGCTTTAGAATTTGCCAAGTATATCAAATGCATCAAAATTGCCTTGTCAAAAAATAAGCCAAAAAAATGAAATAGAATGGAATAGCAACCATTACTGTACCTTTATTTGTAAGAAAATAATTACAGACCAATTTCGAAACCATTATTGTACAAATTTCAATACCAACTTGATTGTAGCAACTATTACAGAATGAAATATCAACCATTACAGACCTACACTCAGTAAGTACCCTTATTTGTAAGAAAACAATTACAGACCAATTTCGAAACCATTATTGTACCAATTTTGATACCAACTTGACCGTAGCAATCATTACAGAATAAAATATCAACCGTTACAGACCTAGCTAAACCAACTTGCCATAAGGCTGAAACAAATGAATTTCACCTATATAAACTCTACCTAACATATTGACTCTATATCCCACCTATATTCACTGTGTAAGAGCTCACCTAAGCCATATATAAGCCAAAAAAACTCTTATGAAAAAATGAGAAAATGATGCATATATGTCTATCCCTGAATGATCTGAGAACCAAAAAAAATGATGCATATATGTTAACAGGTAACAAGCTAGGCATGGAATCGATTGTCCTCCCATGTCTAAATGGTAATGTTGAAGCTCAATTCCGCATATGTGCTTATTTTGTGGGTGGTTGCAGCAACATATTTATGTGACCAAGGACAAGGCAATTTTAATACATTTGATATACTTGGCAAATTCTAAAACTTTTTTACATGCATAATGAACTTAATTATCACATGTTTTTGTGTGTACATTTTAATATGAAATATGTTGATTTTCACTAATATCTTATAATAATTAAATCAATCCATACCAATATATGTGATAATAATATTTTTTTAATAAATATGATATTATAAGCTGTCTAACTTAAATATATACTCTAAATTGTTTAAATCGAATCGGACGGTCCTGATCTAAATGGATTTGAATACGTGATCCTCTAAATGGTGGACATTACGTTTTTTTTTTTTCACTGTATTGAATGTTAGCATTTATGTGAGAACAATATTTATTCTACATACGGAATAATTTCAGATATTAAGATTTATAGCAATATCATAGTGCAAAATAATATGAAAAAACAAACAGTCTTTAAATATATATATGTTTAACGAAAAAGAAGCAAAACTTCACACAAAAAGAATGGACTGCGTGTCAAATCATGCAGATTGAGTTGTTCATGCAATACAGACATGAATAGTGTGGGAAAAATGGCACGGCAGAGCCGGCTTCGTCACGAAACGGCACGGTAATGGCACGGAACGGCATGGCACGTGTTACTGTTCCTTGCCGTAATTCGCGTGTCGCGTGCCGTGATCATTCGTGTGCCGTGACCACCCCTTGACATTTTGGTCACGGCACGGCACGGCACGTAATCACGTGAGTCACGTGTAATTAAGACCGTCAAATGGTGAATCTTGAAGAAACTAACTTAAATTATAAAAAAATAGTTAAATGTGAGTCACGTTTAGACACGGCACGGGAATAGTGATCCGTGCCGTGCTGTGACTCGCGTGCCGTGACCATTCGCGTGCTGTGACCACCCCTTGACATTTTGGTCACGGCACGGATCACTGTTCACTTGATCACAGCACGGCACGGCACGTTTTTTCCACACTAGACATGAAAGCTAAACATAGTGCATGACATAAACTTGCTTTATGTGCCTGCTTTGACATGTTTCAAGTAAATATTATATTATTTTAAGCAGTGTTTATGGTTAATTTCACGTGTGTGATGAAATTATTAGGGGATAAAAGTCCTGATTTGAGTTACCTTCTGTATTATCTGCAATAATTTATGATATTATATTTTATTCAAAAGACTTTGGACTAATTTTATCAAAGCGGGGCTAACACTGTTCGATGTGTGTTTAGATTCGTGTAAGCATATCTAAAACATTTAAATTTTAATAGTTCCTTGAATATAAACCGTCGAAGTGAATTTTAACACCGATTGAACGGACTAGATCCGGCTTTAGATAAAACTTTGTCCAAGACCCTTTGAACAAAAACCTCACCCATAATTTATAAAGATTTTAGGAACATTATTCACAAATAATTTTACAAGTAAAATTTTAAAATAATTAGTCATACAAATAATGTTTTGACGAATAATTTCACTTTTAGGTTGTAAAAGGTGTCTAATTTTAAAATATTTATTTCTGATACTTTCTTTTTTCAAAATTTATGAAAACTAGACATGTAATCAAGAAATTTTGAGTTATTTTATGTAGACCAATTTGATGGCAGTATGTTTGATCAATTTATGAAGAGAGTAAATTAAGATAACATGTAATAAGTTAATTCTCATGCGCTATCAAATTAGAAATTAGGCAGAAAAATAATTTTAATGATAGATAATATTGAGTTTTTTTAATATAATAAAAATAGTATTAAAATTAATCCGTACATATAATGTGACAATGCAAACCATTTCTTTTCAAAAACGAATCACCTAGAAACTCTTTTTATTTAGAAAAAAAGAGAGAGAATAACGCAAAATCCGACATCCAAAATGAATATTTCAATTACCGTAGTTAAAAAAATTAACCACAAATACATCAAATTATATGTGTGTTGATTACGTGAAAAGAGCACGTCACACAAATTGATTTGATAACGTCACATCATGTTACGTGACAAAATTATCCAACGTTGTTTTTCTTTTCTTTTAATTGATTTTACAATATTTTCTTATTTTGTACCAACCTTTTTTATATTTTCTATAAACTAATTTAAAATTTAAATAAATAATTAAATATGATCAATCACATTATATTTGATCACGTTACGTGTAGTCAAAACATCATTACACATGATGTAACCATTGTTGTGATATATATAACTATCTTTTACAATTTAATCACATTATGTTACATAATTTTTTTTAGTTATATAATTCACATGTTATATATTCAGGTCTAAGTCACGTTTTTGTTTTGCTCACTACCGAAGCATTTTGGATTCCTCATCCTCTGAGATATCTCAAACTTTGAGTGTTTTGTTCGACAATCTCAACCGTTCAAATACGTTCTGCACGAATCACAACGTACAAAGAATACTGCCCCTCCACTATCCTCGATTAGCAAATGGAGAACTCCATCATCGTGTTCCAATATCATTTTGCAACTTGTATTTTCAACAATCTCCTTTCCTATAGCTGTTTATTATTTTCTCACCTGAATTTTGATCAACTATTTTGACAAATTCAGTAAAAAGTTTAGACTGACGAGATACAAAAGCAAAAAGCATTCAGTAAAAAGTATCTCTGAACGACGAGAAGTAAGCTAGTGAAGTGAAGAGTATTAATTAATTTTATATAGAGGGGTCGAGGGTTTTCCGCTTTTTAATAAACTGAAATGACGAGAATGCCCCTCCTGTTTCAGGATGGTTATTACTAATTAGGGAGAAAACCCGTCGTAGAAATTGGATATTATTTATGCGGGCCCCATAATTCAGTGGATGTATTGATCTCAAATTGATATATATATATCACATGGCCACCGCCTTACCAGCTTTTTCTATTATCGGTAATTAGTTGGCCTTATCCAGTAAAGCTAATTAGCCCTACTTTGTTTCGTTTGCTTTCTTTAATTCTTCCTGTGTTTCTTTGATGCCTGGTCCATGCATACACCGTTCTTTTAATTTGTTTTTTCTTTTTCAGCATAAGGAGAACTATTTAAATAAAGAATTAAAGAATGATAATGGTTTGAACCAGTTCCGACCCTATTAAATTAACGCTTGCATTTTATTATTTAATTTAGCACGAGCGGAGATGTGAGGGAGCAGAGAGCAGCGCGTTGGAGAAATTATGTAGGATTTTGGAATAGAGATGTACGGACTGGAGGAGAACAGGGGAAGTAGAGTCTGCCTATTTTTGGGCCTTTCTTATTTCATATATTTCAAGCTTTTGGGCCTTTGTTATTTCCAGGGCCCATCTGTCACTATTATGGTTGGAACTTGACTAATTATACGGCCCAACAAGTAAATTGGTAGTCTAACAAGTTTCAACTGACATCCAAGCTATTATGGGTCTGGAGGATGTCTAAATGTGACAAGGGTGTGAGATTTTGATTTTGATTTTGATTTTTATGATGATTGTACATACATAGTGTATATTTTTATGAATTCTGTCATAGTATATATTATTACATTTTCTAAGTCACTGAGATGCAGCTTTTTCACTTACCAAGATGATCGTTACTAAAATTAAATTTTGAAATTTAATGACCGAAAGAAAAAAATAGCATTATTTGTAAGAATAGTAATGGAATGTTGTCTTTTGACAAAAGAAAAGAATCCTTACTATTGTGCTGAGGAATTAATAATACTAAAGCTTTAAATTTAACTTTCAAATTCACATCATCTGTATTTCTCAAAAAATAAATTCACATATATTATCCCTGGACATGCAATTCTTTCTAACCACTGAATAGAGAATAGCATACTGATATGTAATAAGCAACATGTTGACCAACAAGTTAACAGTAAGCATTTTTACGCAAAACTTTCTAACTAGCAAGTAAACAGTATACTCTGCCTTTACACAATTCATGACTAGCAAGTACTAACCAAACAAATACACAAAGTTTAGTCAAGAAACAGTATACTCTGCCTTTACTAGCAAGTAAGCATTTTTAAAGCACGTCTGCTTGACAGCATTTTTCACTTGATCAAACGGCCTCTTTTTCCTCAGCTGTTTAGTCAAGAAAGAAATCAATGTCAAAACAAGTTATAGAAAAAAAAAATTTAATAAAAAAGGAAGTACCTAAAAGAATGTAACAGAAAAACAAAAAACATTTTTAAATTAAACTCTGAACCTTATTGGAAGGGCTTCTACCTCAGTTGTTTAACAAAAAAATAGCAATAAATCACTGGCAACAAAAATTCAATATGAAATGAAATAATAATAAGTTAAAGAAGGAACTAGCAGCGACAATATGCACTTGTCTGTTCTGATCAGATGTACCCGGCCCCACCACCTCAGCCACAGGTCCAATGTCGACTCTGGAACATTAATTTTTCATATTTTTAGGTTCGTTCAAAAGCCCTATAATAAAAAATAAGGGGCTCAATTGTAAAGATAGAACATTACCATTCCCAATGTTGTAATCAGCAAGTGTGCGGTCATCCTCAAGTCGCTTCCTGCCATAAATCAAGCTCTGGTCACTTATTACACTCCCAAATAGTGCCAACGAAGATGTGATGAACAAAGTTTCGGAAGCCGCATCAAAAGCCGATGTCACAAAGTTTCGTAAACCACATTTTTGTTGGCACAATTTGGGAGTGCAATCCATTCTGAAATTGCACCCCTCCCTGATCATTGCAATATATTGGCAAAGACATCTCCATTTCATCACACGCATTTAAGACATCTACAGAATCTAGGGGGACAAGCAGTTCTAATTCCACAACTTACTATCTAATGCATGCACCACACTAAAAGCATAGGGCTTATCTTTTATTGGACCACCTCGCTCATCTCAAAAGATATGGAACAGCACCTCATCTCCTTCCTGAGTTGGAACATATATTTATAGTGTTCTCTTTTTTCTAAATAAAGTTTTTGTGCTTTGTCACCTATAATCTTTATATGTGCGCCTCCATAGATATTAATGAATTGTCAGACCAATATATAATTATAAAACAACAAGTTAAGTTAAATTTGACCATTTAATTATCGACTAAAAATAAAATTACTTCAATAATCCTGCGAATTCTAGTCCATTAATAAATTAGAAATTGACCGTTCCAGGTATCCCTCAAATTCTTATCTCCAAGAAAAAAAAGGCAGTTTGGTCCGAAATTTTTATTTAATATAACAAATATAAAATTTCCAAGTCTACACATGTTTTGAATAAACTTTCAAATCTGCCAATTCTAGTAAATAATTTATTGGAAATAAGCCCTATGTATGGTAAATTATTCAACAAATTTAAAATCCTATTTCTGGTATGATTTTTATTTTAATTAAATAGAAGATGTTATATTTTTTATTTTAATTAAATAGAAGATGTTATACTTTTGATACAAAATACGTAATTTTAAATTTTTTCGAGGGATACATGAAACTCCCCCTTTTATGTATTGACCACGTGCCATCAACACGTATTTTTGTTGAGTATTTTTTTTATAAATACGTGTCATTTAATTTTTTTTTAATATTCAAAGTCACCTCACAATTTTTTGTTAAAAATACAAAGGCTCTTATCAATACGTGTTAAATTTATTAAAAAATTGGACGAAGAATTTATAAACAAGTGTTTCAAATATAAAGGCTCTTACCTTTTTTTTTATTTCAAACCCGTAGGCCTTCATTAATTGAAAAGTAAAGAAACATTCAAAAGCTTACGAAGATGTCATATTCTGTACGTGCAAAAATCATATCAACTTTTATTTCAATCATATTAATTATGTATTTTGTGTCATCCCTTCAAAAGCTTTTACTCCACAATCTTTTTCATTCCTATTTATAACACCTCTGACTCACTTTACAGTTGGCAATTGGCATGCGCAACAAACTTCTTTTGTTTTTGTTATTTTTGTGGCATTCAATTATGATATAAAATTATTCAAAATGTTCTTCCCGAAATCAAATATATATATATTAATTAGTAATTCTTGTTAATTGTTGATATTAATTACAAATTTATTTCGAATAATTTTTAGTTCAAGTTCTTACATAAATTAATTTTTAGTGGCATGAGAATTCGGATCACACCAGCTGTCAATACGGATTGGCTTGCATTGGCCTCTATATATTAATTCAGAATTCTTCTAAAAGTTCTTTGTATTTTAATTTTTCCTAATTCAAGTCTTACTTTATGTAGCTTTCTTATTCGATTTTCCCAATTCCACTAACATAAATATGTTGTAGCCAAACAATGGATTTTACAGTTTAACAAACAAAAAGACGGCTATGCAAGTTTCCATCTTTGAAAAGCAGCATGGCAAGATGTCACCGATGAAGAATAAGTTCAATGAAAAGAAATAATGATCATCAAGATTTTGACCGCTAGGTATCATAATTATACTTCCAAAGAGTATTGTTATACTTCTATTTTTAATATTTAGAAAATGATTTCAATTGAATTTGAACTTACCAAGTTATAATTGTATTAATTATAATTAAGATAAATTTCATCAGAAGTCATTGAACTTGAAATAATTATTAATTATAATTATAATTAAGATTATATTGTCCCTTATAAAATTAAAATTTGAAGTATGGATTTCGGTTGGCACACGTCGATGTCCATAGGACAAATTTTTTTTTTTTTTTTTAGTATTGACCGAATATCTAATAAGTCTATATGTTACTGCAACATATGTAAATATTATGTTTGAATCAAGTTGATTAACACTCCAAATTAATTGCAAAAAAAATGATGAATCTCTTTATTCATGCCCAGGTTATAAGGTATAAAGCATTTTTCTGGTTTCTTCAAAAAAAAAAAAAAATTGTGTTTGTTGTATATACAGGAACTAGTCATTCAAAAGCTTACGAAGATGTCATATTTTGTACGTGCAAAAATCATATCAACTTTTATTTCAATCATATTAATTATGTACTTTGTGTCATCCCTTTCCGCACTTTTACTCCACAATCTTTTTCATTCCTATTTATAACACCTCTGACTCACTTTACAGTTGGCAATATATATAACTTTATAGGTGGCAGTTGGCATGCGTAACAAACTTCTTTTGTTTTTGTTATTTGTGGCATTCAATTATGATATAAAATTATTCAAAATGCTCAGTATATTAATGTTTCCATCAAATAGAGTTTAGTAGCGTAATTGACTGTAATACATGCATTTAAGGAATCTGTACTTACACTACAGCTACCCCTTTTGTACTTGAATGCATATATATTAGCTGATGTAATATAATTTTTGCTTTTAAATTATGTTTATTTATTTTCAAATAACAACTTAAATCTTGAGTATTAAAAAAAAAAAAAAAACCTTGCCTTCTCTTTCCATACGCATAAGCTAATTATGAATACCATGCCTTCTCTCCAGCTTATAACTGGAAGTCCTGGACTTGGTACCGTATATTAATTAATACAATTGGTGTACCTGTTGGAGGATAGGCTGCCATTCGATTTATTTCTGTTAATCCGGTTAATTTCTTGAAACATGCATGCATTACATTTATTTAGTCTTATTACTAACAATAATTAGAGATATATTTAGTACACGTCGAGCTAGAGCATTAATTGTTGACAACATTGGGGCTTAGCAAAAAAAAAAGAAGTTACTGCTTTAATTAGAGTACACGTAGATTTATTTCTGATAATCCGGGTACCATAAAAGAAATTAATATCCTATTTGCAATTAATTAATGTTTTATCCTATTTGCAGCTGCTATCTTCACTTCTTTTAACTTATTTATATATTGCGCGCTATTTGTTGAAATTAATTAACTGAATTTGTTTTTTTTTATCCCAATCCACAAATTTGTGGTCTTGTCCTTCGGCGGGCAACCGTCTAAAGTGGATGGTGGTACCGCTCCTGCATGAACATGGTTTCAAACATGTACTGCACATCTACCATTGGTCTCAAACCAACTAAGTGGATTAGCCACATCCATATACCTAGTGCCACGAAGTTGCAATTATCTCAAATTGTTTTCATAAAGGATGAGGGTGGCTTCATTGGTGTGTCTTACTCTCAGAACAGGAGAATATCTTGAGTGATGCAATAACATCCTCCTATATTTTCCAATACAAGAATAAACTGATCCGCAAAGGTCTTTTAACATTTGAACAGTGGTACAGGAACCTCCGTGGGATCGATGCACTTCACGACCTATGTTATATGCATGGCATGTTTGTTAAAAACAGAAGCAAATGTGAGAGTATTGCGAGCAAGTGACATTATCCCAAGCACGATCCTTGACGACAATGAAGTTTTGCGCTGTCTACAAGAGCTCAAAACTTTTATTCCCGATAATCTCATAATGCCAAATGAGCTTAAAATTTTGGAGGAGAAGGTGATGGAACATTATCAAAGAAGTGCCTAAGAGTATATGGAGAGTTCAAGAAATGCTACTGCTCGAATCCATGGATAATTATCTCCATCATTGTCGGCATCTTATTGTTTGTCCTTACTTTTCTTCAAACCGTATATGGTATGCTTAACTACTACAATCAATGATTGCGCTAAGTAATATCGTCTTGTATCCTTAATTTTCTTTTATTTCATTATATCATGTATGCAATTACAGTTGTGTGTGTACTGGTGGTTTATCTTTATTCAATTCACTATATTGTTCTATATCATGTATGATGTACTTTATTTTCAATAATTAATTAATGTATGTTCTACCTTATTTTCATTGTAATTTATTTGTCATTTTTATGTATTTGTGTCGAACCATGTGTGATTTTATCGTTTTTCTTGTTGTATTGTATCAATTCACCTAACAAGCAAGTGTTCAACCATTAATTAAGTATGGATATTTCTTTATTAATTATAAACTTTTCTGGTGAGGGTATATACTTCATCCTCCTGAGTGTTTCTCCCAAAATTCTAATTTATGATATTATTCAATTTTTTAGGATTGATTTTTTTTAGGACCTCTCCTCAATTAAAAAAAAAAAGAAAAAGAAAAGAAAAAGAAAAAGAAAAAGAAAAAGAAAAAGAAAAGAAAAAAAAAGAAAAAAAAGAAAAGAAAAGAGACAACTAGAAGGAACTCCTCACTGGGCCCAACCCACTTTTGCATTCCATGAATGGATCAGACCGGATCTATCTGCTTCTAAAACTTTCAACAGGGTAAATTTGACACTTCCAACACAAGAAAATAAGAAAAATGTAAAGGGAAAAGAATTGAAGCAGCATGATCGGAATCTGGACTATTCAATATCTGTGTCAAAACATGTCTGATTGCATTTCTTGAAGTCCCTTATTTGCACCAGAAATTATAATTTTCCAGTAATTGAGGTGTTTAAGTTTTTCGTTTCTATTTGGGCCATTAGCTTTGGAATATTGTGTAATTCCACATTTAATGAATTAATTAAGACTTAATATATAGTTTGTTATTCGGCCCAATCCATTTTAGCATTCAATGAATGGACCGACTCCCGTTCAAATAGTGAAGTTGCATATGTATTATTCAAGCTAGAATTACAAAATTTTGCAAAAGGATCCAGATATTTGAAGCATACACATAATGTGAAGATGCATCTCAACCGTACCCAAGCCTAATATATAACCTATAAACTTCTACAAATAGCAAGGAGTATTAATTATTTTTCAAATTGACGGGACACACACGTGTGAATAAGGAGACTTAGTTCTTTTCTTGTATTTCATTAACTAAGATGCATTGTCTAATTGAAGTGAGAAAAAGGCTGAGAGATCGAGGATCCATATGTACTATATATCTTCAAGCAATACTAATCCTACTTGCTTAACCTTAGAATATATTAATGCCTTTGCTTGTGAAGTATGTTAGAAAAAGGCTGAGAGAGAATCCATATGTACTATATATCTTCAAGCAATACAAATCCTACTTGCTTTACCTTAGAATATATTAATGCCTTTGCTTGTGAAGTAGGTTAGGGACATTCAGTTAATATATAAGATTGACTACATTACCTATGTGTATCCTTGTGCCCTAAAATAAATAAAAAATTACGAAGCCAGTACTCGTCCTCTCCTCTCCTCTTTGGTACTTCTCTCTGCATATTTTTCTATCTAATTATAAGAATATTTTATTTAATACTAATTCTTATTCCTCCAAATCATAATTGGATGACCCAGATCTTAGTGGATCGATCCTCCGATTTGTGTATATATGCTTACTAGATCGATCAGTTTGTGAATTGTTGTGTTGGGTGATCTGTTAGTTTCATATCCATATTGTGCATATATTTTGTTTTTTCTCTATTTTTGGAGATGATACATAGTAATTAATCCGTTAATTACTAATATTTTATTTCCGTTAATTTGTGTAGATCATTTTAAGATTAAGATAGGAAAAGTTGACTCTACTTCAGGTAAATTCATTCTTGAACAATTCTCTTACACAAGTTTGACAGATCTGGAACATTTACTGACACATTTACCTCCTCCCTTTCTGATATTATCTCTCACATAAAACCTCCGATCCTACCACTGCCCTTAGATTTTATGGTTTATATCTTTACTTGGAATGCTAGAGGCCATGGAATTTCTGATAAACATAGATTTCTCAGGGATTATCTCCTAGAACATCACATTGATATAGTGTGTATTCAAGAAACCAAAAAGGATAATTTCCCTTCTAGAACCTTTTATCTGAATTTTGAACACACAATCTCCCAACATAGGATTGTCATTTGCCACTAGAATAAATGATGGTTCGTCTTTGAATGCTTCACTTTACACTAAATTAATTCTCAAACTTATAAATTTGACGTGTAAATACATCACTCGTGAAGTAAATCGGTATCAATGATTTGAGTTAGTCGTTTAAAGTATATCTGATGTCTTTTAGTTAAGCTTATCAAGACTTTGATGAGCGTAAAAACACCCTAGTTCTACTTATAAATACACACACACACATGTGTGAGTGTGTGTGTGTATGTATATATGTATATAATGGTTCAAAATACTATCAGTGTTTGTATTTAGATTTTCACCAACGTGTAATTGCTTTACTCAAGTATCAGGTTCTACCCAAGGTTTTTCAATATTAAACCGAAGATAGAGTATAAATTTATAGGAAAATGAAGTATAATAAAGAAAAAAGTAAGGGATCTTTTCTCACACTACATATATAATTGTCCAATATATACAGTCCGCTACACAAAGACACTTCGAATGCGTAGTAGAGGATTTGCGTAGTCTTCGCTTGTCCACTTGACAATTTTCGAATTCGCCTGGAGAAAGAGCCATAAGACGAAGATAGTCGATCGTCCTCTCTTCTTTGGTACTTATCTCTAATAATTCTTACTGTCTTATTTTTTTATTGCTAATATTTATTTGTCCGATCGGTAAGTTTTCACAACAAGTTATATACATCCACTTAAACTCTTTTTTTATGACACCAGATTACATGTATCCTACATTTTCAAAGTCCAAACAGTTGATCCAAACTATTTAACACAATGAATATATTAAAATGTATTTGCAGATCCACTTTTACATTTTTTTTATTTATTTTTTACTATTTATTAAGATGGGTACAAAAATTTAATGATCTGAAACAACGATTTTGTAAAATACTTTATAAATAGTAAAAAAAAAATAAAAAAATGCAAAATTTGATCTGCAAGCACATTTTAATATATCCATTATATTGAACGATTTGGATCGACTATTTGCACTTTGAATATATACTGACTAGATGTTATGAATATATAGTTGTGTTGGGAGATTTGTTAGTTTCATATACCAGAGAATGTGTCTTTCATTCTAATTACCTCCTGTCCTTAATTAACCTGAAACTGCAACGGTACGTATTGGGTGAGTGTCTTCTCTCTCTTTTCTCTGGGTCTAATTTGTACTGCTCTTACTAATTTCCTACCCAGCCTGTCCAGTTCAGCCTACATTGTGGGGGGCATGAATTAGCAACTCCGTAATATTCAGATTTCAATTATGCACCATTTATAGCATTTTTTAAATGTTTCTTTTGCAGTGCAGTAACTTGGTGGAGCTTGCAGTTGATTTGAATTTGAGATTTTGTTACACCAGGGAAAGAAGAGACTACAAAGACACTGCAACTTGTGCAAAGGTATTCTCAATGTTTTGAAGAAAGGTATCCTGGGAGCTAGCTAATCCTCTGTTCAGTAGTGAACCCGTCCTTTCTATTTTTTCTTCCTTTAGCTACGTACACTCATATATTTTGTGATTATTATATGTAAACTTTCAACAGACAAAAATACAACTGACCTCTCCAACAGACAAAAAAAAATTTGATACAATCTCCATTCTTCAAAGCTCAAGTTTCAAATTGATGCACACATAAAGTATGTACCAATATAACTAATTTTAGCTCTGTGAAAACATAATATGATATTCTCTAGGTTTCATATCTATATCGTCTCCATTACTCTTTTGTGTTTCACCACACTATGGGTCCAATGTATTAAATTATTAATAATTAAGCCTTTCAAATATTCCGCGTCATTCTATTGCTGGCCCCCATTAAATTATTAAATTATTAAATTATTTAATTCTTCCTTTGGCCACATGACTTAAAAGGTCTCCCGTCTCTTGTTTCTCTTCTTCCTTCATAATTCTGCATCCAATTGTGCTGCCCGTTACTGACATTTTTATATTATTTTACATTAATGGTGATTCTGAGTTTCTTCACATAAAAACAACTTCGGTAGTACTAGTATTTCTATTCATTCTACACATGATTAAAGTATGACTAAATTTGTGTCCATATATTGGATAAAATATAACAAAATTTCATAGAAAGTAAGTCATATTGCTAACTATTTATATTATTTTGATAATAATGACAACCAATTCGATGATCGTTAAAATAAAATCTTTTTCATAATTAAAACAAATTTTATATAAAAATTCAATTCAATTTAAAATTCACTGGTCATTCATCAAGTGGCTAGAAAACATATCAATGAGTATAAGGTTTTTAAATTACAGAAAAATTAATGCATGAGTATCAATGTAATTCTCAATTAATGTACGAGTATCAATGGCATATATTGCCAGCGGTAGGCTTGGTCTTGTACCGCTAATAAATGTAGCAGTACCATTTCCCGACTACTGTTGGCATTGCCTGAGATATTTCTTTTTTATAATGTTCATTATTGTGAAATAAAATTTCCTCAAGAGTAATTAATAGATTGTAGAATTATAAAATTCAACATAAGTTTTGAGGCCCTAAACAACGTTTTTTTGCAATTATGATTGCATCAGCTTGCTAGGTGCTCAAGGGTTGTAGCCCAGGTCACCAAGCCCTCCTATCCATGACGTGCATCGATGTTTAATTACGAGAATTACGCCCACATCACTACCTACTAGTCATATCTACGGCAACAAATTATACATATCAAAATATGAAAAATAATATACAGACTCACTCTGACAAATTCTGTAACTTTGGTTTCACTTCTATGTCTCTCACTGGTTTCCTATCCAACCTGCCCGGTTCTGGCCTCCATGTGGAGGGCCCTAATCTGTTGACAGAGGCTCATAGGTCTAGAGTTTCAAGATTCAACAATTTTCAAGTTGGTAGCAATTAACAAATTTTAGCAACTCCGAAATTTTCATATTTTAATCATGCACCATTTATAGCATTAATATATTTAAATGTGTCTTTTGCTTTGCAGTTACTTTTGGTGAAGCTTGCAGTTGAATTGCATTTGAGGGAAGTAGGAAGGAGGGATGGATTTTCTGTGTGATTTGAAGAAAGTTGAAAGAAAGATGGATGCCTTTCCTTTCGTACAAGCAATGCTATCTGAACCCGCCCTCAAAGTTCTTCTATCAGACAATTTCCCTGTTGATGTGGATTCTGAGATTTTGAAGTGGTTTATAAATCAAGGTTACGACAGCTATGAAATTTTTTTAAAAAATCATTACCCCTCAGAGAACCTTCACGATGAATTGCCAGTTGATGTTGAGTTTCTGCGAGTAAAATCTCGTCAACTAGGATATGCTATGAGGGAGATTATTCGACTTTCTCCCAGATTAAGGCACTCATTGAGATCCAAGTTACAGAGTTTATTGGCAAGATGGAGGGTTGATAGAAATGTTTGTTTTAGTTATATGAAGTGTATGGTCAAAAGCATAGAAACAGAAGGTGTATTGGAGCTCAAAGACAGGGATGCAGTTCTGAACTCTGTTGACGACATAAAAGGAATTAAAGATTTGCTTCCTGACAAAGCAGATAGTTCATACTGCTTAACAAATAAGGAGAAGTGCCGAGCACTCTTCCTCATGACAGTGTTTCCAGCTCTTTGTGAGATGAAGGAACCTGTTGAAATACTCTGGTTCTTATTAGATTTATCTATAGAGCTGGACAATCTCCCTGAACTGATTTGTGAAGCATGTGAAGGACAACCTTTGGCTATTCTCCTTATAGGGACTGTCATTTCACCCAAACCAAGCGACTACAACACATGGGCCAAAGTCATAGATGATCTAGACAAGATCAAAGAGTCTGATTATGGTGAGCCTGATGATAATCCTAATCATGGCACACTGGCGAAACTGTTAGAAGT
Organism: Carex rostrata; assembly: GCF_964058835.1. NCBI lineage: Eukaryota > Viridiplantae > Streptophyta > Magnoliopsida > Poales > Cyperaceae > Carex > Carex rostrata. Next base: position 4,534,170 of record NC_135949.1, read on the forward strand.
CCTGGCTCTGGAAAAGATCAAAGAGTCTGATTCTGGTGACTCTGATAATGGTGCTACTAACCATCTTCCGAGGCACATATTTACCTACTGCTTTTCTGATTTATCTCTATCACTCCAGTCGTGCATGCTTTATTTTGCATGTTACCCCATAGATTATGAGATTCCTGCAAGGTCTCTAATTGAGATATGGATTGCTGAAAATTTTATTACACCAGAGGCAGGAGAGACTTTGGAGGAGACGGCATACAATTACTTGGAACAACTTGTTCAAAGGTATTCTCAATAATCCATAAAATTGACATTTGTTCTTATAAAGTACATGTAATTGTTAGGTCCGTAGTTTGAAAACTATTATTTGATTGTTTTATGATTAACATTGATTAATTAGTATATATACGTACATCTTTGTTTGGTATAAATGGCATTCCTTTCTCTTATTTTGATAAAAAAGTTTTAGTATACAACCTAATAAACTCTATTCGTTAGAAAAGCTTCCATCAAGTCTTTGCACCTATCTTTAATATTAGATAATAATTATTTTATTTATTATATAAAATAGGAAATATGTTACATATTTTTTTTTCTGAAAATAATAATATTTTGCTCAGGATTGCCCATTTTTATTTTCAAGGTTCCCCTTTGTAGAATGAATGACATCCCAATAGTAAATGGATGATTTATATATGAAACATTAGGTTAGAAGTTACCAACTGAGAAATATGTTGACTCTACAATCTCCCAACTAATTTAGCGACATACACAACTCCCCCAAAAAACAACTTTATTTTAATTTCTTCAAATTGACTCTTTATTTTATTACAGTTGAAAAGGTCTTCATGTCCATGTAGAAATTTTGTTCTATTATAAATATGTATATTGTTGATGTTTGTTTATTCTTCTTGTTGATTGCAGGTTGTGGGTTAGAGTTTCAAAGAGGTCACTCTTAGGCACAATCAAATGTTGCCGAGTACGTCAACCTATCCATGAATTGATCATCAAGGAATCCTGGAGGGAGGGGTTTTTGGCTGCCAATCCAGATGCTAAAAAGAACATAAATTCCTTCACCCGTTTAGCAATCCATCATGGTAACAAGTGTGTATTCCCTGATAAGAAGTATTCCTGGACTATTTTACGTTCCTTTTTAGCTTTTGATTGTGATTGGGGTCTTCCTCTATCTCCAAACTGGATGAGAGTGTTGGAGTTGAATAAATCCCCAATCCCAGTATTATGGAATTGTGAACACGAGGACAGTTATCTAGTATATGTACGCTTGAGGGGTAATAACATATATGATCTTCCTAAATATATAGGGAAGGTATATCAACTCCAAACTTTGGATATTAGGGATACACCAATAGAAACCCTACCTGAATACATATGGGACGTCTCAACACTTCGTCACGTATATGTCAATCCAAGTCCTCAAATCAAAGGCCCACCCTCTAAAGCAAATATCCCAAACCTACAAATCCTGAAAACAGTTGGGGTTCCTGAGTCATGGCTAGACATAGAAAAATTTCCGAACTTCCTAATCAATCTAAGAAAGTTAGCACTTTCAAATACAAACAGTCCAAATTGCAAGTCTAATCCATATTGGAAACCTATTTCTATCCTTTTGAGTCGCATGGATCATCTCATCTCGATGGCAATTACAGGGGACTTTGTACCACCTGAGTTTGTTGATTGTAGAGCCTTTCCAAACCTTACGACGGTGATGTCTATTAAATTTGAGGGAGAATGGATGATTTGTCGAAAACTGTTCATAGATAATGTTGAATTCCCACCAAACCTTACAAAGCTCACCCTAACCAAATCTGGTTTGAAGGAAGACCCCATGCCAAGGCTAGAAAGACTGAAAGTCCTGAAATTTCTGAGCTTACAAGATGGAGTATACACAGGGGATCAAATGGTTTGTTCTGCAAATGGATTTCCACAGTTGCAGATCATGGAACTTAAGAAGTTGAACTTGAAGAATTTGGAGGTGAAACCAACGGGTATGTCACTACTTGCCACTCTGCGTGTGGTTCTATGCCCGAACCTCAAAAAGCCTCATCACCTAGAGCATGTTACTATTGAAGGTATAGATAATCCTCGTAATTGAAATGCTACGTTCAGCCTCATGCTTGATTACTTCCTTCTTTTCTTCTTTGTGCATGTGTGATAGGTTTCTCTTGTTATTTATGTTCCTGTTTTAATGTATGTTAATTATAATGTATGTTGGGATTACATGGAAAGTTCATGTTTGAGTTGATTTTGTGTTTCCATTTATATCAAATGGTATATTTACTCTTTTTAGTTTTTTTCATTATTATGCTTTTTGTATTTTGATTCTAAAATGGTCACGAGCTCACGATTTACTCATGTGCATAGTGACAAAATTTGCAAATATATGAATTATTATCAAGTATTTTTATTAGACCAACAAACAAATTAAACAGATTCCATATGGCCATCCTTAATTTTTTTCACATAATTTTAATTTTTTTTAGAACTTCAAATTTTATTATATTTTTCCAAATTATAAAAATTAATTATTTTCAAATTATGTAGATAATTTTCTCAAATCCCAAACTTGTTGATATGCCCGGAACTAATAATTATTATTCTTTTGATGCCACAAGGTACGTTGTTTGTTACGTCTTCTTTTCCATTTCTTTTAGTCTCTTTGAATACACACACACACACACACACACTAGTATCGTGTATCTGTGCATTGCAATGGGAATATATTATATATACAACCACGATTTGAACAACAAACCAACTGTTGGCGAAACAGCAACACATACACTTGCATAGAAATAAATTGACCAAAATTCATGCAAGTCAAAACTTTTGTGATGGAGCAGAAAATAAACAAATGAGAGTTACTATCCTCTTAAAAAAACTAATACAGATTTTCGCAAATCCCAAACAGAATCAAGACAGAATGCATCTGAGTTTTGTGCAGAGATCCAAAATATAACTTAGTTTGAAGAAGCTGCAACAGCTCTCTTCTTTGGTGTTGTCTCGGTTCCTGTAACATTTCAATGAAAAAGCACTTTATTTTCTATTCCAAAAACGGATAACATGTCACTTAAGTGCCTCAGTTGCTGTTTGCCACAGGAGCACCTGTAACCATTTGATCGTCACCATCATTTTTATTTTCCGTTATCTTTCTCCATTTTTTTCATTGAGGTTTTGTAAATTTTTTTCATGTTACCTTTCTCTATTGAAATAAATTATCGGATTTTCATTGGTATGGTAGCTTATATGAGTGAAATATGTGTACCAGTACAGTGGCAATGATACAATTTTCCGAACCAATACTATAATGGCATAAATGCAATTGTAATCACTAACCATGTTCTTCGAATGCATCTGCATCATTTTGCACAACATAATGTGGTAATCTTCTCCTCAGCCCCTCCACCACTGGTACCACATTCTCTTTGGTCGGATCTGTTAGCAACACCTCTGCAAGAAAACACAAAATATAGAGAAAATTACTAAGAGAGGCTTTAAAATTTTCCTTCTTCTTGAAAACAAGATATTTCTTCTTCTTTGCTCGTCATTTATGCAAATGATAAATCTGGCATGCATGCTATAATGAACTGAGACCAATCACACAATCTATTTAGAGAAAATTACTTCTTTTTCTGTCTAGAAAAGTTTCTGCAGAAACTTGAACACAATTTCTTTTTTGTGTATTAAACGTATTCTGCAAACTTGAACACAATTTCTTTTTTGTGTATTAAACGTATTCTTCACTAACTCAACCTATTTATATCTCACATGTCATGAACAAGAGTCACTGACCTTATCTGCAGCTTTCTAAGCGACTTCCTCATCAGCAACTGGTGCCTTCTACTATCCTGTTCTTTCTTGGTCTTGCCTCAGAACTAAAAGGAAAAAAGAGAAACAATACATAAATCCAAATTATTAGACTTCAAACTTTTCTGGATATATTTGAGACAATGTATCACAATTTAGGGCAATGCATGTTAAAACAACACACACAAACACATCTCTGATGTCTTATTATACTATTCTAAAGGAAAATGTCTCTTATATATGAGTTTACTACCAAAAATACAAACGTATTCATTAATCAATTTTTCCCACGAAAAAGGAAAATAATAATAAAAAGAGAGAACTGAAACAGATCACATATTTGGAAACAATATCAGGAAGCTAACACGTCTAAAATTTGTTCTGAAAACATTTAATAATATCTATGCATGGTTATAATAGTTTAGCTTTCAATAACATTTTTAAGCTAAAATGGAACTTAATTGCTTTCAAATACTAACAAAATCCAAAAGTATTGAAACAAATAAACCACAAAATATTTTTTTTAAGAGGTATCCATATAAAATACTGCCTAGATATTCTCAGAAAGGACTCCTCTGATACATTAACCATGGTTAAAAACTACAGGAATTTTATAGTAGCTGGAACAGATATTCCAGGAAAAACAATTTTGAGAATGCTAGCTTAATTATGAAAGGAAGAAAACATGGTTATCTCCATGAAGGTGATGATAAGTACCCAGGGGTAAGGCCAACTAACTATCTGACATTCCAACAGCACCCTTGTTTTCTGTTCTTGAATCAATTCTTTGTATGACGACAACAAGGAATATTATCCGTATTTGTTAAATTAGAAACCATTGGTTTGATATTACAGGGGCAATTTCATATTTATTACTGCAAATTCTTGTATGAAAACACACAAAAACATCACATCATGCTGCCAAAAAGAATATGTTCCTCTACAGCCCCAAATTCTCAGGTTCTTTGTTGTGTTTGTCAACATGCTTAAAGATAGTGTTTTTTTATCTGTCTATCTCTTTTCTTAGGTAGGTAGGTGATATCATAATAAAACTTCTGTCAAAAAGAATAAATAATAGTGAACCGGAAATGGAACAGCTAAATTATGAAGAAGACTTACACTGCTTGCTTCAGCCCAGAGAGAGAGAAGTACGGAAGAGAAGTAAAGAGTGTGATTGTTGAGATAGCGCAATTGGTTACAAATGGCATTGACCAAGTAGTAGCCTCCCTCAGTGTCAAGGTTCTTCATCAGACTCTGGTAAATGTCCATTGCGGCCCCCACCAATATTATGTCCATCGGACTATGAGTGATCTGCTGGCCCGATGTATTCTTACTCTGCAGTTGTTGTGTGGCCTGAACCAAATAAAATAGTTATTTAAATCAGTGACAAAAGCAGGCTTAGGTATGAGAAATTTTAAGGCTGATGCTGAACAGCGCCATCTATGATATTCTTGAAGTAACATCTCAAAGAGGGTATCTACTACAGATGGCGATCCATTACCTTGACAATTGGAAAAAATAATTGGTAATTTTGTAACCTGACTTTCTAAAATGTGACATAATCTATATTTATATGATGTACATGAACGATGATAGAATTTGCCACAAGTTTTACCGCCCATCAAACGACTTAAAACTTACAATAGTCTATCTTTACAGCAATATTTTGGTTCCTTGATGACTATATTTTCCTCCCACAGCAATGTAGCTTGAGAGTAGAGACAAACTTTACCATATGGTAGATAATGGCAGATATTTGGTGTAAGTTAAACTCTATTTCATGTTAAATGAAATGGGCCTTGTGCCTTTTAAAAATAAATAAATAAAGATGAGTTCAGTTTTGGTTGAGCAACATATATAATATTCCTCGACTCGGCTCCAATCACTTAAATACTTTATATAGCAGATAATACTTAACTTCAATTGTGTAAATGATTGGTATTTAGCAAGAAAAATCAAAGAATTAGAAATATTCTCAAATGAATTCACTTATAATTTATTACCATTCCTACACAGAACAGGGGAAAAAAAAGATTTATTAATAAATTATGGTAGTAACTAACTTTGTGGAATTCATGTGCACATGATGCCTATCATTGATATTGAATTTGTAGATGACGGTGGCTGCAATATGGGAGAAGCTGTGGGAGCGGCACATATGATCGAGAAAGGTCCGCTCGAACTCCTCGGAGAAACCGTCGACGATTCGATCAGGGTTCTCGCCAAAGATTTGCATCTGGCGCGGATGGGATTCGCTCATGCAGTGGCATTTGAAACTATTCTCGTCTCGACACTGCTTCTGACACATCTGGCAGTACCATCGCAGCTTTTGCAAACCCTTGGCTTTGATTCGATTGGCGATCGCCTTTGGGGTCAAAAAATTGTTTTTCCCAAGGAAGATATGAGAGAAATCAAACGAGAAAGAACGAGAGAAATCAGGTGGGGTGCTTTGCTTTTGGAGAGAAAGAAAGGGGAGAGGAGATGCGAGGAGAAAGAAAAACGAGAGAAGATGAGACTGGATCGATCGGACTCGATCCGAGCACAAGCGCAGGGAGAGGGGTGAGCAAGAGCCAAGGAAGAGGCAGAGAGGAGAGGTAGGGGAGGCGGGGGTCTAGGGTTTGGATCGGGAGACGGGCTTGCGCAGGAGTCCGTATCCTCTGAGATTCGTGGGTGATGTAGGGGTCAGAATTATGTATGCTTTGAGATTCGTGCAAACGTATTTAAATGGTTGGGATATTCCATAAAGTCACGCAAAGTTTGAGATATCTGAGAGGATACGAATTCTTTGCGTAGGGGGGTCGGAGACGAAACTTCTTTCGTCGATAAGGTTCGATGTGAAGAAAAGGAGAGGATGAATTTTCGAGCGTAAGGGGGAAAACGGAGGAAAGAAATGTTTCGCTGACTTAGATATTGTATAGAGTAGCGGTTATATTTTTAATTAAATTTAAACTCCTACATTTAAAATAAATATATTTGATCAGACAGATTATTTTGTTAGAGGGTTCAGATTCAATTCGAATTTAGATCAATTAATCGCAGCTGTTGCAGAATAAGGACACTCAACATAAATTAACATGCATAATATAGGAGAAGAGATATATAAAATATTAACCCTTTTTTATGTTCAAATTTTAAATACAGACGAATTTTTTTTGGTAAATACAACCTCACTCATAGTAGATGATAAACGGTCAAATACGCTCACCAATCATTTACAGGCTAAAAAAGATCAAATACCAAATTTTTTTTTTGAAATTTCATAAACGACATCAATACCAAAATTTTTTTATTTTTTTTTTATTTTTTAGATTCTGGCTACAGCCTTTAAGAAAAGCATTAAATAAAAAAGTAATAAACGTTAATGCAAATGTTGTTATTAATAAATGATATATGCAAATGTTGTTATTAATAAATCAAACAAACTTGTTTAGTGAAATCTTACGTAAGAAATTAAAATATAATTAAGAATGATTTTTTTACCCGGGTTGTTATTAATTGTTTTCCTTACAAAGGCTAAATTTTATTTTTAATTTTTAATAAAGAATAAAATAAGTATTTTATAATGATCTTTAATAGAAAAGACAACAAAATGAGTAAATTTATGAGTTTGGTACATAATTTCAAATTTTCAAAGAGATATGTACATAAAATTTTCTAATTTAATTAAAAATATGATTTTGATTATAAACAAATTATTTGGTAAATTCTGCAAGATGAAAAAAATCAAATTATTAAAATGATAATTAGTACGCATAACGCGTACTAACTTAGCAATCAACCTGTTACCTGTAACTCTGGTTTGTTCTAATAATGCTTCCTTCACGGATCCATCGGCTCCAGCTCCAGTACCTGCACACCCAATGAATTGAAAATAAACTATTTAAACCGTTAAAACTATTTTTAGTTTGACTTGGTGGGATTATAATTGTTGAAAATAACTAGCACATATTTATTGGAGATGCACCTTTTGGGGACACCTATCAAAGCATGTTGGAAATTTGCACATTATACCCAAATTCCAACCCTTCCTTCCCTGACGTTTCTTCCTTGGCTGGCATAACTTGATGTCTGGTAATTCTCACTCATGTGATTGTATTATTTCCATTTCCAGAAGATCACAATCTGTCCCGTGATCCGCTCTATATTCTTTCTATTAATTAATTGTAATTATCTTCCTTAGTTAGCTCAAACGGCTATATTGCCTATGTATGTATAAATAGCAGTAGGTTTGTACCTTGTAAATTATGATTGATAATCAATAAAATATATAAATTCCTTTTATCAGAAATTTTCATGGTATCAGAGCATATTGAACCACAGACTAATTGAGTCTGCTTATTTCACAAAATTGGTGTAGCAATCTAGATAAGTGATGTCGAACCCTCCTAACAACACACCACCAACCCTTGAAGGTGTAAGCAATAATCCTGGAAGCACCAACCCTGGAAATGTGAGCATATACAGAAACTCATCTGTTGATTCTTCTTTGCGCCTCTCCACCACGCTGCTCAATGGCGATAACTACCTAACTTGGTCGCGTTCAGTGACAATGGCGCTTCATGGAAAAAGAATAATTGGCTGGATAAACGGTAAAGTTTCTCTTCCTATATCTGATGGCAAAGATCCAAACTTTGAAAACAAATTGGAAGAGTGGCATTCAATTGACAACCTGATTATGACTTGGTTATTAAACTCAATGGAACCAAGCATATCTAACTTGTTTATGCTTGCATTTAACACCTCAAAAGATATGTGGGAAGGAATCAAACAAATGTATGGTCAACAAAATAATTATGCTCATATCTTCCAATTGAAACAAGATTTACTTCAAATAAAGAAAAAACCAAACCAATCAATTATTGAACATGTTGGATCTTTGAAATCAAAATTAGAAGAGCTTGTCGTTTACCAGCCTCCGACAATTGAATTGGGTGAATTACAAAAAAGAGCAGACCAAGAAAATGTTTATTTATTTCTATCATCCCTTGATTCATCATATGAACAAGTAAGAAGTCCAATTCTCCTCTCTCCCGAATTACCCTCGTTTGCTAGTGCCATAAGCTTGGTACAGAGAGAGGAGAGTCGTAGAAAGCTGATGAATCAAGGGAACAACTCAACTAACATTGAAACAGAAAGGAGTGCCCTAGCCGTGAACCATAGTGACAATCGATACGCACCGAGTGGCGGTCGCGGTAGGGGGAGAGGAAAAAGTGGTCAGATGCGCAATCTGAAGTGCGATTATTGCAACAAGAGTGGGCACGAGCGAGGAAATTGCTGGAATTTGCATCCACACCTCAGGCCGAACAAGGAGAAGAAAGTGACTGGAGGCGATCAGTCAGATAGGGCTAATTCGGACGGAGCCGCGAAGGGAAACTTAGCGGAAGCCTCCTCCAGTGCAAACGAACCTATCACATCTGTTTTGCGTGATTTAATTCGACGCCTAGGTGAGACGGGGCAGCTCGGTCAAGCGAATCTAACTGAACTTAATCAGGCACTGAACTTTTCAACATCTCATGAGCGCAGCCAGCATGGAGAAGGTAATTTTTATTATGATAATGGTAATTTTTGTGACAAGCCCTTGAAATTTTTAGAAAATGCAAAAACTGTTGCAAAACCTATACTTAATTACTCTATCAATTCTGAAAATTCCAGAGGCGTTGTTGCATTATCTGTGGTTCATAAAAATTATTGGATAATTGACTCGGGTGCCACAGACCACATGACTGGAAATTTAGCACTGTTGCAAAAAATTTCAAATAATAATAATAATAAATCATTTGTAACAGTGGCAAATGGTACTAAGGTCCCAATAAATGGTGTAGGACAAACTAATTTTTTCTCAAAAAATATTTCAAATATTATGTATATACCATCCTTGACTTCTAATTTATTATCCGTGGGTAAGATTACAAAAGAATTGAATTGTAATTTGATTTTCTCACCCAATAATGTAATATTTCAGGATATAGTTACAGGGAAGACGATTGGTGAGGGAACATTACAAGATGGATTATATATTTTAGATTCACTTAATTATGCTCATATTGCAAATTCTTGTACTAGCAAAGATAAACTATGGCATTATAGACTAGGTCATCCTTCTGATAAAGTTTTAGAGAAACTTTTTGTGCTACCAAATTTAAATAATAATTGTTGTGATGTTTGTCGTTTTGCAAAACAAACAAGATCTCCTTTTCCAAATTCTCAAAATAAAACAAATGTATCATTTGAACTAGTGCATTCGGATGTTTGGGGTCCAGCTCCAATTGATTCATACAATGGTTTTAAATATTTTATTACATTTATCGATGATTTTTCTCGCACTACTTGGATTTATTTATTAAAAGAAAAATCAGAAGTATTTAGTACTTTTAAAGAATTTGTAAATTTGGTATCAAACCAATATAATACTAGCATTAAAATATTACGTACTGATAATGGAACAGAGTATATAAACAAAGAATTTTCAGATTTTGTTAAAAATCTTGGCATTGTGCATCAAACAACGTGTGTTGGCACTCCACAACAAAATGGAGTTGCAGAAAGGAAAAATAGACATTTGCTTGAGGTAACTAGATCATTGTTATTTCAAAATAATGTTCCAAAATTATTTTGGTCCGAAGCTGTTCTTACTGCAGCATATTTAATTAATAGAACACCAAGCAATGTTTTACAAGATAAATCACCTTTAGAGACTTTGAATAATAAATTTATAAATTTAGATCATTTACGTATATTTGGGTGCACTTGCTTTATACACATTCAAAATAAACATAGGGATAAATTAGACAAGCATGCTTCAAAGTGCATATTTTTAGGATACTCATTAAAAAGGGGTATAAATGTTATGACCCAATCAATAAAAAATTACACATATCAAGAGATGTTACATTTTTTGAATTTGAACCATTTTTTCAACAAGAAGAAAGTGATCAAATAAAGGATCTGACTTGTTTTGAACAACCTAGACCACAACTAACAATTTTTGAGCAAGGTGTAAATCATGAGATAGGTACTGAAGAACTTCAACTTGAAGAAAATGAAGATCAAGGTAACAATCTACAAGCTCAAGGTGATACTACAAATACAAACACGCTACGAAGGTCAGTTCGTTCCACTAGACCTCCTTCAAGGCTAAATGACTTTGTAACATATCATACAACTACATATCCAATTCAAGATCATCTGTCATATGGAAATATTTCACAAAATTTTTGTGCTTACTTAAGCTCTATATCAAATCAATATGAGCCCACTACATATCAAGAAGCAATTGAAAATCCATTATGGAAAAAAGCAATGGAAGAAGAATTACATGCGCTTGAAAAAAATAGAACTTGGACCATTGTTACATTGCCTCAAGATAAAAAATCCGTAGGATGCAAATGGGTTTACAAAATAAAATATAATAGTGATGGCTCAATTGAGAGATATAAAGCTAGGTTAGTAGCAAAAGGGTTTACACAAACATATGGCATAGACTACAAAGAAACATTTGCACCAGTTGCAAAAATGAGTACGGTGAGAGTATTGCTCTCGGTTGCAGTAAATCAAGGTTGGAAATTGTACCAAATGGATGTTAAAAATGCATTTTTGCAAGGAACCTTAGATGAGGAAGTGTATATGAACCTACCACCGGGCCACCTAAAAGAAAATAACAAACATTTGGTATGCAAATTGCATAAGTCCATATATGGTCTCAAACAATCACCACGTGCTTGGTATGCCAAGCTTAGTTATGCTCTTTTAGAATTTGGTTTCACCAAAAGCTCGGCTGATTCATCCATGTTCATTAAAATAAACAAAAACTCAACAACAATTGTATTAGTATATGTAGATGATTTAATTGTTACCGGAAGTAATGACGAAGATATTGAGTTAATTAAGCGTCATTTAAAAAATAAATTTGACATTAAAGACTTAGGTCAACTTAAATATTTTTTAGGAATTGAATTAGCTTATTCAACTAAAGGTTTGTTCATTTCACAAAGAAAATATACATTAGACTTATTAAAAGAAACAGGAAAATTAGGTGTTAAACCATTCAACACTCCAATGGAAATTAACAAAAAATTAAATCTCGAGGATGGTGAACCCCTAAAGAATATTGGCCAATTTCAAAGACTTGTTGGTAAATTAATTTATTTAACTGTCACTAGACCCGACATTGCTTTCGCGGTTAGTGCAGTAAGTCAATTCATGCATGCTCCCCGGACAAGTCATATGGATGCTGTTGAACGGATTCTTAGATATCTTAAGGGTTCACCTCACTACTACAAAAATGGTCATTGTACACTGCACATTGTACACGGATTTGATAATTTTACCTAAAAACCGTGGAGAAATTGTAATTTTTTGGAAGCCCGAAATATTTGTAGGATCTCTACACGGATGTTTATTAAAGAATCAGTGTAGAAAGCCTTGAGAGAGCTACACGGACATTTATTAGGAACTGTACACGGATTATTATCTAAATAACAGTGTAGAAAGCTTTAAGAGAGCTACACGGATATTTATTAAAGAACCGTGTAGAAAGGTAAGAATTGTACACGGATGTTTGTTTAAATAGCAGTGTAGAAAACTTGAGAGAGCAACACGGACGTTTAATAAAGAGCCGTGTAGAAAGGTGAAAATTGTACACGGTTTTTTGTTTAAATAACAGTATAGAAAGCCTTGAGAGAGCTACACGGATTTTTAAGTAAAAAATCCGTGTAGAAAGGTTATTCTAGGGTTTTGGTTATATAAAAGACCTCCTTCTAGCAGCGCCGTTTTGATCAATTAATACTCTCTCTCTCTCTCCTTCCAGAAGTTTCATTCTGATTTCTGTGAACAAAGAGCTAGGATCTGAGATCTTTGAAGTTAATTTGTATTTCTCCTCTCTATCTTGCTAAGCTTAGTCATGTATATATATATATTTCTCTTTTCTGTTACTAGCTTATTATTGCTTATTTAGGTCAATTATTAATTAATGCATGCATGCTTGATTTATTAAGATAATGTAAATAATTAGTGTAATGTGGACCATTTTTTGAAAGTGAGAAGTAAAGAAAACGTCTAAGGTCTCCATCATCAGATCTGAGAAAAATCGTTGAAGATCAGTACTAACGCTTCCGCCTAAAGATGTCTGCACTTCAGAACTGTAAGATTTAAATTACTTTGCTATTTTATTTTGAATTTACAGATTATGGATTGCTTGTGTTTTTTTAATTGCAAAACACGTCATGAATTATTAAGACTATCATTTGGTATCAGAGCCATCGTAAATTCATATAAGATGCAATAAATTTTTTTTACGAAATTGATTTTCAATGGTTCGTATAAAAGCTAGACAGATTCAACTAATTTTATATACAAATATTTTCTTATAATTTTGGATGAAAATTTTAAAGGAGAATTTTTATTCCCTATTATGTATGCACATATATGTTGATCAATGGATTCTTATTGGAGATGCAATATGTTGGAGACCTTTAACCAAGAGGCATCATGTCATGGATCACATGGGAACTCCTTTTTTGATATGTTGGATCTAATACGCCTTAGTTTGTATGAAATTTCGGTCCAAACTAGATCATAACCAAGAGTTTTGGCAATTTGAGCCCAACTTACTGAATTTTGGGCCAAAGCTTGATCATGTGGTTACTAAGTGGTAAGGATATAACTTTTATACAAACATTGTATTGGATCCTAAGGAGTATATGTTATGTTTTATCACATGAGATTGCATGTACAAAAGGCTTTGTATATATATATGTTGCATGAATTGTAATCTTCTACCTTTTCTTGTTACTAACTAATACCAAATTATAATTGTAGTATGGACCAAAGCAAAAGTGTTACACCAAGGAGCAAATTGACGATGTCAGATGTATGTGGACAAGGCAGTTTCAATTTAAATTTTGTAATGCTCAATATGGATTTGTATAATTTTGTATAATTTAGTGTACATAAATTATTTATACTGTTGTATAGTTTTGGAATTATGAGTTTAAAAGACCTCTGTTTAATGTTTCTCTGTTTTGGAATTCTAATTTTAAATGGCTAACAAAATTAGAAGCTAGCCACAAAAAAAAAATGGGAAAAAAAGAACAATTCTACATGGACATTTAACTAAAGTCCATGTAGAAAGGTATTTAAACATTAAAAAAAATTGAAAAAAAAAACAATTCTACACGGACATTTAACTAAAGTCCGTGTAGAAAGGTATTTAAACATATAAAAAAAAAATAAGAGAGCTACACGGACATTTAGCTAAATATCCGTGTAGAAATTAAACATATAAAAAAAATAAGAGAGCTACACGGACATTTAGCTAAATATCCGTGTAGAAAGAGTAATTGTACATGGACATTTAGCTAAATGTCCGCGTAGAAAGAGTAATCATACACGGCTGTTTATGTAAATATCCGTGTAGCTCGGTTATTTTGAGAGCGACGCTGGCAAGCGTTTGTACACGGTTGTTTATGTAATAATCCGTGTAGCTCTCGATAATCGCACACGGGTAAATATCCGTGTGTAAATATTCAGGGATTTCTAAACCCTCACATTCCACACGGTAAGAAATCCGTGTAGCTCTCCTATTTATGTCCGTGTACAATCACTTATTCTGTAGTAGTGCCTGGTCGAGGTATTTTGTTTAAGAAAAATAATGATTTGACCATTGTAGGTTACTCCGATGCGGATTGGGCGGGAAGTTGCGATCGGCGATCGACAACCGGCTATTGCACATTTGTTGGAGGTAATCTTACAACTTGGAAAAGCAAAAAACAAAGTGTCGTAGCAAGGTCAAGTGCCAAAGCGGAATATCGAGCAATGGCGGCAACCGCAAGTGAGTTAGTTTGGCTAAAACAATTGCTAAATGACATGGGAGTTAAAAATGATCAACCTATGAAGATGCATTGTGACAACAACTCGGCTAGACACATTGCATCCAATCCGGTGTTTCATGAGCGTACAAAGCACATTGAGGTTGATTGTCATTTCATACGAGAAAAAGTGCAATCAAAAGAGATTGAAACACCTTATATTAGCTCCAAGGATCAATTGGCAGATATTTTAACAAAGGCTTTAGATGCATCAAGTTTTCAAACTATCTTGCACAAGTTGGGTTCTATCAATCTATATGATCCCAACTTGAGGGGGAGTGTTGAAAATAACTAGCACATATTTATTGGAGATGCACCTTTTGGGGACACCTATCAAAGCATGTTGGAAATTTGCACATTATACCCAAATTCCAACCCTTCCTTCCCTGACGTTTCTTCCTTGGCTGGCATAACTTGATGTCTGGTAATTCTCACTCATGTGATTGTATTATTTCCATTTCCAGAAGATCACAATCTGTCCCGTGATCCGCTCTATATTCTTTCTATTAATTAATTGTAATTATCTTCCTTAGTTAGCTCAAACGGCTATATTGCCTATGTATGTATAAATAGCAGTAGGTTTGTACCTTGTAAATTATGATTGATAATCAATAAAATATATAAATTCCTTTTATCAGAAATTTTCAATAATAATAAGTACTAATAAACCGGAATAATTAGAACTTGAGCTCGACGACCAGTGAGAGTGAGACCGGAGTGACGCGGTCAGGTTAGATTGTCGGGGAGTCTGTTGAGGTGTGCTCTTGACGGTAAGGACTAAGGAGAGAGATATACCCTCGGAGACCAGATCTTGACGCCGATCCAACCAACCTTTCCAGTCACTATTATCTCGTTAGTTCCTATCATCTCTATCTTCTCAATTATGCTCATGTATTTCGTTCTGTGGGGCATGTTTACAAACAGGTGGCAGGCGACAGATAGAGGGCCACAAAGTGTTATCAGAGAACTGTTACATTCAGCCCTGATGATGCCAAAGCTCGAGTAAGTGTTCAATTGTTCAATTCTTGGATTCTTAGATTCTTGGATTATGACATTCCAAGTAAATTAATTGTTTCAAAATCCGGTTTTTTCCGGTTCTGACCTGTAAACAACATTCTATCATTTGAGCAATGCAATTAGATGTTGCTCTGGCTGAGGCATGATCATATCTTGGAAAGGCAAGAAATCATCTCAAGTTAATTAAATTAAGAATGTTATAATTTATGACTTGCATCTGAGCCCATAGGTTTGGTTAGAAAATGGGTGTTTAAAATTGGAAGATGAATATATAATCAGTTGTATTTGATTTTAGGATGAATTAATATAAATAGAAGGTACTGGTATTGGATATGTCTGGTACCATGTCCTTGTATTTGACATTACAAAATGAAAACAAAAGAATTAGAAACAATTCATCTTTAAAGTATGTAAAGTTACTTCACTTTATTATGTAACTGGTTTATATATATATATATAGTGATGATTATTGAAATTACTTTAGTAGAAATTGGTACCAACTGAAACATGATTTACTTTCATAGAAATAATGCGGCACATTTTCAAGGAGCACTGGTACCAACAGTTCATGTCATTTACTTGGACCCAATTGGATCTGGGTGAGGTATGTCGTTTCTCAAATATCATGTGGGCTTTATAACAAACAAACAAATGACCATTATCCAAATTTGGATGAAGAAGTATAAATTGTATTACATTTTGCATTATCACAAACATGTAGACTTTATAAATTGCAATTTTCATAAATAGCAATATATTGTATATGATATTTTGTTAAATAATTGTGTAATTTATTAAATAGTCATTGTTAGACAACCACGTACGTAAGAACTTTCTACATTTGTTAATACACTTTAAGAGGACACAGATTCTGGAAATGATATAGCTCATATGATTTGTTATAGAGAATTTGAAATATAGAATCCGGAGTCCACGAAATATTGACTTTGACTTGTAGGCAACTAGTGACTTGACTTTGGCTTTTCTTTGTAGTAGTACTCACGTTGTAGACCTGTAGTTTTAAGTGGACAGAAAATGCTAGTTTTCAATTCACCCATCTACTAACATTTGACCATCTGGTAATAAAACAACTGATAGCTGATAGCTTACTGTATATATTTTGTTGGTTGTGTAGATGTTGATGAATGTCGATCAGTATACAGATGTGAACCCCTGTATTAGATGTGGTTTCAGATGTCAGCACAGAGGGAAGTTTCAGATGTGGTTGCCATTCAGGAATGACTGGTGATGGAAGAAAAGACGGAAGCGGTTGCAAGAAGACATTTCCGCTTGGTTTTGTTTTGGATATGCAACACTTATCTTTCCATAAAATATTCTTAAATAATGAATACAGAAAGTATATGAGTGAGGCTATGGTACTATGCATGGTGCGGATTGGATTGTTCTGTACTATAGATCAATATCTTTAATTTCAAAGTTCAAATAGTCAATCTGAACTATTCAAAACGTTATTCATACAAAAATGTACTCGCAGATTAAATTTCAAAATTTTTTAAATTTTATTTACTATTTTTTTAGATAGGTATAAAATCACTAATTTTGAATGGTTTAAACTTTTTAGATCAAGTGATTTTCAACCTATCTATGAATATAGTAAATATTTCTAAAAAATATAAAATTTGATCTACATGTACATATTCATATAGAGATCATATTGAACTATCCAGATTGATTCTTTGGACTTTGAAAACGGAAATATTGATCCATTATACGGACCAAATCTGTGCTATGTATAGTACCATAGACTCACTCAAAAATTTTTTGACATAATCATATACTAAGTTCACGTTCAAATTTAATTATGACTGAAGAACATTTAAACAATGAAGACACAACAATATAAATCCTAAATATGTAAAATAGATAATCTCGTACTCAAAATATATATGACATATATAATCATATGAAAAATATGAAAAATATGGTCTCCGCTAATTTTGGTCCAAAATAATTGAACATACTTTCGAATTAAATACAACACTAGGGCCCTGTTCGGCAGCTTACTATTCATCGTGGGAAAAAAAATTCACTCAGAGCCAAGTTATTTTTCCCATGATGAACAGTAAAAATTAGTTCAAAATTATTGATTCCCATTCCCATTCTCATTCCTTAGCAGGCCGTCGAACAGGGCCTAGATGTGTAAGGTGCATTTCAGAATTGCCTCAGAAAATCCAGACTGTTGTGCCGCTGAAATTGCATAGCAAAATGCTAAGTGCGTATCCTCTGAGATATCTCAGTTTTTGTGTGTAGGGGTGTCAATGGGTACGGTACGGATCAGGTGGAAACATTTTCATACCCATACCTATTAAAATTGACCTTACCCATACCCTACCCATACCCATTAAAAATTGATCTTACCCTACCCTACCCTTACCCATTAGTATTATCGGATAACGAAACGGTAGCGGGTGAATAACGGATAATACTAGTATAATAATTAGTTTTATTGTATTTTACAAATTAAACATCAAAAACTCATTCATTTTAACACATATAATTGCATTTCTAATAAAAAAAATAAAACAAATGTGCAATCCAACTAAATTATTTTTTATAAAGAATAAAAATTCAAAAACACGAATATACATTTAAGTGAGTTGGAAATTGAATTGAATATACATTTAAGTGGGTTGGAAATTGAATTGAATATATATTTGGATTTTATAATTACCCTATAGGGTAACGGGTACGAAATAGTCATTACCCATATCCTTACCCATTTATTTAACGAAAAAAAATTCTTACCCATACCCATACCCAATAAGCTGACGAAAAAAAAACTTATCCATACCTGCCTTATCGAATACGATACGGGTTGGGTAAACGGCTAAAAAGGTACCATTGACACCCCTATTTGTGTGACCGACGTGTACAGTTCCTAATCGAGGATAACGGAGAAGCAGTATTATTTGTGCGTTGTGCTTCGTGCAGAACGTATTTAAACGGTTGAGATTGTCGAACAAAACACTCAAAGTTTGAGAACAAGCCTAGTTGATACTTAATCAGAAAATGAACAAACAAATGACCATTATCCAAATTAGGATACGGTGAAGTATAAATTGTATTACATTTTGCATTATCATTTTTTATACTCAAACATGTAGACTTTATAAATTGCAATTTTCATAAATACCAATTGTATATGATATTTTGTTAACTAATTCTGTAATTTATTAAATAGTCATTGTTAGACAACCACGTAAGAACTTTCTACATTTGTTAATACACTTTAAGAGGACACAGATTCTGGAAATGATAAAGCTCATATGATTAATTTGTTATATAGAATCCGGAGTCCATGAAATATTGACTTTGACTTGTAGGCAACTATTTTTTGGAAATTCTGGCATATAGCCCGTTTCATATAGAAACCTAGTGACTTTGACTTGTAGGCAACTAGTGACTTGACTTGGCTTTTCTTTGTAGTAGTGCTCACGTTGTGAACCTAAGTGGACAGAAATGCTAGAGTTTTCAATTCACCCATCTACTAACATTAATTTGACCAGCTGGTGAGGCTAAGTTGAGCAATCAAAGTTCTCTCATTTAAAGTAGTCCATTTTTGTGTGGAAAAAATAGCCAGTTAGACTTAGACCATTGACGAGGACCATTCAGCCAAGACTAATTCTCACTTCTAATTTGTGCACAAACAAATTATCTCCTCTATATATGTGAAGCAAAAATATAAAATAAATTAGTTACATATAAGAAAAATTAAGAGACCACAAACCATACTGAAATTGACTCCAAAGTCAACAAATCAAAGAAAGGAAATGCAAAGTACATAAAGTTCCAAACATGTTGTCTTCCTTGTTTCCATATATGCAGTGAGTAGATGTATTACATTGAATTCTTAAGCAAAAGCATCTAATTTCCTCCAGAAATCAACCATGCCCTTAAAGAACCACCTCTTCCTACTACTATTGTTCATACTAACATCCATACCACTTTATTCATCCTCATACATCAATCCTTCTTTACCGAATGCTGATGGTTCCATCCCCCTAACATGTAGCTCCGTTCCATACCCATTTGGCACTGTTGGCATCGCCTTACCAGGCTTCGAGATAGGCTGCCCCGAGGAGCTGGATCCCTTGCTTTCTCCTCCCTTCTTGTCCATTTCCAACGAACCCTACATTATTCAAGAAATATCATTACAAGGCTACATAAATATCTTTGCGGGACCGATTTATACAAGGTGTTTAGGTGCCAATGGTATATGGATGGAATCTAAAGGATCCGGATGGATTAACTTAGATGAAACTCCTTTTGCATTATCTTACCAATACAATATTCTCACCGTTGTTGGCTGCAACAATTTAGTCTCGATAAGAAGACAAGAAGAAATTCAGACAGCGATTCGGGGCTGTGCCACCTTTTGTGGCACTCATGATACTTCCTTAGGCGACTCTTGCTCTGGCCTAGGTTGTTGCCAAGCTGCTCTTCCAGGCACTCTAAAAAGCTTTGATCTTGAAGTTACTCGATTCAGCATATCGAATTTAACTGCAAATTTTATCAACTGCAGTGCAGCATTTTTTGCTCAAAGAGATGATTTAAAACAAAACCAGAGCGGGTTTCTCTTTCATGACTTCAATTTTTCAGATCCACAGTCCTATGACGATTACATCATACAATTGGATTGGGCAATCGGAAACAAGTCATGTGAAGCTTCTATTAGGAGCGACATTGGTTCCTTCGCATGCAAAAAAAATAGTCACTGCTATAACTCACCGTCGATGGTTGGGTATCTGTGCAACTGTAGTCAAGGATATGAAGGAAATCCCTATGCCCAAGAAGGTTGCACAGGTATAATACATAATTTTGCAGCACAAGCAAATTAACATTGCTTGAAACAGCATATAATAATTCTGACAAAATGGTTTTTACTTTGCTTTTCTCTGATAGCTTATTGTATATATTTTGTTGGTTCTGTAGATATTGATGAATGTCAGTATACGGATGTGAACCCCTGTATTAGATACTGTATCAACACAGAGGGAAGTTTCACATGTGGTTGCCCTTCAGGAATGACTGGTGATGGAAGAAAAGACGGAAGCGGTTGCAAGAAACCATTTCCGCTTGGTTTCGTTTTGGGTATGCAATTCTTATCTTTCCATAAAATATTCTTAAATAATGAATACAGAAAGTATATGAGTGAGGCTATGGTACTATGCATGGTGCGGATTGGTCCGTACTATGGATCAATATATCTTTAATTTCAAAGTTCAAATAGTCAATCTGAACTGTTCAACACATTATTCATACAAAAATGTACTCCCAGATTAAATTTCAAAATTTTTAAAATTTTATTTACTAATTTTTTAGATAGGTATAAAATAACTAATTTTGAATGGTCTAAACTTTTTAGATCAAGTGATTTTCTACCTATCTAAGAATATAGTAAATATTTCTAAAAAATGTAAAATTTGATCTACATGTACATATTCATATAGAGATCATATTGAACTGTCCAGATTGATTCTTTGGACTTTGAAAATGGAAATATTGATCCATTATACAGACCAAATCTGTGCTATGTATAGTACCGTAGACTTAGAGTGGGAAAAATGGCACGCCGGAGCCGGCTCCGTCACGGAACGGCACGTGAGTCATGGTGTGATTCGCATTCCGTGACCATCCCTCAATATTTTGGTCACGGTGCGGCATGGCACATATCACTGTTTACTTGGTCACGACACGACACGGCACGAGACCAAAGTCACAACACGGCACAGCACGTTTTTTCCACTCTACATAGACTTACTCAAATTTTTTTGTAATAATCGTAAGTTTAACAAATTTTAATTTCAATAACTCAAGTAATTGATCAATTGAATTAGTTTATATAGAAAAAAAGTAATTGATTGATCAGTTGAACTAATATTCATTTAATTATTTGCAGGACTTAGTATTTGTATTGTTATCCTATTTCTTTCCAGCTCCTTGGTGTATTGGGCCTATCAAAGACGAAGACAAATCACTACAATCAAGGAGAAATATTTTCGGCAATATGGAGGTCATTTGTTGCTTGAGAAGATGAAATCTGAGCAGGGATTTTCATTTAGAATATTCAAAGAACAAGAACTGAAAGAGGCTACCGACCACTTCAACTCAAAGAATGTGGTAGGAGAAGGAGGAAATGGTACAGTATACAGAGGTACCATTAATAACAAAGAGGTAGCTATAAAAAAATGCAAGACAATCAATGAGAGGCAAAAAAAAGAATTTGGTAAAGAGATTCTCATCCTTTCCCAAATTAACCATAAAAATATAGTAAGAATCCTCGGTTGTTGTCTTGAATTGGAAATCCCAGTCTTAGTTTACGAGTTCATTTCCAAAGGAACTCTATTTGACCTCCTCCATGGGGAGAATGCCACGTGCATCCCGTTAAACAATCGTTTAAGGATTGCTCAAGAGACTGCAGAAGCACTAGCTTATTTGCACTCATGGGCATCCCCTTCCATTGTTCACCGTGATGTGAAAACCTCCAATATACTTTTGGATGAGAATTTTGTGGCCAAGGTGTCTGATTTTGGTGCTTCGGTTTTGGCACCAACGGGGGATGATGAAGAATTTGTGACACATGTGCAAGGTACCCGTGGTTACTTAGACCCAGAGTACGTGCAGACTGGCCAACTCACTATAAAAAGTGACGTGTATAGCTTTGGTGTGGTTCTCATAGAACTTCTCACCAGAAAGAAGGCCTTCTACATGGAAGGGTTGGAGTACTGTAGCCTCGCAGCAGAATATTTGTATGCTATGAAGGACAACAGAGCCGAGGAGATATTGGATGATCACATCACATCATTCATGAGTATGGATGGAGAGAACATGGGACTTATTAAACGAGTGATGGAGCTAGCGAGAACATGCTTGCTCATGGAAGGGGAGAGGAGACCTGATATGAGACAAGTTGCTGCCATGCTTCACACAGCAATAAAAGACATGGAGGGTCCTACACAAGAGATTGCTGAATGCTCAATTACCAGTGAGTTGGAGATGCCTGACTTCAGCGAGTTGGAGATGCCCGACTTCAGTACATAGCAAATGTTTTTTTTTTTAATTTTAGTACTGTATTGGCAATTTTGTGGTTTTTCTTACTTATATGACTAGGATGGCTATTTTGATATTACTGTTGAAACTTCGGTTACATAATGAACATTATAAAAGGATAAAAGCTAATATGAGATATGTCTAGGTTATTTTGGGAAAATGTTGGTTATATAATGAAGGCTGGAAACAAACCTAGCCGTTTCTTTCGGTGACCTGAACAAAATATAAAATAATTTAGGTAAGACCTTCTGAAATACCATAATATAAAATATGAGAGAATAAGCATCCAAGTTTTATCTCAAATGAACCAAGCTGTAATAGAATAGTAAATTAAGTTGAGACACCACACATTCCTCCTTTCTCCATTGAACTCCTTTTCTTCTACTCTTTTGTAGTCTTTATTTTCGACACAACATCCTCTCCTCTCTCGGTTTTATCTTCTCAAGCGGAGAGGAGAATGAGAGAGGGGCGGAACTAGAGTCGAGCGGAGCCGATCGAAGCCGGAAGTGCAGTATCGTCGAAACTCGGAGCGTAGAGTCTATTTCTTTATAGGAGTGCAACGGTTAGTAGGTTCGATCGTCGTCAGAGCGCAGCAGTGATCGAAAAAGTGGATCTGGTCGTTGAGCGAGATAGCATTAGAGTGATCAACATCTCAATTGGAGCGCAATAGTGATTAGATCCGGTCGTTGTCGGAGCGCGGCGGGGTTGAAGAAGGATCCGGTCATGAAGTGAGATGAAGATTAAGGTGTTAGAGTGTTGAAGAGATAATTAGAATATTAGAGTAATTTAGATGATTTTATGAGAATAAAATAAGTAGATTTAATAAATACGGTCATTTGATCAATTGTAAATATGTTTTTTTATTAATGAAATTCTTAGTAAGCATTTAAAGCCACTAACCTACAAAAAAAAAATAATAATAAGTTGATGCAACAAACAGTCTGGCACCTATGATAAAAGCGTAAATGCTGAAATACTGAATTCAGTCACAAACATGCATGCATGCTTTTGTTGGCATGAGATCCACAAATCAAAATGGACGGTTTTGAATAAAATATTTTAAAAGATCCCACATAATATATTACTAGCTTTAATAAGATTTGCTTGATCAGAAGGGCTCAATGGGAAAAAATAAATTTTGACAATGAGTAGTTAACATTAGGGGTAAATAAAAAAATGTCAACAGAGTTGAGGGATTTATTAGATATAATAATAAAGAATTCAATGATAAATAGAAACCTGAAGAAGTTTTCAGAGATAAATAAGAAATTAACTCTTTTTTATAATAGTACAAAATAATATTTATTATTATTATTATTATTAATAATATTATTATTATTATATACCTCAATACACATAACCCCTAGATAAATGTATATGTTATTTTTTCTTATCTTTAAAATATAATAAAAGATATCGAGTAATTTTTAGAAAATAAATTATAATTAAAATTGAGTTACCCGGATTGTGCGAAGCACTGTCCTTAAGCGAATTCCGTCTCTACCGTGCAAGATTTGGAATCACAACCAAGATAATCCGGGATAGTCAACTTCTTGGGACACGACCGTGGAAGTGACAGATGACAACTCCTTGATACCTAGCAATTTACCGAATAATATTATTGTAGTAGTGAATTGAAAATCTAGAGGAATAATATGAATTGGTTGAGATGATACGGAAAGACTGTATTTCTTTTTTCTGTTTCAGCATGCATCCCCTAAGAATGTGAAGGACTTATATTTAGGTCAAAAACGTTTTTGCATGAATTAGGGAAGAGAAAGAGACAGACAAAACTACCATATGCCTTGAATACCAAAATAGGAAATGCATATGCATGATTGCTGTAAATATATTTACTATTAAAGAGTAATAAATATGAAATCAATTGTCACTAACAGAAATGATTTACCATTAAAGAAATATATCTCAGTTTTAATTTCAAATCTTCATATCAACGGAAATAATTAATACGTATGACAGCTAGTCAATCAATTGGAGATAATATGCAAACATATTAACTTGAAATTTTGAGTTTTAATGTTTAAATTCCAACAATCCCCCACAAAACTCAAAATATAAGAATATGAAATGATTGAAATTTATAGAACTAAATTGCTGGATATCTATTGCGCATCGATGAAGTAGTTTACAAATTTTGAACTTCATCTAGTATTGATAGCTTAATATTTGGAGGAAACAGAGAGAAATATGTCTTGAACTCGTTCCTTTGTTCCACAATATGGAGATTCTCATCACAGTGAGCGCATTAAATGGCCTTACGCAAATACCTTGGATTTTTCATGAGAGTCTTCAAGGCTTACCCATGCCTCGCACCGTGGTCGTATACAGACACTCTCATATAGGTGAGTTACCTACCAAGGATATGTGTAGAGACATATCCTGCGGAAATTACCGCCTCGGTTCTCATTAAGAGCTAATATGCTCATCCTACCATCTACATAAAGCACACTCACCATAGGGATGGGGTTGGAGTCGATACTCCAAAAAAAAATGTGTACTCTTTTGGTCAACTTATCGGTTTGTTATTACCCATTGAATCTCTTTCAAGGGATCGCCTATCAGAGATTGGGTTGCCACCGCAAGAAGACCCATTATGGGCATAATCCCATCCCCCTCGATGAATTTTGGACTTTTGTCCTATTTAATCCGTTAGTAAAGCAATCAGCAAGATTGTTTTCTGGTCTTACATGTTGAATAGTAACAATTTCATTTTTTATATTTTGTTTAATTAATTTTTGTCTTCTTTTTATATGTCTGTTTAACTTTGAATTTATTAACTTTTTCTTGCAAAATTCAATAGCAGCTCTAGAATCACAATTAATTAATATAGATGGAATTGGTTGAGGTATTAAATGTATATCAGATAATAATTCTTTGAATAATTATTTTTGTACCTGCGGTACAGTATCCTCACTGTACCCGTGCTACAGTACCCGGACTTAAAAAAATAATGTGTTATGGTCCCCACTAATTATATTATGTCCACTAATTATTATTCTAAAAATATATTATATAGTCTCAATTAATTATTATTCTAAAATCCTAGCAGTACTCTTTCTCTATGGTCCCCACTAATTATATGGTTCCCCTTTCAAAGTCCCGGCACTAATTCCGCGTCAACATTTCTCTAACAAAAATAGTTAATCTCATAAAAATAAATACTTCAGTGCATAGATATAAATACTTTATGTGTCTAAATATTAATACTTTCTGTGTCATATGTAAAAAATACTTATATATTTATACCTTCGTAGATGTAAATACCTAGAAGATAAGATATTAGCACTTAAAAAAGTAAGATGTTAATATTTTGATGCGAAACTTGTTATTATAATCTCTTTTCGAGTTCCCCAATCATTCCCGCATCAACTTTCCTTTAATAAACATAGTTGACCTTATAGGTATAAATACTTCAGTGTATAAGTATAAATACTTTCAATATTTAGATATTAATACTTTCAGTGTCATATGTAAAAAATACTTGCAAAGGTATAAATACTTGTATAGCGAGGTATAAACACTTGCGTGACGACGAGCCTGAAAGTATGTCATCGATCATGGATCTCATTTGGAAGAGAAAATTGCATAAATATTAATACTTTAAAAAAAATTCAAATTGTGGAGTTTTTGTAGTTCTCATAGGAAGTTCCTTGTTCAGACCGTGGGTATCGCACTAAAAGGCACGATACCGGTGTATGTAGCGGCACATAATAACATTAGTCAGGTCCTTGTTCAGACACAACGATCAGCAGTAGGGAAATTGGGTCAAGAAAAATACTAGTAAACCGTACCTACAGTAGGTAGAAGTGCAACTTGGAGGTACCAGTAACGGTGAAGTTCTTTAGGTTACTTTCATAAGTTAAATTAGGATAATTTGTTGCTTTCATAGGTTAAATTATTGAATAGAGCAAATCAAGCAATAATTACAATGAAGATTGTTTTTTTACTTGTTCTCATTTTGGTTTTTTATGGTACGTAATTAATTAGTTTTATTTCATATATATGTTGTTAATTATTACAGCTAGCTAGCTAGCTAGAACTTTATATTATTATTAGTTTTTGTTTTCCATAAATTTAATTAGGTCCAACACCAACAGTAAATGCGTGTGATGAAATGGAGATGTATTTGCCATTATATTGCACTGATCAGAGATAGTGCAATTTCAGAATGGATTGCACTCCCAAATTGTGCCAACAAAAATGTGGTGAATAAAGTTTCGGAAGCCGCATCAAAAGCTGATGTCAAGACAACAAATGTTATTGCCTCTATGACTGCTAGCAGATCGATGAATATATATATATATATAGAGAGAGAGAGAGAGAGAGAGAGAGATGGGCGATGGTGCATTGCAATGCATGGAGGGGTTTGTGCATTGGACTATAAATCTAAAATTCAAAATCCAAATGGTCGATCCAAACCGTTCATCTTGTTCTCCATATTAATATGTGCTTGGAGACCAAATTTTACATTTTTCTGAATTTTTTTACTATTTATTAAGTATTTTACAAAATTGTTGATCCAACGGTGGCTGCTGATTTTACTGTTTTGTTAAGCCACCGTTGGATCAACAATTTTGTAAAATACTTAATGAATAGTAAAAAAATTCAGAAAAATGTAAAATTTGGTCTCCAAGCACATGGAGAACAAGATGAACGGTTTGGATCGGTCATTTGAACTTTGAATTTTAGATTTATGGTCCAATGCACAAACCCCTCCATGCATTGCAATGCACCATATGTTGGGTTTTCGTGAACGGTTCAAACCCATTTAATTAGCTTAAGCTGCGGAAAGAGTAAAACAAAAATTTTTACATCTAACTTAAGCTACGGATTAAATGAATCAAGAAGATTCGTTTAATCCTATTTACAGATCTACTCCATAATTGATTTTCTAAAGCATTAAATCTATTTACAAATTAAATAGATTAATACAACAATTTATACCTTAATTCCAAATCTCAGTTGGAATGCAGACCGAGCGAGTAGAGCCTCACCAGGGATGGAATCGACTCGCAGTATCACACGTGTGATACCTCTATAGGTTATCCACCAGGACTAACCGGAGAGCGATTTACTTCTTCTGCCAGAAATACCGTAAACCGCGAAATTCTGCAGAAACACTATTCACCGAAACGGAGAAAGAGAGAAAAACTGATTAACGAAGTAATCAGATTAACACGTGAAATAGATGGTCTTTCTCTCTACCCCTACCCCTCTATTTATAGACTTTTGAGGAGGTTTGCAAAAGACCAAAATACCCCTCAAAACAAATCTATTTACCAAAAACCCTTAACACCTCATCCTTTTATCATGTGAAATGACCAAAATACCCTTGCCACCTTTCATGACACATGTCAAGCCAAGGGAAGTCGGCACCAAGGTAAAAAGACCAAAATACCCTTGGTCCAATAAGGCATGAATAGTGTTGGGCTTTGATTTTGGGCTTTGACTTTGGGCTTTTAATTTTAATTAAGGTTTTGATTATTTTGGGCTTTTAAATCCATAAATCAAACCCATAATTAACAAATTAAAATCCAAACCAAATATATATAATTGTCATATACAATTATATTTCTTTTCGGTTGTTGTTCGGTAACTTTTATACAACGTAACGTTTACGTTTATAAATTAACCGTTGTTTCTGCTTGTCATTCTAAATGACATTTATAATTTAATTATATCATATATAATTAATTATAACCATCTTATCATTGATCATAACCAATTTATAATCAATCAAAATAAGATTCTCCGATTAACTCCTATATGGTGTGACCCAATAGGATCTGTGTTATGTTGGTAAATAGAGTTAAAACCTTTTTAACTTCTATAATCATGGGTGGCGTCTGGAAACACATCATGACCATCCAATTACACAGATGATGCTGTACTGTACAATATCACGATCCAGTAAACAATTTACTTGTGTCTGTTCTTCTGCCTCATAGCTATCAGATCAGTTTCAAGGTAGATGTGTGTCATCCTTGCTAACTGTATCTTTTCTTGATCTTGAGTAGATTATCAAATATAATTACTCTTGTAATTATACCGCATGCAGATAATCTAACTCTATCAAGGGGCCCAGTGATGCTATAACTCATATAGAGATACGAGGGACAAGTAGTATTCTTGGTAGACTATCACTTCCTCAGCTAAGCTATATATATCGAAGTGCTACCGTTATGACTGCTTTTTACGGACAGTGTTAGATAACACTCACACATATATATTTCTTAGTGGGAACGATAAATACCTCATACCTTAGAACTTTGACACTGAATGAAAAACATAAATGACACGAACACAATTCTATTTAATGTTTCATTCGGGGTCTTGTCAAATACCATGTTCCTAGAACATGTATCTATGTGATTAAAATGACATCTCGTGTCAAATGGTTTGTAAAACTTAACCATCTTTTAATCCACATACTAACCTTATAGCGGTAATTAGTGTTCCTGCTAATTACCTTGGTTAGTGACCTTTTAAGATTAAGAGTATATATCATCTATATTATGGAGTTTCACAATTTCAGTCATGAACTCGAAATGATCCATAAATGCAATAATACTCAAGGCAACAAAATGATATATAAACATTCAATTCATGAACAAAGCTTTTATGATTAATTATTGTATTATTGACTTCTAGATTATTACAAACTAATAATATAGCCCATCTCTATATATATATATGTATGCACGCATATATAATGTAATTATTCATATTGATCCGTGGATTGATTTAGTACTGCATTTTATATAATTAATTTGTACGTATTACTAAATTTTGATTATATTAATTTGGTTGTTAGTCATTAAAGGAAACTAATAAATTTGTGTGTATTTTCTAGCATTGTTAACTATATATTGAAATAAAATTAAAGT
Organism: Carex rostrata; assembly: GCF_964058835.1. NCBI lineage: Eukaryota > Viridiplantae > Streptophyta > Magnoliopsida > Poales > Cyperaceae > Carex > Carex rostrata. The sequence goes on from NC_135949.1 coordinate 4,563,844, forward strand.
ATTAATTAATTTTATTTGTTGATTTGCTTCTCCCTCTGTTTATTATCTATGTCATTATTTTATATATGTGGCAACTGCATGTTGTCATAAATGTTCTGTTTACCATAAAAGAAATTTGCGGGATTAATTATATTAAAACTAAACATAAAATTTATGACACCAAATATATAAAATAACGACATAGATAATAAACAGAGGGAGAAGCAAATCAACAAATAAAATTAATTAATACTTTAATTTTATTTCAATATATAGTTAACAATGCTAGAAAATACACACAAATTTATTAGTTTTCATTAATGACTAACTGCCAAATTAATATAATCAAAATTTAGTAATACGTACAAATTAATTATATAAAATGCAGTACTGAATCGATCCATGGATCAATCTGAATAATTACATTATATATGCGTGCATACACACACATACACACACACACACATATATATATATATTCATCAATCTACTAGTAGTCATACAGGCAATAACATTTGTTGTCTTGACATCGACTTTTGATGCGGCTTCCAAAACTTTGTTCACCACATTTTTGTTGGCGCAATTTGGGAATGCAATCCATTCTGAAATTGCACCGTCCCTGATCAGTGCAATATAATGGCAAATACATCTCCATTTCATCACATGCATTTACTATTAGTGTTGGACCTAATTAAACTTATTTTATTGGAAAACAAAAATAATAATAATATATAGTTCCAGCTAGCAAGCTAGCTGTAATAATTAACAACATATATATGGAATGAAACTAATTAATTACGTACCGGAAAAAACCAAAACGAGAACAAGTAGAAAAACAATCTTCATTGTAATTAGTGCTTGCTTTGCTCTATTCAATAATTGTTTCACTCGGTGATGTCCCGTAGGGCAGTAGCCCGTTCAGCAGCCCCACCTATTTAAGCGGCAGCTTCGTCTTCTCCTGGCACACCGCGCCCCATAGTACACCTCCTTCAACTGAACCTCCTCCGTTTAGGTTCTCCAGGGGGAATCTAGGGGGACAAGCAGTTCTAATTCCACAACTTACTATCTAATGCATGCACCACACTAAAAGCATAGGGCTTATCTTTTATTGGACCACCTCGCTCATCTCAAAAGATATGGAACAGCACCTCATCATCTTCCTGAGTTTGAACATATATTTATAGTGTTCTCTTTTTTCTAAATAAAGTTTTCGTGCTTTGTCACCTATAATCTTTATATGCGCGCCTCCATAGATATTAATGAATTGTCAGACCAATATATAATTATAAAACAACAAGTTAAGTTAAATTTGACCATTTAATTATCTACTAAAAATAAAATTACTTAAATAATCCTGCGAATTCTAGTCCATTAATAAATTAGAAAATGGCCGTTCTAGGTATTCCTCAAATTCTTATCTCCAAGAAAAAAAAAAAAGGCAGTTTGGTCCGAAATTTTTATTTAATATAACAAATATAAAATTTCCAAGTCTCACATGTTTTGAATAAAATTTCAAATCTGCCAATTCTAGTAAATAATTTATCGGAAATAAGCCCTATGTATGGTAAATTATTCAACAAATTTAAAATCCTATTTCTGGTATGATTTTTTATTTTAATTAAATAGAAGATGTTATATTTTTTTATTTTAATTAAATAGAAGATGTTATGCCTTTGATAAAAAATACGTAATATTAAATTTTTTGGAGGGATACATGAAACTCCCCCTTTTATCTATTGACCACGTGCCATCAACACGTATTTTTGTTGAGTATTTTTTTTATAAATACGTGTCATTTTTTTTTTTAATATTCAAAGTCACCTCACAATTTTTTGTTAAAAATACAAAGGCTCTTATCAATACGTGTTAAATTTATTAAAAAATTGGATGAAGAATTTATAAACAAGTGTTTCAAATATAAAGGCTCTTACCTTTTTTTTTTTATTTCAAACCCGTAGGCCTTCATTAATTGAAAAGTAAAGAAACATTCAAAAGCTTATGAAGATGTCATCACTACAGCAGAAAAGGCTTTCAGAGACCGGTTTTCCGGTCTCTGATAGTCACGTCGCCGGTCGCAGATAGTTATTCCGGTCTCAGAAAGTTAATTCCGGTCGCTGATACCCCGGTCGCTGAAAGTATTGTCGCAGATACTCAATCGATGACGTCACCGGTCGCTGAATGACGTTATCCGGTCGCTGATACTTTTTCTGCGACCTATTTTTTTTGTCGCTGTTGTTTTTTTGCTGACGTCACGAAGAGGTATCTGCGACCAAAAAACGGTCTCTGAAAATCAAAACCCGGTCGCTGATACTATTATGTCAGTTTTTTTTTGTTATTTACTTTTCTGTTAGTTTTTTGGATTTTTTTTTCATTTTACTTTTCTCAAAACATACACAATAGATCGATTCAAATGTAACATCAAATATCATACAAAATTACGATTTTTATTTGAGATACAACGGTAACAATATCAACACAACAATTCTAATTTTGTCATAGCATCAATTACAATATCCTCAAAATTCTCAAGTCATGAAATATAAAAAAAAAAGCACATATCCCTCACAATTCTCAATTCTCAAGTCATGAAATATAAAGAAATTGTATCCATGCTCCTGTTAAGCAAGGTAATTATTTGGAACGATTGTTATGCCAAAGGACCCAATAACAACATGTATAGCACCAAATTGTTACACATTAGTTTATTTTTTACCAGTAACTAAGCTTTACATATGTACTAAAAGAAAAAATACTATAACCACTAATCAACACCGCTTCTTTGAGTAATCTTGAATCGATACTGTTACATGCCCAAAACAGATGTTGTCAGACAAAATGACTTAACTCCCGTAAAACCACTAATCACATCTCGAGCAACAATCAATCAAGAAAAAGGGAGGTGCTTGAAATTACCCGAGAAAGCACGCCACAGCAAGCACGCCGCAGCAAATTCAGCACGTCTCCGGCTGTCAGAAAATTCAGCAAGCACGCCGCAGCAAGAGTCGGCTGGCACCAAGGTGCTCGCCTCGTTTCCGGCTGTCAGAAAATTCAGCAAGCACCAGTACAGCACAGGGCAATTGCTTATAAAGTATCAAATCCAAAATGGTCAAATTGCTAATACAAAATCAGAATTAAAATTTGCAATATGTCACATGCATGAGAAGTTTAATTTGCAAACAAATTTCAGTAATTAATCTCAACTAAGCATAAACAATAAATTTTTTTGTTACTTCATGGACGTAGCCTTAAAGAGACCCAAACACAGTCTATGCCGAAAGGTTCAAACCATATATTATAACAAAAATTCACAAACAGATTATTTTGACATAATTAAGAAGAAAGGTTCAAACCACACACAATTAATTCTAAGCAAAATATTTATTTCACTAAGAAAAAGATTTGTTTCACAAAGGGGTATTTACCGAAATCGACCGTTCCTCTTTATATGGCCGGTACTAAGGTCTTCACCTCGCTTCACGGCCGTCCGAATCAACAAGCAGTCATGCTAAGTTTGCACCTAACAATTGGGGCAGTTTGTTTAAACCCAAGATTAGACATTACTTCTTATTAATTTTAGTTAAGACTACTAATGGGGCAGTTCATTTGAACCCAAGAATCCATTCCTCCAATTTGCAACAGCAGCTTTAATTGTTCCTATGCCAAGGTTACCAGTTAAATTAATCATTGCCCCCATTAATATCATAAAAATTTAATGATGGTTTGAACCTAAATTAATCATTGCCCCCATTAACACCAACAATTTATCTCAAACACGGGGACTGAAATATCAACGAATTAAAAAAAAAAAAATCCTAAAATAGGACTAATATCCCCAGTCACAATCAAATACTGGAATACACTGATGCATGACCTAGCTACCAAAGCAACAATAGTAACAACTAACCACCCTTGTTGTATTGTTTGACTGCAATTTTATACAAATTTAAGCCTTACTCATATAAATCCCATATTGAAGCAATCAGAAGACACATAAACAGAAAATTTTAAAAAAAAAGGGAAAGAAATAATAACCTGAAGAAATTGGCACCAGTGCTCAACCAATGGCCAGTGTTTCTCAGAAAACAGTAGCCGCCACATACCGAGTGCTGTGTCCAGTGCTAGCGATTTTTGACCCTACAAAGTTGCCAAATACTGCCCAATAGCCTCAGAAATAACGGAAATTGACCAAACCAGGAAAGACAAACCTTGTATAGTTCGATTTGGCGAGTGGAGGCGGAGACGGTCTGACAGTCGGAGGCAGAGGCGATCCTTCTGCTCGTTTTTCGCGTTTCGCAGAGAGGAAGGGAAGGCAATGGGAGAGATGGGTTTAGGCAAGAGAATGGCACAGGGCGGCGGTGATGATTTCCGATGGCGAGAGATGGAGCCGTTCGGAGAGAGGAAGGGAACGGCACCGGGTATTAGGTTTGGAGATGGGAGAGACGAAGAAAGGTTTGGCGGAGAGAGGGTTTTGGGGCTGAGAAATAGCGTCTGGCGCGCGAATAAGGTTTCGGGGGCGAGAATTTTCGCATAAAAAATTCGGCGCTAAAAAAAAAAAAAAAAAAAAAAAAAAAAATTCAGCGACCGGAAATAGCACCGGTCTCTGATACCGGTCGCAGAAAATTCTGACCTCATCTGATTTTTTATTTTTGATTTTTTGGAAGGAAAAATCAACTTTCTGCGACCGGCGTCAGCACCGGTCTCTAATACCGGTCACAGAAAATCAAATTTGTTGTAGTGCATATTCTGTACGTGCAAAAATCATATCAACTTTTATTTCAATCATATTAATTATGTATTTTGTGTCATCCCTTCAAAAGCTTTTACTCCACAATATTTTTCATTCCTATTTATAACACCTCTGACTCACTTTACAGTTGGCAAGATAACTTTACAGTTGGCAATTGGCATGCGCAACAAACTTCTTTTGTTTTTGTTATTTGTGGCATTCAATTATGATATAAAATTATTCAAAATGCTCAGTATATTAATGTTTCCATCAAGTAGAGTATAGTAGCGTAGGATATCGCATTGACTGTAATACATGCATTTAAGGAATCTGTACTTACACGACAGCTACCCCTTTTGTACTTGAATGCATATCAGCTGATGTAACATAATCTTATATATATATATATATATTGCGTGCTATCTTCTACAGCTGCTATCTTCACTTCTTTTAACCTATATATATATATTGCGCGCTATCGACACCTAGCTAGTTAAGTGAAATTTTTTAATATAAATTAAGTTATATGGATTGGTGTAGGTATGCAGAAGCATATTGCTCCAGTACTATGCAGTTATTAATCATTTGCAAACTGCATATCGCATTTTAAAACATTGATTATATATACCTTAAGTACTACATAGATTTATGCATGCTTAACTAATTAAGCACACACAAATCTTTGTTACTCGGTACCTTTTGTTTGTAGGTTTGCCTCTACTCATCGTTAATTTATCCTTTAGTACTGCATTAACTTTACTGAATTACCGTAGATAAAAATAGCGTGCAGATTTATCGATGGGACATGTAATTTTTCTATAGATTCATCTCTAATTAATTAACAGCATAACCTTACTACAATATATTTTTTTTTAATGTAAGAAGTACATACTGCATGTTTTTGAACATCAATAAAAATTAATCTCTTGTAAAGCACCATCCAGTTTACATATTATGTGTACTTTGAGATTCGTGCAAACGTATTTCAACGGTTGGGATATTTTGGTGAAGAAAGAGCAAGCCATGTCAGGTTAGGTCGATTATTTTGGTGCCAGACAAGTCAAAATAAAATAGGGCAAATGGGAAGCTAAGTAGCCAACAGCCCAACACAACACATCAACACTATTGAATTATTAATGTGGGCTTCTCTGGGCTAATACTGGGCTGCTCTCAGTAGGCTCCATCACTTACCTTTCAGATTTAAAAGAGTAATTGTGTACCTGAAATTAATAGTGAATCGGTACATATAGTGGTTTGCATGAAATGTTACAATGTATTCAACATTATAAGTTATATATTTTGCTACTTCTACAGTGCCTAAAAAATTCAAAATCTTGCAAAGACTTGGAGTAGATTTTGTCGTAGTTGTCACAACATATCTTTGTCTCGACAATTTTAAAGTAATTAATATAACTATATTTACCAACAACAACATCCTGCTTTTAAATTTTTAATAATTATATAAAAACATATAAAGATAAAGAATAACTTTTTTTTTAAACGAGTGAAAAGGTTATCTTTTTATTTCACCCAAAAACACTGCATTAACAAAATCATTACTATTTTTTGGTATAGTTTTAGAGTACTTCCATGTCCTTCTATTTTGTTTTGGGCAATGACCTTTTTTTTTATTTTCTTTCTTCTGCCCCTCAGGTCCTCACCTCCTAAAAAATTATGGAAGAATCAGTGGTCCACAAGGAGACACTACAAAGAAAAGCCAAGTCAAGTCATTACCTACAAGTCAAAGTAAACCTCCCATGTACTTTATAACAAATCATTAATAACTCTATTATTGTTCTTTGTGCACTGGGAATGAATGAAAGTGAACTTCTTAAACTATACAAACATATTTTGTCTTTTCCAAATCCAACGGTGAATATATGATGAATGTTAGGTATAAAGATTTGATTTTGAGTAGCAAAGATCTTGGCCCGAAAGTGCTGAAACATTACATGAAAATGTTCAAATTGAACACATAATTTTTTGACTGAAAAAAAATAAAAATCGATGTTCCTATTTTTCTCGGTTCCGGGTATGATTAGGGGAAAAATGAGACCAAAGATTTACGGAAACTTTACTCAATAAATAAATGATTTAGCAGAAAGAAAAGTACTCAATAGATGAATGGTTGGGTAGGGTGCACTAATGGATCTTGCCCAGCTGACCCCCATCTGCTTGATATCATTTACTTTACAATCAGATTCCAAACATACAGATAATCACTGGGATGTCAGTTCAAACAATTTGTGTAAATATACCATGTCTAATTGGAAAGAAAAAAAAAATATGGTTCAAGCAATTTAATTTTAGCAAAAAAAAACGCATGAGAATCCCATGTCACCAATAAGGAGGAGAGAAAAGTTTTCAGTCAACTAATCCAACCAAAATAATATTGCAATCGTTATAATTGTAGAACTACAAGCGTGCTGAAAAGTTGCATTAACCTGAGGTAAACGGAAAATATATCAACCAATATGTTTTTATGTTGTTGGTGCTCCTTTTACAAAAGTTGTAGGCATCATCAACTAACTTTATTGTTTGTGGATTGCACGTCATCTATTTATTATTGTATTATTATCTTTGTTACTTTGAGGACCAACATTTTGGTTTTACTGCATTTATATATTGTATAAAATTGGAGCATTTCTATCCCCTTGATTAAAACCACAGGTCCGCAAATTTCCGTCTCATGAACTCCGGATTCTCCATTTCAATTGTTATCATGTACTTTATAACAAATCATTAACAACGGAATATATACAAAGCCCTTATTTTATATAAGATCTCAAATTTTCCAATGTTTTCTAATTTCATGAAGACTTGTATTTGAAAGAAATCTGTTTGGTTTGCCATTCGACTCATTTCAACCTGGTGACTTCTCATCTTACTAATATGACCAATTTGAAGATGTTTTCTTCAGTCTACAATGAGCGTTTGTCTGGTAATCTTTTTGTTCAATGTACCAGTCGCTCACTGGAACAGAATTCTAGCATGCATGTTATGGTTGAGAACTCCTTGTTGACATTTCAATTAATTTTAAGAAAGGTAACAGAAATATCAGTCAGCCATCATACTATAAATGTACTCCTGTGATGCTTAAAGAATTATGAATCATTTATCCAATTGTTTGAATTGATAGTACTAAGAGATACGAGGTTTAAAGATTTAAGAATTTACCTTATAAATACATCCTGGGAGACAATGTTTGAACCGATTATGGTTCTCCCTTCCATGTTTTGTCTTACTATTATATGGTTTTACCAACTTTTTCTCGTGTAAAACAGAAAGTTTGCATTGAATCTGGCATAAGTTTTTAGTCTCAACACCCATATTATTTGATTGAATAGTGAAAGCAAGTCTGAGTACTCTAAATTGGATATTGCAGTGTTAAGGTCCAAGCCTGAATTACTACAGATCCAACACAGGAACTTAAAAAATTATATAAAGTTTCATAGGTGCACCGCAGAATATAAAGTTTGAAAATTATTCAATGTCAGTATTCAAATTACAACAGCTAAAAACACACACCAATAGTAATACACAAACAAAAAAAATCAAAATTTAAAAATATTACATAATTTTTATAGAATATAAGAATAGATAAAGAACTACAAGTATCAAGGAACAACTCACAATAAAACTAAAATCTGATAATCACTCACATTATTATATCGAATGGGGATCATTTACTGAGAGGAATTTAGATGATGACTCTAGCTGCTGTTCAAACCTACATTGCAAGGTTGAATCAATTCCCACAATGTAGTCAGGTAGCATAAGCTGCCTCTCCTCCAAACTTTGAGACGTCCAAGGATGTTCTTGTTGTTGGTTGGATCGCCACAAGACCTCGAGCCGTACCTCCACTTCCTTCATTGTTGGTCTCTCTTCTCCTTTCATTCTCAGGCACATTTGTGCAATTTTGGCGACGGCTTTGAGTTCTGTTACATGCCCCTCATTCACAATTTTGGGATCCAGAATCTCAAAGAGGAGGTTCTCATTCATCGAAGAACTAAAATATGCAACGAGACTACCATCTTGAAACTTCCTTGAGGAGAATAATGGTTTTTCTTTTGTTAGCAATTCAGCTAGAATGACACCAAAGCTATAGACATCACTTTTCTGGGTTAAGCGGCCGGTGTAATAGTACTCAGGGTCCAAATATCCATGAGTCCCTTGGATATCTGTAGTTACACCGGTTTGATCTATTTGGACAGATCTTGAGGCCCCAAAATCTGACACTTTTGCTGTGAAATAATCATCCAGTAGAATGTTTGATGATTTTATGTCTCTGTGAAAAACTGATATAGAGGCAGATGAGTGCAGATAGGAAATTGCCCCTGCAGCCTCAAGAGCAAATCTTAACCGATGCCTCCATGTCAAGGAACAATGTTCCTCTACATGGAGATGATTAAAAAGTGTTCCATTCGAAATGAACTCATAAGCGAGCAATGGGACTTCGGTCTCTAGGCAACATCCATAGAGTTTCACAATGTTCCTATGGTTGACTTGTGAGAGAATAACCACTTCATTTATGAACTGATCGATTTCGGCCGGATCAACAATTTTGGACCTTTTGATAGCCACAACACGTTGATCCGACAAAATTCCTTTATAAACTTCTCCATGACCTCCTCGACCAATAATGAGTGCATTATCGAATCCGTTCGTTGCCTTTTCCAACTCATGTAATCTAAGAATTCTCATATTTTGTGTTGCATTTTCATGGGAAGCAATTAGTTGTTGGAGAAGCAACCCCCGATTTTGAACAAAGAACTTATGTTTTAACTTTTCCTGTTTTCTCTTTTCAAACAATTTGACACGCTTGACTATCGCAAAATATGATAAAAGCATGACGATGGCAAGACTTAATCCGAGCGTTATTGTGATACCTGCATACATAAATAAAGTATGATATAAGAAAAAAGTAAGAAAGTTATTTTGCAACGTGTTTTACAACATGAAGAGTTACATAACATTTTCCTACGAGTTTCCGAACTTCTAGTTATTTTCTAATTATATAACTCACTCAATCCAAAATGAAAAAGATTGGAAGGAGAACAAAGTCGTGTTCAATCAAGAATTGCTGGAATTGGCGTTGCTTGTACTAGAATTCCATACCGTAATTGGAAAATGAGTTTGCAGGTGTTATCTACAGAGAATCCTTCCATTCGAGTGCAATATTCATACCCAGTCCCTTGGTACCTTACAACACTGAAATCTCTCCAGGATTAAGAGCATCTCCAACGGTGATTGTTTATGCTGATGTGTCAATTGCTGGGTTGTATGACTATTGCTTATTTAGTAATTATTGGAAAGAATTGCTTAATAAGAAATCATTTTCTAAAGATGAGTTGGCCAAATGTTTAATTCTTATTGGCTAAGTATTTAATTCTCAATTGTTTGGTTGATTGTACCAATGTAAGAGTGGATTGCTTAATTTCTAAAATTTTTATAATTGTTATTTAGCAATTAATTTCAATTCCTGAATTGGAGATGCTCTAAGTAGGTATGTAATGTATTACGCTACTAATCATCTAGTTTTGATTTATACCATCCAATAGTGCATAACGAAAAAACTCTTTCCTCGCACTACAGAAATACAATGATGCACGTACATCACAAAAAAATATACATATATATTGTATGCTTAGAAATGATTTGGGGCCGGTAAGTTAGATTTGGTGAATGTACAAACGATTTGTATGTTACTTCACACGCTGTGCTACCTTAGGGAAAAAAACCCGACAGTGGAACTAAAAGATATCATTTTCTCATGCAAAGTTAGAGTTGTTTGTTTCCTTTGAGTCAACATAATTTTGTTTTACACATCTATTGTTGTATTTAATTCGAAAGTGTGTTCAATTATTTTGGACCAAAATTAGCGGAGACCATATTTTTCATATTTTTTATATGATTATATATGTCATATATATTTTGAATACGAGATTATCTATTTTACATATTTAGGATTTATATTGTTGTGTCTTCATTGTTTAAATGTTCTTCAGTCATAATTAAATTTGAACGTGAACTTAGTATATGATTATGTCAAAAAAAAAAATTGAGTAAGTCTATGGTACTATACATAGCACAGATTTGGTCCGGATCAATATTTTCGTTTTCAAAGTCCAGCGAATAAATCTGGACAGTTCAATATGATCTCTATATTAATATGTACATGTAGATCAAATTTTACATTTTTTAGAAATATTTACCTTAGATAGGTAGAAAATCACTTGATCTAAAAAGTCTAGACCATTCAAAATTAGTGATTTTATACCTATCTAAAAAATTAGTAAATAAAATTTTAAAAATTTTGAAATTTAATCTGCGAGTACATTTTTGTATGAATAACGTGTTGAACAGTTCAGATTGACTATTTGAACTTTGAAATTAAAGATATTGACTATTTTTGTATGGACCAATCCGCACCATGCATAGTACCATAGCCTCACTCATATACTTTCTGTATTCATTATTTAAGAATATTTTATGGAAAGATAAGAATTGCATACCCAAAACGAAACCAAGCGGAAATGTCTTCTTGCAACCGCTTCCGTCTTTTCTTCCATCACCAGTCATTCCTGAAGGGCAAGCACATGCGAAACTTCCCTCTGTGTTGATACAGTCTCCAATACAGGGGTTCACATCTGTATACTGACATTCATCAATATCTACAGAACCAACAAAATATATACAATAAGTTATCGGAGAAAAGCTAAGCGAAGTAATTAAAAACCATTTTGTCAGAATTATTATATGCTGTTTCAAGCAATGTTAATATGCTTGTGCTGCAAAATTATGTATTATACCTGTGCAACCTTCTTGGGCATAGGGATTTCCTTCAAATCCTTGCCTACAGTTGCACAGATACCCAACCATCGACGGTGAGTTATAGCAGTAACTATTTTTTTGGCATGCGGAGGAACCATTACCAATGTCGTCACATGACTTGTTTCCGATTGCCCAATCCAATTGTATGATGTTACCCTCATAGGAAAGTGGAACTGAAAAATTGAAGTCATGAAAGAGAAACTCGCTCTTATTTGATTTGAAATCATCTCTTTGAGCAAAAAATGCTGCACTGCAGTTCATAAAATTTGCACTTGAATTCGATATGCTGAATCGAGTAACTTCAAGATCAAAGCTTTTTAGAGTGCCTGGAAGAGCAGCTTGGCAACAACCTAGGCCAGAGCAAGAGTCGCCTAAGGAAGTATCATCAGTGCCACAAAAGGTGGCACAGCCCCGAATCGCTGTCTGAATTTCTTCTTGTCTTCTTATCGAGACTAAATTGTTGCAGCCAACAACGGTGAGAATATTGTATTGGTCAGATAATGCAAAAGGAGTTTCATCTAAGTTAATCCATCCGGATCCTTTAGATTCTGTCCATTTACCATTGGCACCTAAACACCTTGTATAAATCGGTCCCACAAAGATCTTTACGTAGCCTTGTAACGATATTTCTTGAATAGTGTAGGGTTCATTGGAAATGGACAAGAAGGGAGGGGAAAGCAAGGGGTCCATCCACTTGGGGCAGCCTATCTCGAAGCCTGGTAAGGCAGTGCCGACAGTGCCAAATGGGTATGGAACGGCGCTACATATTAGGTGGATGGAACGATCAGCATTTGGTAAAGAAGGATTGATGTATGAGGATGAATAAAGTGGCATGGATGTTACTATGAACAATAGTAGTAGGAAGAGGTGGTTCTTTAAGGGCATGGCTGATTTCTGGAGGAAATTAGATGCTTTTGCACATATACAGAGGAGATAATTTGTTTGTGCACAAATTAGAAGTGAGAATTACTCTGGGCTGAATGCTCCTCGTCAATGGTCTAAGTCTAACTAGCTATTTTTTCCACACGAAAATGGACTAGTTTAAATGAGAGAAAACTTTGATTGCTCAACTTGGCCTCACCAGCTGGTCAAATTAATGTTAGTAGATGGGTGAATTGAAAACTAGCATTTCTGTCCACTTAAAACTACAGGTCGGATCCACAACGTGAGCACTACTCCAAAGAAAAGCCAAGTCAAGTCACTAGTTGCCTACAAGTCAAATTTATCATTTAATTCCCAATAAATCTGAAAGCAAAAACTAAGCAATAAATAATATAAATAAAGTTAATATAAAAAATGAAGACCTAATAAATGCAAAGAAATTAGTTTAATGCTGTAAGATTGTTTGGGTTCTATGAATGAGTTATTCTCAGTAGAAGCCCTAAACACCCATTTTCTAACCAAACCTATGGGCTCAGATGCAAGTCATAAATTACAGCATTCCTAATTTAATTAACTTGATATGATTTCTTACCTTTCCAAGATATGAACATGCCTCAGCCGGAGCAAATACATCTAATTGCATTGCTCGAATGATAGAATGTTGTTTACAGGTCAGAACTGAAAAAAAAAAAAAAGATTTTGAAACAATTAATTTACTTGGATCAGACCATGTCACAATCCAAGAATCTAAGAATCCAAGAATTTAACAACTGAACACTTACTCCAGCTTTGGCATCATCAGGGCTGAGTGTAACAGTTCTCTGATAACACTTTGTGGCCCTCTGTCTGTCGCCTGCCACCTGTTTGTAAAAATGCCCCAGAGAAGGAAATACAGGAGCATAATTGAGAAGGTAGAGATGAGAGGATCAGAGGAACTAACGAGATTATAGTGACTAGAAACCGAAATTTTTATTAATAGAAAATAAATTAAATAAATATCGATATTAGATAATGGTTTTGATTTTTTTTGAGATATAAGAAAAACGTGATAGACTATCACGGCCTCTGGCCGTGATGGAGTATCACAGTCAAAATTAGTACTAATTAATCTCTCATTCCTTTTAACTGAACCGCACAGAAAAAAAATCAGAAAAAACTCAGGCCATAATACTCCATCACGGCCAAAGATTTTCAAAAAAAAAAAATGTGTGCCCTCATGGAATATCACGGTCAGAGTTTCAGATTTTCCAAAAAATAACACAAAATATGAGATATCTCAGAGGATGCGAATTCTCTCGAATGGGTTAATCTCCACGCATTCAAAATGGGTCAGCAAAATTTTTTAATCTCCACACATTCAAAATGGGTCAACAAAGTCAGCAAGAGCTTATAGAATGGGTCAACAAAATCAGACTTTGAACCACTGCGAATTTTCGCGAATGGGTGAATCTCCACGCATCTACAAATCAGACTATCAGTCTTGGTAGAAAAAAAAAAAAAAAAATTGAGTAAAAGCTCTGGCCGTGATACTCCATCACGGCCTGCATTTTTTTTTTTTTAAATCTCTAGCTGTGATGGAATATCACGGTCTAGGTTTTTTCTGATTTTTTTTTTCTACGTGGTTCAGTTAGAAAGAATAAGGAATAAGGAAGTACTCTATCACGTTTTCCCTATATCTCGAAAAAAATTAAAACCATTCTCTAATATCGATATTTATTTAATTTATTTTCTATTAATAAAAATTTCGGGACTGACCAGATTGGTTGGATCGGCGTCAAGATCTGGTCCCCGAGGGTATATCTCTCTCTCTCTCCTTACCGTGGAGAGCACACCTCAACACACTCCCCAACAAATCTTGGACTGAGTTGATGTAGATTTATCTAAACCTGAGAAGATGCATTAAATGTAGGTTTATCTAATCTAAATTTTGGGCCGAGTTGTAAGCCCTTGAATGTCATATCAACAGAGAATTTTGGGTTTCACAAAGAGTACATAATTTGTGTTTTTGTTCCAAAGAATGATACTTAGGGCAAACAAGGCCTCAGCAGCCCAAAAAGATGTCTCATTTAAGCCCAATCTAAAGCATCTCCGTACAACTGGTCTAAAATAAATCCAATGTGTCAACATTTCACAGAAAAAAAAAAAAAAAAAGATAATGATTGTTCCAATAAAATTAACTTTGTATCTGTTTATTACCTTAAATAGAAGATAAAATGCAGACTTAGGTTGCATTTCTCCTAGGTTTCGAGTTTCTTTCATTTGCGTCATACCTTTTGAATTTTATTTTATTTTTAAATTTTATACATAATAAAATCAGGAGATAAATAGTTTAAAATTATTTTGTTAAAATATTTATTTATGGGTCAAAATAATTATTAGCAAAGGGAGTTTATATTTGTTTTAAAAAAAATTGGATATTTGATTATGAAAAATAGTTGTCGGTGCGTATATTTTTATTTTGCTTAGATTTGTAGATTACATGAGGGCATACACGTTTTTAGAGGTGGAGTTTTATCTTCGTTCAATTTCGTCCATATTTTTAACGACCTGTGAGCAATCATGAAGATTACTAAAGGTCATAGAGATCGAGATCATGAAGATTATAAAGATTACACTTTACTATATTCATAAGTTCTTGATTCCGCCAAAAATTTCTATCCGATCGATAGTTACAAGTTATAGCGTTTAAACAATCCCATATACATTAACCCAAGTTACGCACTAAAATATTAATATATTATTTTTAAAGTATTAATATATTATATTCCAAGTATTTATATCTATGAAAGTTAACACAAAGACGAGTGTGAAAAATAGAAAAAAAAAAGACTACGTAATTAGTGAAAACCATAAAATTAATACGGAAATTTTGAGAGTACTGAAGTGCTCTAATAATTATTTTTTTTATATATACGTAACATCATTAATACGTGACGGGATATGCAACTCGCATCCTCATCGTCATCGATGACATATCACTAATTAAACAATGATTTTTATCTAAGACCCAGTTGACATGTCATATACCAAAAAAATATTGCATAAATCATTTGATTATTTTTGTACCATTGTTTAATGTCATATTGCCAGGCACAAGTGTCGTATTCTATCATACATCGTTTTTATATTATTTCGATTGGGTTCCGTTCACCAAACCATTCAAGTTACCATGTGGTCGTGCCATATGGGCGGGGACTTGGTTTGGTGTGGCAAGAGAAATTACTAAGAAGTGAAAACAAAGGATAAATATATAATAGCTGCCTCAACCTGCAGCATGGTTACCTGTGTGGAGTATGCCACAGTGAATAAACCCACTGCAAAATATATTACATAACTCATTTGATTCTTTGAGTAAGGCTTGGGTGCTATGGATAGCATAGAGGCCTACGGTGCTACGGCTCAATATTCGAGTTTTCAAAATCCTAACGGTCGATCTGAACCGTTCATCTTGTTCTCCATATTAATAAGTGTTTGGAGATCAAATTTTACATTTTTTGAAAATTTTTTACTATTTTTTTAAATAGGTAGAAAATCAAATATCTCAATAGTGCAGAATTTTTTAAATCAAGTGATTTTCTATCTATCTAAAAAAATAGTACAAAATTTCCAAAAAATATAAAATTTGGTCTCCAAACACATATTAATATATATGGAGAACAAGATGAACGGTTTGGATCAACCGTTAGGATTTTGAAAACTCGAATATTGAGCCGTAGCACCGTAGCCCTCTATGCTATCCATAGCACCCAAGCCTTACTCTGATTCTTTTGTAGCAGTTTTTAATGCCACATTGCCAGACACAGGTCACAGGTGTCGTATTCTATCATACATCTTATTTATTTTTTATTTCGATTGGGTTCCGTTGATCAAACCGTTCAAGTTGCCCTGTGGTCGTGCCATATGGTCGGGGACTTGGTTTGGTGTTGCAAGAGAAATTACTATGAAGTGAAAAAAGATAAATAATACTGTCCCCGACCTGCAGCATGTTTTTTTGTGCGGAATTTGCCACACACATTGAATACGAATTCGGCAACTACGTGGAAATACGTAGAAGTGAAAGTCAACTTCGACGAGTTTGTAGCAACTGGTGAGAGATTGAAAGTACAGAGTTTCAATTTATCAGATTCAATGGCGTCCGGACTGTTTTCTTCCATCCAATCTCTCTCTACCAAGCTCCTTCAGGCCATTCGTGGCACCACTTCCCCTTTGCAGCAGCAGGATCCAGCATCCCCTGTTTCCGATCAAAACGAGAGCGTTAGAGAGAATTTAGAGAAGCTGAGCCGGATGCTTGTCAGGATCGAGGCCGTTCAACAAGACGCTGAAGAGAGGGAAATTCATGACAGATCTGTTCGGCTGTGGCTGGAGGAGCTAAAAGGTGTCGCCTACCAAGCAGAGGATGTGCTGGATGAGTTCTACTACGAGGTGCTCAAATTCATCGTCTACAGCGGAGATGCGGCTATCGAGGCCTACCATAGGGAAAAGGGTATGTTTTAATCATTACACACAGTGTTCAATGAAATGTTTAGGTGACTGGTGTATGGAAACCTAGCCAAATTTAGCATATTTTGATAGAATGATTGCAGCAGTCTTTTTCTGGTATAAACTGGTAAACTTTCTGGTACGAAAATAGAGTTTTGACAGAATTCTGGTAAACAGAAAACTGCTGCTGAACAGAACACTAACTTCTCAATGTCTGGAATTTTATTTTCTTACACCTTGCTATCAATTACATAACATGGTTACATATTTAATTATAACATCTATCTAATTTTAGATTCCAGTGCTTTTTCTTTACTGGCTTCTTTCTACTTGTTGCTGATTTACTTCTTTTGACATGCTCTCTACTGTGTATAATTTTTCCAAAATAAGCTAAATATTTCACAAGAGATGATGTTGTATTGTAATGCTTCAAATAATAACTTATTTCTTTGTATATATAATACATTCACACTTAAGCATTTGATGTAATTGCAAAGGCCACACGATATTTGGCATAATGTGAACCCAACATTAATTGCAGTTATTTGCAAATAATACCCAACCATTATGTAACAAAACTAAAAGCTAAGTAAATTATATTGACTAAATTGAACCTGACTTCCATCTTTTCTCTTTTAATTATTTCTAATTCCATCTCAAGTAGAATATATTAAAGTTAATGGAAACATATTCCTTCCATCATATCAATATAATTTTTTGCATGCATTTTGATATTACAGCTGGTCGGCTACTTCGGATAGCGGTGCATTAGAATCTCTAGGATATAAACAAGGCTACTGAATAGATGTTGACGTACCAGATCAGAAATGGGCTGAGGCACCAAAATTTCATCATATTCTTGTATTCAATACTGGACACTGGTAAGAGACTCATCTCTTAGAAATTACAGTTTTGTCCTTATCTTTACGGTTATGCATTTTGTAGGTCTTTGGCATAGTGAAATAGGCCCAATTCCAAATTATTTTTTGGTACCCAATTATTTTGGGTACAATTAGAATATCTCTAATTGTACCCAATTATTTTTGGGTAGAATAAGATATTCCAACCCTGTCATGGAAAATAAATATTTGATCTTAGTGGAATTCAGAGGGGTTTGTAAGATTAAAGGGTCTAATTGCAAACTTTTAACTCTATTCCACCTCTTTTTATTCCGTCCTCTTTTACATATTCCATTGGATTCCAATTATGTTCGACAATTATTATATCGTGTATCCTACGGTCACAATGGATTTTTAAGTCCCCTGTATTTACTTTTCTATTTTGATTTAAAAACAGGTGGTAGGCTCCATCAAAATTTGACCCGGTACAGTCTCCAATGCTCTTCTTTCAAAATGGCGTTCCTGTGATCCCTCCTTTGACTCTACCTCTTGGAATGGAAATTGCTCTCAAACACATGGTGGGTACCGCTTTCTGAAATTAAACTGACATACATTTGTTAAACTATGAAATTTATGATTGCTAAAGTCGAAGGAATATAGTGGATTTTTTTATTTAAAAAAAAAAAATTTCAAATCTTACAGAAAGGGATTGATTAATTAATCTCTTTCCCGAAGATTTGAATTTTAAATTTCTAATAAACATGCTGAATCTGGTGGTATCATCTAGTTTTGTTTTGGCATTTTTTTTTTTTTTACATCTTAAGGATGTGTTTTCATCAAGTTTTGTTTTGGTACAGTTGAGGTACATAGAGAATTTGGTGGGTCCTGAGAAATTCTTGTTTTTTCGTACTCAATCACCAAGGCATTTTTGAAGGCGGAGATTGGAATGCTGGTGGTTCATGCCGGCGTGATCAACCTCTCTCAAATGATGAGGTTTGTTTTTTGTTTTTTGTTAAATTTTCTATTAATGTAATGACAGGTATACTGGGTTTTTTATACACTATGTACCAGCAGCACCAAATTGAAATGGTACAGTAAAGTTGGTATATGATATAAATCACAACACCCTACTGGCACAACATCACCAGCACCACTTCCATTTGTTATTATTTCAAGGCGGAATTTCATGTATACTCCTTAAAAACCTCAAAATTACGTATTTCCCCTTGTAAAATTCATAATATCATTTTTACTCTTTTAATTTTCAAAAACTCATAATTTATTTTCTTTTCTATTAAAACTCATTTAAATTTATAAAGTACCCATTTTATCCTTTATTAAAAATATGTAGTATGTCTGTATGTGTAACAAAAATATATAACCATTTTACTCTTTAATAAAGGCCTCATTTAGAATGTAGTATGTGTAAAAAAGATGTGTAAGAAAAGAATATCATATTATGAATTTTAGAAGGGGGGAAACATTTTTTGAGGGGTTTTTAGGGGTATACATGAAATTCCCCATTATGTACCTTTTAAAAACTTGCTA
Source organism: Carex rostrata (assembly GCF_964058835.1). Classification (NCBI taxonomy): domain Eukaryota; kingdom Viridiplantae; phylum Streptophyta; class Magnoliopsida; order Poales; family Cyperaceae; genus Carex; species Carex rostrata. The sequence continues at coordinate 4,583,131 of NC_135949.1, forward strand.
AATCTGAGTTGTGTTATATTTAGGTGGGAGAACTTTTCTCGTTGGAGAGAGTACGAATGTTGAGTATCTCTTAGTAAACCAGCATTTGTTCAAGGCGCTTAAGGGATCGAGATTTCATATACTAAATATAACAATCATGAGTGTGTTCAAAGCCGATGCACATCCTTCAACTACAGGTCGTAAGAGGCATGAGGATTGCATGCATTGGTGCCTTCCGGGTTTACCCGACATATGGAATGATCTCTTTGTAGTAACACTTGAAACATTGCAAATAAAATGATTGATTGTTAGCATTTTAATGTTAAAGTTAATTACTCATTGATTTTCGGGTGATGAAGATGATCTTGAAGTCGTATTGAGAAATGAAATTCATCAACCCTAAACCCTAAGAAAAAGAAGGAGAAAGAAGTAACCATCTATGTGACGACTAAGAAAAATATTAATACAAATGGGTTACAACAAAGGTATATATGCATTTTGAGATAACTAATTACTATATAAATCATGCATTATGTATTTACCACTGAAATGTTTAAGTTCATAAAAATCATGCATTATTTATCTCAACCTACGACTGGTAAAAGGTTATCAAACTTATTTATGTTCTCATTTGGTTAATTTTTTAGAAATTCAATCTCAATATTTATGAATGCCCTTATAGATTTTTAATTACTGACAATATTTTTTTTTCAAATCAAAGTACAAGGAAAGAATTCACAAGCACGTAGGAGTAAGAAGTCGATGCCGTGTGATGCCATGCATTTGACTGTCTAATAGTTGTCATGTGGTCTAATTTTTTGTTTTGATTATGATTGTTTGTATTTTGTATGTTTAAAATCTTATCAGATACTGCAAAAGTGTGTTTTTTGGATCTTACTGTATCGACTTTTAAAAACTTATTGGTATAATACAATATTGCAATGATTATTTTGAAAAAGAACAAGTTTTTTGTTTTTGTCTAATGCCGATTATGATTATGGTGTCAGAATTTATTTATTGTACTAATGGTGACTAAAAATTTCATAATGTTATATTTTTGGAACATACTGTTATTTTTCTTTATGCAACCAAGGTGTTTAATACAGCAAAATGAAGACATACTGTAATGACTGGTACTGGTACGGTTCAGTGCTGGTACTGGTACAATACGGTTCAAGACTGGTACGAGCAAAGCACAAGATCCAGTGAAATACTGAGAAAATACTTTAAAAAAAATCAACTAATTTTATTTATAATTAGTTAAAGAGCAGTTTATTATGTACGTGAAGCACCACTCTTTCCTTTTGGTTGGCCGAAAACCTTCAAACCCACCATTCTTGCCTTTTGGTTTAATTGTTGTTTTTGGCAAAATATGAGATGGCAGGGCATCAGTGCCATGAAGGGGATTTATGGAAGGGAAGGAAATCTATTCTTTCTTGCTCACTGGGATAGAAAAGAAGAAGAGAAAAGAAAAAAAGAGAACAAAGTAAAGCAAAATAAGATTTGGGAAGGAAATCTACTCTTTCTTGCTCACTAGGATATAAAAGAAAAAGGGAAAAGAAAAAAGAGAACAAAGTAAAGCAAAAGAAGATTTGGATGCTTGCTTGGAGGTTGTATCAGCAAAAGAAGATACTGGTACTAGTACAATTTAATACTTTTTTCTAACACACTGGTCTTAGAAGCGAAAATAAAAGAAGGGTAAAATGTGAATATATAGAAAATTAATGTTAAATATAATGGATTGGACAAATATGTGAGTTTCTATAAATTTTAAGAATAAATATTTAATTATTAATTTTAGAGGGATAAATACGTAATATTGAAATTTTTGTGGGATATACATGAAATTCCCCCATTTCCAAAATTAATTACAAGGTAGTAAAAATTGTATCTTATTTAAATAAACTCAAATATTTAATTTAAATTCCAATATTTTAGATCTCAAAAATATAAAATATAATAATTACCAAATAAAAATATTTATTTTTCAAAACTAAATTTTAGGCAGTACAATAATTGATGAGCGGTAAGACCATGAAGGTATCAACTTTGCATCGTTTGCATTAACTCAAAATTTGAGTATTCTAATCCAGAATGAATCCGGACTGTCCGATCCATACTAGCATGAATTTTAAAGAGACTGTGCATTTTATCTCAGATCGAATTGATCCAACTTCATATCGGATAGTTGAGATTCATTAACTCAAATTTTGAGTCAATGCAATGGATACGGATTCGAATGTATGAATATTATTTAATAATCAATCAAATATATATTGTGAATTAATTTTACACAATATGAATGTTACTTAATAAATAGTCAAATATCATTTGAAATTTGGATTATTGGAAAATTTGAGCTATTTTGTGCAATATAAAAATTTGCATTATTTTTTTTATGTGGACAATATGTATCGCGTATAGATTATATTTAGTTGTCCAAATTTTAATTTCTAAATTATTTTTTCTATTGTCAAGTTGTCAAATTAATTTATTATCATCGGTCAACATTGACTATCAGACCGCTCCGCATTATTTTTTTTTTCAGATATGCCCTTTGGGCGGCCAGGTTTTTCTATCAGACCGCTCCCCATTCGGGCGGTGTACCTTCTTTTTTAATATATTTTTTACAGAACCACCCAGGAGCGGGGCGGTAAGCTACAGTAACTTCTTTTTTTTTAGAGATTTTTTAGAAATCTTATGTGTAACATTACTCAAAATATAAGCATCGATTAATTACTAGAAGCAGTATACAAAATGTCTTGAATAATTTATTTTATGAAACATAGAGGATAAAAAAAATGAATAGATAGATAAGATGTAGTTAAATCATTTTATGGATAATTATGATAAATTGTATATATCAATATGTAAATTTTAAAAACATTTAAAATTCTCAAATCTTTATTAAAATAAGAAATGTATATATTGTAAATGCACTCATGTACAAAAAACATATTAATCGGAAATTTATTTGTGCATCGATCGTAGATTCTTTAGAATGAGTCAGGAGTCAATTTTAAAAGAGTGAATTACTGATGACAGGTGGGACCCTTATCAGACATCCTCATCCACTTCTCTCTTTTTCCTCTCTCATTGCGGGGCAGAACCCAGTTATTCCAGCATGGTTATAACATTGACTAATTAATTAAGAGAGCTGCTTGCTCTCTGCCGTGTCCAGTAAATCTGTATTCTACTTCTCAACAGCAGTATCTATGTGGCTTTGTAGCATTGGCTTTTAATTTCAACACTGGTAAACTGAACCTTAGGAAAAAAGCTTAATTAAGATTAATACCAGAAGTCAATAGTAAGTCCATGTCAGAGGGTCTCATATGAAAAACAAGTTAGTTTAACTGATAGATATACGGCCTGTGAAAATTTGAAAGAAGTTGCAACTTGATCTTTTTGCTATGAAACCAAAATGTAAATAAGAAAAGAAATCTAAGTTCAACCAATTTATTGAGCTACTTAAATCGAAGTTTGAAGTTTATACAATAGGTTTTTGAGGCCGTAGCCAGGATGACCTTATGTTATCCATAACACCCAAGCCTTACTCTTTCTCTGACTGACTGACTGAGCCCTAGTAATTGAAATCATTAGTTGTGTGTGTTATCTATTTTATTCTGCAATTGATGGTATCTAACACAGTAATTACCTTGCTCCCTCTATTGATATTATGATTCCTTCTTTCATTCAATTAAATTGACTTCTCATATTCTAATTTATGGATATGCCTTTGTATATGGTGGGGCTTATGGGGTAGGACAAAAGAGTTACTTTCATATATATATGTTAAATGTTTAAAGCTTTTTTTTATTCAAATAAATAATTTGATATGTTATATTTTATTTATTATTGTTAAAATTGAATTTTTTTTGTTATTATGGTCTCGTACATATTAAGTCATTTTCTTTTATAGTTGATATAATATTTGTGCACTCGAAATTTAACAAATAATCTTCATTACAAGTTGATATATAAAATATTGATATATTAAAAGTTAACAAATAATTTTCATTAAAAATTGATATAATCTTCATTTCTCGTTTCTCATTTTTAAAGGAAAATCACACACACACACACAAAAATTATTGTAGCTGATCGCCTCCACCCTGGGCGGTTTGGTAAAAAAAATTTGACGGCCCCAACGCGGGGAAATTGGGTAGAAAAACCTGGCTGCCCCAATGCGGGGCAGTTGGGTAGAAAAACCTGGCTGCCCCACGTTTGGGCGGCCAGGGCATATTTAATATTATCTTTATTATTTAGGGTATTAATAAAAAAAATCAGCGGATTATCAGATAACATTTCCATATATGAATCCGTTAAAAATTATTACTATAGAACAGTAATTTTTTTTTTAAAAAAGGCGATATAGAACAGTAAATATATAGAATAAATTAGGGAATATATAAGTTTATAAAGTTGTGAAGTGACGAAGTCTCGTCGGTTGTATATTTTTTTCAAGCTAGCATTCCATAATTTAATCAAATTTGACATGTTGTCAATATGTTCAGCTGAAGCCCAACATATAAATTAGGAGCATTAATTATAAAAATTAACAGTACATGCACATGGGGGAATAAAGAGCCTGGCTTCATTTGTTGTCGTCCTTTTGCATGGAATATGTTTCTTTAATTAAGATGCATTAATTGCCTAATTAAAGTGAGAAAAAAAGGCAGGGAGAGAGAGAGATCAATCCATATGCATTAATTTAATTTACTTGCTTTTACCTTGGAAAATAATAATGCCTTTCCTTGTGACTAATTAAAAATTGCATATATGAATCCATTGGAAATTGAGGTTACAAAAATACTAAATATATAAAATAAAATGGGGAATAGAAATTTAAATAGTGAAGTTGTGATGTCTTGTCGGTTGCATATATATTATTCAAGCTAGCATTACAAAATTTCGCAAAAGGATCCAGATATTTGAAGCATACACATAATGTGAAGATGCATCTCAACCGTACCCAAGCCAAATATATAACCTATAAACTCCTACAAATAGCAAGGAGTATTAATTATTTTTCAAATTGACGGGACACACACGTGTGAATAAGGAGACTTAGTTCTTTTCTTGTATTTCATTAACTAAGATGCATTGTCTAATTGAAGTGAGAAAAAGGCTGAGAGAGAATCCACATGTACTATATATCTTCAAGCAATACAAATCTTACTTGCTTTACCTTAGAATATATTAATGCCTTTGCTTGTGAAGTAGGTTAGAAAAAGGCTGAGAGAGAATCCATATGTACTATATATCTTCAAGCAATACAAATTCTACATGCTTTACATTAGAATATATTAATGCCTTTGCTTGTGAAGTAGGTTAGGAACATTCAGTTAATATATAAGATTGACTACGTTATCTGTGTGTATCCTTGTGCCCTTAAAAAAAAAAAAAGTTACGAAGACAGTACTCGTCCTCTCCTCTCCTCTTTGGTACTTCTCTCTGCATATTTTTCTATCTAATTATAAGAATATTTTATTTAATATTAATTCTTATTTCTTCAAATCATAATTGGATGACCCAGTTCTTAGTGGATCGATCCTCCGATTTGTGTATATATGTTTACTAGATCGATCAGTTTGTGAATTGTTGTGTTGGGGGATCTGTTAGTGTCATATCCATATTGTGAATATATTTTGTTTTTTCTCTATTTTCGGAGATGATACATAGTAATTAGTATGTTAATTACTAATATTTTATTTCCGTTGAATTTGTGTAGATCATTTTAAGATTAAAATAGGAAAAGTTGACTCTACTTCAGGTAAATTCATTCTTGAACAATTCCCTTACACAAGTTTGACAGATCTGGAACATTTACTGACACATTTACCTCCTCCCTTTCTGATCTTATCTCTCACATAAAACCTCTAATCCTACCACTGCCCTTAGAGATATTATTGTGGATATTCAGGCTGTGCAACCAGGGGGTTCAAGTTAGATTTTATGGTTAATATCTTTACTTGGAATGCTAGAGGCCATGGACTTTCTGATAAACATAGATCTCTCAGGGATTATCTCCTAGAACATCACATTGATATAGTGTACTGTATTCAAGAAACCAAAAAGGATAATTTCCATATATACATCACCCATGAAGTAGATCGGTATCAATGATTTGAGTTAGTCGTTTAAAGTATATCTGATGTCTTTTAGTTAAGCTTATCAAGACTTTGATAAGCGTAAAAACACCCTAGTTCTACTTATAAATACACACACACACATGTGTGTGAGTGTGTGTATGTGTGTGTATATGTATATATATGCATATAATGGTTCAAAATACTATCGGTGTTTGTATTTAGATTTTCACCAATGTGTAATTGCTTTACTCAAGTCGTCATGATCTACCCAAGGTTTTTCAATATTAAATCGAAAATAGAGTATAAATTTATAGGAAAATGAAGTATAATAAAGAAAAAAGTAAGGAACCTTTTCTGACACTACATACATAATTGTCCAATATATACAATTCGCTGCACAGAGACACTTCGATTGCATAGCATAGGATTTGCGTAGTCTTCTCTTGTCCACTTGACAATTTTCGAATTCACTTGGAGAGAGCCATAAGACGAAGATAGTCGATTGTCCTCTCCTCTTTGCTACTTATCTCTAATAATTCTTACTATCTTATTTTTTTAATGCTAATTTTTATTTGTCCAATCGGTAAGTTTTCACAACAAGTTATATATATATGATGACTAGGTGTTATGAATATATAGTTGTGTTGGGAGATTTGTTACTTTCATATCCCAGAGAATGTCTCTTGTTTTTGTTACTCTATCTTTTAGTAAGATTTGTGTGGATCATTTTAAGACTGAATAGTGAACTGTCTAGATCATTGTAGGCAGATGGCCTTGTTTGTAACAATATTTATAGAGTGAGTCTATGGTACTATGCATATTACGATTTGTTACCGTGCTACGGCTCTATATTTGAGTTTTCAAATCCTAACAGTCGATCCGAACCGTTCATCTTGTTCTCCATATTAATATGTGTTTGGAGACCAAATTTTACATTTTTTTCAAATTTTTTTACTATTTTTTTAGATTTATTGAAAATCACTGTTTTTGGATGGTCCAGAATTTTCAGATCAAGTGATTTTCTAAATATCTAAAAAAATAGTAAAATTTTTTTAAAAAATGTAAAATTTGGTCTCCAAACACATATTAATATGGAGAACAAGATGAACGGTTCGGATCGACCGTTAGGATTTGAAAACTTGAATATAGAGCCGTAGCACGGTAACAACCCATGATATGCATAGTACCATAGACTAACTCATATTTATATATGTAGATCTTAAGCTATGTACGTTTTAATCTTTAACTATATCAAGGGCTTACATCTTGTATTTAGTCAAATGGCAATTGATAATAATTAGAATAAAATATTTAATAGCACAATTTGGGCAAACTCAAAAACATTATTAACATTTATAAGTTGTATTTTACATACTAAAATGTGGTTGAAATTTTTAAGTTGGTCTAAAAAAGAAAGGTATATATCTCAGTTTCTGATTAATTATTTATATGATCTGTCATCTCATATTAACCGTAATTTGTTATTAAGAAACTATCTATAAAATACATGCTGGCCAGATAATTGGCTCAAAATATTTCTCTTTTTTAATTTATTGTTGATGTGGCTTAATAGAAACTCAAAATATTTCTCCTTACCAGCTCCTTCCGCTCTCTTCTCCTGCTGAGTCCATCGGATCTAATTACCTCCTGTCCTTAATTAACCTGAAACTACAACGGTACGTATTGGGTGAGTGTCTTCTCTCTCTTTTCTCCGGGTCTAACTTGTACTGCTCTTACTGATTTCTTGCCCAGATTGTGGAGGGGGGGGGGGGGGGGGGGGGGGGGCGTGAATTAGCAACTCCATAATTTTCATATTTCAATTATGCACCATTTATAGCATTTTTTTAAATGTTTCTTTTGCAGTGCAGTAACTTGGTGGAGCTTGCAGTTGATTTGGATGTGAGATTTTGTTACACCGGGGAAAGAAGAGACTATAAAGACACTGCAACTTGTGCAAAGGTATTCTCAATGTTTCGAGAAATTTACATTCGATTTTATAATATAGGTGATTGTTAGGTGTATATTTATTTATCATTTGCTCAAATGATATTCCAATAGTAATAGCATTCAAACAATTAAGTCAAAATTTTGTAAAAGTAGGTTATAATTTAAACTGATTTTTTGGTTTTGCTATATTACAAAAGAGTACATCATGATTTGCTCTGGTCTACTTTACAATTGATAAAAGCACCTTTGTTTTTCTTTTACACACCTGGTTAGAAACTTAGAATGACGATATAAGAATTTGGTACTTTGCTGAATTTCACACACCTGGTTATCGCTCACAAAAGATAGAATTAAACAGTTTAGGAAGAATTAGAGAGGGAGAAGATGAATATATAGAAACAATGGAACTTTTCATTAATTGCCCAACAATTCTTACAATACTCAGCCTATTAATAGCTGGTTGGAAAGGATAAGGAAATAGCAAAATTGTCATGAGCCTAACAAGTGTTATTAAAAGTAAACTGGACCGGACAGGACAGTTCAACCAGAAAAAACCAGGCCCGGAATCCAGTCCAGTTTGGTTCTTTGGAGATATTGTTTATGTAGCTGAACCGGTCCAAACCCGATTTATTATTGGTTTTATTACAAAACCGACAACAGTTTAGAAAAAGAAATTTCAGTTTTAAACAAATTTTGTTCCTTCCTTTTCTCTGATATCCCAATTAAACGGCTTCTTGTGGATATTTGATGGCCGGTGCTCCTTTGAACAGAGCAATCCTTCTCTCACACTAGGCAAGATCTTGATTTCGTTCTTTAGTTTCAACCCCTTACTGATTTTCAAATCGTAACTCAAAGAGAGAACGTTTCAGTGAGCAAGTACTCTAAGAGCTAGCTAAGCACGATTGGAAAGGAAGGGGTGGGGGAGAGGGTGGCTAGCTAATCCTCTGTTCAGGAGTGAACCCGTTCTTTCTATTTTCTCTTCCTTTAGCTACGTACACTCATATATTTTGTGATAATTATATGTAAACGTTCATGTTCCTTCTAATTATTAACTCATTAGATGGCCTATATAGAATAATCAACTGACCTCTCTAACGGAGAAATTTTTTTTTATACAATCTCCATTCTTGAAAGCTCAAGTTTCAAATTGATGTACCAATATTATTAATTTTAGTGGTCAAACTGATTGACCACCCGATCCAACTTTTACCGGGTCGATATCCGGTCCGGTTCTGATAACATTGAGCCTAACAGTTAGCTCTGTGAAAACATAATATGATATTCTCTAGTTTTCATCATAATAGGAAATATCGGCCGATACCGATACCGATACAGATCGACTGATACGTGTAGGTATCAGCCGAGTCTGATCCGGTCCTGAGCCGATCCTCACATAGCAAATCATAAAGATAAAAAAAACCCGATCTTGAGCCAATCCTGAGCCGATACTCCGATCCCGTATCAGTATAGGCCGGGACCAATCCCGATCCCGATACGGATAATTCCTACTGTAGTTTTCATATCTATATCATCTTCATTACTCTTTTGTGTTTCACCACACTGTGGATCCAATGTATTAAATTATTAATAATTAAGCCTTTCAAATAATCCGCGTCATTCTCTTGCTGGCCCCCATTAATTCTTCCTTTGGCCATACGACTTGAAAGGTCTCCCGTCTCTTGTTTCTCTTCTTCCTTAATAATTCTGCATTCAATTGTGTTGCCTTTTACTGAAATTTTTATATTATTTTACATTAATGGTGATTCTGAGTTTCTTCACATAAAAACAAATTCGGTAGTACAATTATTTCTATTCATTCTACACACGATTAAAGTATGACTCTTATCTTAAAGTTGTGTCCATATATTCGATAAAATATAACAAAATTTCATAGAAAGTAAGTCATATTGGTAACTATTTATATTATTTTCATAATAATGACAACCAATTCAATGATTGTTAAAATAAAATATTTTTCATAATTTAAACAAATTTTATAAAAAAAATTCAATTCAATTTAAACAAATTTTATATTATTTTTCATAACTTAAACAAATTTTATGTAAAAATTCAATTCGATGATCGTTAAAATAAAATATTTTTCATAATATAAACCAATTCGAGATTTTGAAAATATGTAGTTAAGTTAGGATTTTCGAAAAAGAAATAGTTTATGAATAAAAAATTTGGTTTGTGATCTATATGTATTGTTTCACAAAAAAGAATTACATGACATTGCCATATATAAGTAAAAGATTAGAACATACATGGCATGTTTAATAATAATCTTACAAATAAATAGTATTTTTAAAATGAACAAATAAATAGTATTTTTAAATTCTAAGCATGCAGACATATATTGAAATAAAGCTCCTCTCTAGAAAATTACGCCCGCATCACTACCTACTAGTCATAATTACGGCAACAAATTATACATATCAAAATATGAAAAATAATATCCTGTTGACAGAGGCTTATAGGCCTAGAGTTTCAAGATTCAACAGTCTTCAAGTTGGTAGCAATTAACAAATTTTAGCAACTCCGAAATTTTCATATTTTAATCATGCACCATTTGTAGCATTAATATATTTAAATTTGTCTTTTGATTTGCAGTTACTTTTGGAGGAAGGGATGAATTTTCTGTGTGATTTGAAGAACATTGAAAGAAAGATGGAAGGCTTTCCTTTCGTACAAGCAATGCTATCTGAACCCGCCCTCAGAGTTCTTTTATCAGACAATTCCCCTGTTTATGTGGATTCTGAGATTTTGAAGGGGCTTAGAAATGGTAACTGCCTCAGACAATATTTTTATAGAAACATTTGTAACCGCTCAAAGAACCTTCCCAATGAATTGCTGGGTGATGTTGAGTTTCTGCGAGTAAAATCTCGTCAACTAGGATATGCTATGAGGGAGATTATTCGACTTTCTCCCAGAATTGGGCACTCATTGAGATCCGAGTTACAGAGTTTATTGGCAGTTTGGAAGAGGTATAGAAATGATTATTTTGGGTATATGAGGTGTATGGTCAAAAGCATAGAAACAGAAGGTGTATTGGAGCTCAAAGACAGGGATGCAGTTCTGAACTCTGTTGACGACATAAAAGGAATTGAAGATTTGCTTCCTGACAAAGCAGATAGTTCATACTGCTTAACAAATAAGGAGAAGTGCCGAGCACTCTTCCTCATGACAGTGTTTCCAGCTCTTTGTGAGATGAAGGAACCTGTTGAAATACTCTGGTTCTTATTAGATTTATCTATAGAGCTGGACAATCTCCCTGAACTGATTTGTGAAGCATGTGAAGAACAACCTCTGGCTCTTCTCCTTATAGGGACTGTCATTTCATTTTCACCCAAACCAAGGGACTACGACACGTGGGCCAAAGTCAGAGATGATCTGGACAAGATCAAAGAGTCTGATTATGGTGAGTCTGATCATAATCCTAATCACGACAGACTGGCGAAACTGTTAGAGGGCCTGCAAATCGAAAAGATCAAAGAGTCAGATTCTGATTCTGGTGACTCTGATAATGGTGCTACTAACCATCTTCCGAGGCACATATTTACCTACTGCTTTTCTGATTTATCTTTATCACTCCAATCGTGCTTTCTTTATTTAGCATGTTACCCCATAGATTATGAGATTCCTGCAAGGTCTCTAATTGAGATATGGATTGCTGAAGAATTTATTACACCAGAGGAAGGAGAGACTTTGGAGGAGACGGCCTACAAGTACTTGGAGCAACTTGTTCAAAGGTATTCTCAATAATCCGTAAAATTGACATTTGTTCTTATAAAGTACATGTAATTCTTAGGTCCGTAGTTTGAAAACTATGATTTGATTGTTATTATGATTAACATTCATTAATTAGTATATATACGTACATCGTTGTTTTAATATACAACCTAATAATCTCTATTCGTTAGAAAAGCTTCCATCGAGTCTTTGCACCTATCTTTAATATTAGATAAGAATTATTTTATTTATTATATAAAATAGGAAACATGTTATATATTTCTTTTTCTGAAAATAAAAATATTTTGCTCAGGATTGCCCATTTTTATTTTCAGGGTTCCCCTTTGTAGAATGAATGACGTCCCAATAGTAAATTGATGATTTATATATGAAACATTAGGTTATAGTTGACTCTACAATCTCCCAACTAATTTAGCGACATATAACACTCCCCCAAAAAACAACTTTATATTAATTTCTTCAAATTGACTCTTTATTTTGTTACAGTTGAAAAGGTCTTCATGTCCATGTAGAAATTTTGTTCTATTATAAATATGTATGTTGTTGATGTTTGTTTATTCTTCTTGTTGATTGCAGGTTGTGGGTTAGAGTTTCAAAGAGGTCACTCTTAGGCACAATCAAATGTTGCCGAGTACGTCAACCTATCCATGAATTGATCATCAAGGAATCCTGGAGGGATGGGTTTTTGGCTGCCAATCCAGATGCTAAAAAGAACATAAAATCCTTCACCCGTTTAGCAATCCATCATGGTAACAAGTGTGTATTGCCTGATGAGGAGTATTCCAGCCATTTACGTTCCTTTTTAGCTTTTGATTGTGATTGGGGTCTTCCTCTACGTCCATACTGGCTGACAGTGTTGGAGTTGAATAAATCCCCAATCCAAGTATTAAGGAATTGTGAACACACGAGCAGTATTCTAAGATATGTACGCTTGAGGGGTAGTAAGATATATGATCTTCCTAAATATATAGGGGACGTAAGCAAATTTAAAATTCTCCAAACTTTGGATATTAGGGATACACCAATAGAAACCCTACCTGAATACATATGGGACATCCCATCACTTCGTCACGTATATGTCAATCCAAGTCCTCAAATCAAAGGCCCACCCTCTAAAGCAAATATCCCAAACCTACAAATCCTAAAAACAGTTGGGGTTCCTGAGTCATGGCTAGACATAGAAAAATTTCCGCACTTCCTGATCAACCTAAGAAAGTTAGCACTTTCAAATACGAACAGTCCAGATTGCAAGTCTAATCCATACTGGAAGCCTATTTCTATCCTTTTGAGTCGCATAGATCATCTCATCTCAATGGCGATTACAGGGAACTTTGTACCACCCGAGTTTGTTGATTGTAGAGCCTTTCCAAACCTTAAGACGGTGATGTCTATTAAATTAGAGGGAAAATGGATGATTTGTCGAAAATTGTTCATAGATAATGTTGAATTCCCACCAAACCTTACAAAGCTCACCCTAACCAAATCTGATTTGAAGGAAGACCCCATGCCGAGGCTAGAAAGACTGAAAGTCCTAAAATTCCTGAGCTTACAAGATGGAGTATACACAGGGGATCAAATGGTTTGTTCCGCAAATGGATTTCCACAGTTGCAGATCATGGAACTTAAGAAGTTGAACTTGAAGAATTTGGAGGTGAAACCAAAGGGTATGCCACTGCTTGCCACTCTGCGTGTGGTTCTATGCCCGAACCTCAAAAAGCCTCGTCACCTAGAGCATGTTACTATTGAAGGTATAGATAATCCTCGTAATTGAAATGCTACGTTCAGCCTCATGCTTGATTAATTCTTTTTTTCTTCTTAATTTGTGCATGTGTGATAGGTTTCTCTTGTTATTTATGTTCCTGTTTTAATGTATGTTAATTATAATGTATGTTGGGATTTCATGGAATGTTCATGTTTGAGTTGATTTTGTGTTTCCATTTAAATCAAATGGTATATTTACTCATTTTAGTTTTTTTTCATTATTATGCTTTTTGTGTTTTGATTCTAAAATGGTCACGATCTCCCGATTTACTCATGAGCATAGTGACAAAATTTGCAAATATATGAATTATTAGCTTCAAGTATTTTTATTATACAAACAACCAAATTAAACAGATTCCATATAGCCATCCTTAATTTTTTCACATAATTTTTTTTTTTTTAGAACTTCAAAATTTATTATATTTTTCCAAATTATAAAAATTAATTATTTTCAAATTATGTAGATAATTTTCTCAAATCCCAAACTTGTTGCTATGCTCATGCGGGAACTAATAATTATTATTCTTTTGATGCCACAAGGTACGTTTTTTATTACATCTTCTTTTCCATGAGCATAGCAAGAGGTCATTTACAGTGCTCTGATTTAGCCAACAGTGGGTCTACCTGCTCATCCAAGAGAAATTGAAATAAAAAAAAAAAAGTTCACAAAAATTAGTATAATTATGCATACTGAGTAGGATATTAATTTGTGCCGTGGCATGATCAAATCAGATTTTTTTTTTTTAATTTTTACGTGTTGAGACGAGATAGTCATTACAAGTAGATAAAATAAAAGATATGAATAGTGCATAGCAGGTACCAAGTCCACTGAAACCTTTGCAAACCAAGCTCAAAATCATGTTATCTATTGCTTTAAAACTAGAAATCAAAAACAGAATTTGAACCAAGAAAAGTATTGGAATTCACATACCAAATGCTGAAAACTCCAACAAGAGTAGACGAATTTTATAATTCCGGCAATCCCAATACCAAATTTCGAAAATTAATTACAAGGTAGTAAAAATTGTATCTTATTTAAATAAACTCAAATCTTTAATTTAAATTCGAATTTGCTAGATCTCAAAAATTAGAAAATATAATAATTGCCAAATAAAAAAATTATTTTTCAAAACTAAATTTTAGGCAGTACAATAATTGATGAGCGGTAAGACCATGAAGGTATCGACTTTGTATCGTTTGCATAACTCAAAATTTGAGATAATTCTGAGCGGTAAGACCATCCAATCCATATTGGCACGAATATTAATATGCATTTTTACTTCAAATCGAATTGGTCCATATTTTAATCAGATAGTTGAGATTCATTAACTCAAATTCTGAGTAAATGTAGAGGATACAGATTCGAATGTATGAATGTTATTTAATAATCAATCAAATATATATCGATTGTGAATTAATTTTATGTAATATGAATGTTACTTAATAAATAGTCAAATATCATTTGAAATTTGGATTATTGAAAAATTTGACCTATTTTGTGCAATATAGAAATTTGCATTTTTTTTTTATGTGGACAATATGTATCGCGTATAGATTATATTTTAGTGGTCCAAATTTTTTTATTTTTAAATTATTTTTGCTACTGTCATGTTATCAAATTAATTTAATATCATCGGTCAAAATAATGGGAGAGTAATTTTCGCCAAAATTGTACAGCTTTGGTGCTAGTATAGAGGTGTATACTAAACAAAAAAAAAAATTAAGGGCTTTGTTTAACTTATAGTATTCATTTCTCACAAATTATAAACGGTTAATTAATCACTTTAAATTACCATATCTGTACTGTGAAATTTAGAAGATTTATCCAACTTTTCTCTATTAATTAAACTTCTCTTCTTTGAAGGAACAATTAAATTTTCAGTCTTCGTATAAAGAAGTCAAATTATTAATAAAAACTCTTCTGAAAATGCAGAAATTAACAAAAAGAGTTTCTTGTAAATGTACAGAGCAAAATATTATCACTTGCTCGCGTATTATAATGTACAGAATATTTTAAATTTAGAAATTTATTAAATATTACGTCGGAAATAACCAATCATTAATCCCAATTTATATCGAAAAAGGGGGGGACATGATTAGTCACGCAAAAGTTGGGCAACCACACATGTTGGTCACGCAAAAGTTGAGATATCTCAGAGGATTCACACTTAAGTAATGAGGTCAACGAAAAAAATAAAATAAACCCATCTTTATTTCTCTACACCAGATGAGAGCTGAGAGCTGAGAGCCTATCCCATCCATCCACATATATCTACCTAACAAATTGAAGCCTAACATATATCTACCTAACATCTATCTACATATATATACATATATATACCTAACATGTATCTAACATAACATATACCTAACATATATCTACATACATATATCTACCTAACAAATTGAAGCCTATCGTATTACCTGAGTAGAATTGAATCGGACGGTTCAAAAATGAAATTTTTAACTTGGCACGCATCTCAAAACACAAATAATACTGCCTCTACTGTCATTTCGATCACCCACCGGCTAAAATTAAATCTGAGCCGTCCATTTCAATTGCGTTGAGTCAGGTACCTCCCAATACGGATCCACTTCGAACACTCCCCAACAAATTGAAGACTATATATAGAAGTAAATCAAAACAAACTATTGAACTTCAGAAAAGCAACCTACAGTACCAAACTAAAATGGTCTGGAGCTGGGGCTCAGCCATCACCGGAGCAGCATGCGCCACTGCCACTCTCACTGCCATGTGGGCCCGCCCAAGAAACCCCACCTACCACCTCGTCTCAATCTCTCTCTTCCTTCCATCTCAACCTGCCTTTGTTAGATCTGGAACTCGTGCTCACTGTCCATGTCACAAATCCCAACCCAGTACCAATACAGTACGAACCAGCAGTGCTCTCTATTTCTTACAGTGGGACCCACTTAGGAACAGCCCAGCTCGAGGCCAGGTCGCAAGGGGCAAATTCGTGCGAGATTTTACAGTTGTCTGCCCGATTGAATAGAGCAAAGCAAGCAAATTCGTGCGAGATTGAATAGAGCAAAGTAAGCAATAATTACAATGAAGATTGTTTTTCTACTAGTTCTCGTTTTAGTTTTTTCCGGTACGTAATTAATTAGTTTCATTTCATATATATGTTGTTAATTATTACAGCTAGCTAGCTGGAACTATATATTATTATTTTTTTTGTTTTCGAATAAAATAAATTTAATTATGTCTAACACCAACAGTAAATGCATGTGATGAAATGGAGATCTATTTTCCATTATATTGCACTGATCAGGGATGCTGCAATTTCAGAATGGAATGCACTCCCAAATTGTGCCAACAAAAATGTGGTGAACAAAGTTTCAGAAGCCGCATCAAAAGCCAATGTCAAGACAACAAATGTTATTACCTGTATGACTGCTAGTAGATCGATGAATATATATATATGTATGTGTACATATATAATGTAATTATGCAGATTGATCCACGGATCGATTCAGTACTGCATTTAATTTAATTTAATTAATTTGTACGTATTACTAAATTTTGATTATATTAATTTGGTTGTTAGTCATTAATGGAAACTAATAAATTTGTGTGTATTTTCTAGCATTGTTAACTATATATTGAAATAAAATTAAAGTATTAATTAATTTTATTTGTTGATTTGTTTCTCCCTCTGTTTATTATCTATGTCGTTATTTTATATATATGGCGATTGCATGTTGTCATAAATTTTATGTTTACCATAAAAGAAATTTGAGGGCTTAATTTTATTAACTCTAAACATAAAATTTATGACAACATGCAATCGCCACATATATAAAATAACGACATAGATAATAAACAGAGGGAGAAGCAAATCAACAAATAAAATTAATTAATACTTTAATTTTAATTCAATATATAGTTAACAATGCTAGAAAATACCCACAAATTTATTAGTTTCCATTAATGACTAACAGCCAATTTAATATAATCAAAATTTAGTAATACGTACAAATTAATTAAATTAAATGCGGTATTGGATCGATCCATGGATCAATCTACATAATTACATTATATATGCACGCATATATATATATATATATATATATATTCATCGATCTGCTAGCAGTCATACAGGCAATAACATTTGTTGTCTTAACATCGGCTTTTGATGCGGCTTCCGAAACTTTGTTCACCACATTTTTGTTGGCACAATTTGGGAGTGCAATCCATTCTGAAATTGCACCGTCCCTGATCAGTGCAATATAATGAAAAATATATCTCAATTTCATCACATGCATTTACTGTTGGTGTTGGATCTAATTAAATTTATTTTATTGGAAAACAAAAAAAATAATAATATATAGTTCCAGCTAGCTAGCTATAATAATTAACAACATATATATGAAATGAAACTAATTAATTACGTACCGGAAAAAACCAAAAGGAGAACAAGTAGAAAAACAATCTTCATTGTAGTTATTGCTTGCTTTGCTCTATTCAATAATTCTTTCACTCGGTGATGTCCCGTAGGGCAGCAGCCCCACCTATTTAAGCAGCAGCTTCATCTTCTCCTGGCACACCAGCTTCATGTAATGTGTCCTTTTTATTTTAATGCAAGCATGCCTACGGGCTTCAATTAAAAAAAAAAACTTTTCAACTGAAATGGATGCAATTCTAGGATGTGGGATACTGATGTTCATTTTGACTATATAAAATGCGATGTTAATTTGCTGTCAATATAGTATGTCATTACATTTTCTAAATCACTAGATGAAGTTTTTTCATTTATTAAGATATATGATAATTGTTACTAAAATGAGTATTTTGAAAATTTAATTACCGAAAGAAACAATTACTGCATTTTCATCATCAAACTGATAGTTGATAGTCTCAAAATCTATCCTGTTGACACCACATCATCAAACTGGTTTTTCATCCGGTCCGCATCAAGATCTGCCTGAGTAATTTTAAAATTAATGTGGATCAAGTGTGTACAAATCTTAATGCGGATTAGAAGGCTCCGATCGAACATCATACTGAATTTGATCCAATGTCCATCAAAACATTTCCATAATACATAAATATGTCCAGAAAATTTCTACTTGATTTTGACTCAACCTGATGTAGTCATGCAAGCAAGGATATATTTCTGACTCAAATTAAAGATTACATTAATAGACGACAAAATTAAAGTTTCGAATTGTCAAAAATAGATGACAAGTTGTAAGCTGTTTATAGTATCCTTTACGATTTGCTTACATATACATATACATATATACATATACTTATGCATATATACATATATATATATACATACATACATATATACATACATACATATACACATACATACACATACACATACACATACACATACACACATACACATACACATATACACATACACATATATACATATACATATACATATACATATACATATATACAATTTTTTTTATAATATATGTATATATGTATAAATATGTACAAATACATATACATATACATATATATACATGTATTATATTATATATATACATGTAGAGTAAGGCTACGCTACTTCGTGAGTTAAACGGGGCATTTTAATTCGCGATCATATCTCTAGTTTCGAAGTCCAAATAGCCGATCTAAACCGTTAGATGTTTAATCTATATTAAAATGTGCTTGGAGACCAGATTTTACATTTTTTTTGAATTTTTTTACTATTTATTAAGATGGTTTCAAAATTGCTGTTTTTTAATGCCTACCGTCGAACAAAAACTTAAACTGGATTTTTGAGGCACTAAATGACATTTTTTTTAAATTATGATACTTCCAATACGACGATGCCCGGTGAACCATCGGAGCAAAATCAGATCCGTCTCATCCTTCTCTTTCCGAAAATTGCTCATACGCGTAAATGCAAGTTTCCTAGCCAAAGTTATGGTTGTTTAAAGTTTTTTCGAAAATTAAACTTTGAAAATTTATAACTAACTGTAGAAAAAATCCAAATCAGTTGAAATTTATATCAATTCTGTGTATTTTTGAATGCTCTACATGTTGGTGCAATCACTTTTGCAGTTCAGTCCCTGTATCAATCCATACTTGCTGATTTACCAACAAAGGTTAACTTTGATATTTTTAGTGCATTGCACTATACCAGTGGCCTTTGCCTAGTGCTTGGCTACTGAGTTTGGACTTGATACCATACCAGAGTTCAGTCTATGATACTTTGTGCATGGACAGAGATCTAATTTGATGTTTGAACATATTTTAATAGCTCTAAACTACTGTTTTAGTACCATAAATAAAGAGAAGAAGATCAACAAGCTGTCAGAGTTTGAAAATTTTTGAATAAATGCCAAGTCCTTAATTAATGTTATATTTAGACTTCTGATATCCAACTGACAAATAAAATCAAAATTCACCAAAAAAAAAAATCAAAGTTATAAAGAGTTACAACATCACTTCATAAATATATCAAATATTTTATTTTTTGGCATACATTATAAACAAGAAAACTTTTTCTTCACAAATTATTTAAATCAAAATAAAGATCTCTAAAAAAAAAGAGGACCGCCCGTCCCACGGGCGGTTCGCTAGTGTTGTGACCCGCCCGTGGGACAGGCGGTCCGCTTGTGTTTTGGGCCGCCCGTGGGCCTGACAGTTGGGGCATTTAAAAAAAAAACCAATGTAGGATTATTTTGAAAATTAATTTTTTTTTAGGGTATTAATAAAAATGGCCGCAATTTTAACAACTGTAAACTAATGATGGCGCTCATTTTTTTTTACTACAAATTCTTACAAATCGTGATTAAAATGGCAAACATATCAATAATATGAAATCACATGCAATTCACTTCGACGCATATCCCACATATTGAACTTTGTAAATATTACAAACAAGGTAGAAAAGGAGCTAAGATATTAGCTCCCTCGCTCAAGCACAAACTAGAAACTGCCAAATAAAGCTCCTTCAGTCTATAGAAAGATATTTTACCGCCCATCCGGCGAGTCTCTTATTCAAATTTTCTATGAGGGGTATGTAATAAAAGTTTCTGTCAATTTTTGATCGGATAGAAGTGGGCCTAGATATATGAATGGTTAAGTTGTAAGAGCCTATTGTGCATCCCAAAACATGTGCCAGTAATATTTGCCTCTGATCCTCAGGTACACCCGTGAATAACAGCTCTGATTTGTGCAAATTGATAGCTAACCCTGATATTTGCTCGAATGCCAAGATTGATAGCAAATTGATAGCTAACTCTGAAGTGTAATTTGCTTTGAATAAGTATTAACTTGGCTGTATTAATGTTTCTGGCACTGGTGGCGCATGCAGTACCATGCTAATTACAGTACTGTTAAGTACATTCTACATGTATATGTTGAAACTTTCATTTATTTTTTTAATTGAAGCCCGTAGTCATGCTTGCATTAAAATAAAAAGCATCCACATTACATCTATTACATGAAATGTAAAAACACAAAAATTCGTGACAGATGTATTAAATGTAGATTTTTCTAATCTAAATTTTGGGCTGAGTTGTAAGCCCTTGAATGTCATATCAACAGAGAATTTTGGGTTTCACAAAGAGTACATAATTTGCGTTTTTGTTCCAAAGAATGATACTTAGGGCAAATAAGGCCTCCGCAGCCCAAAAAGATGTCTCATTTAAGCCCAGTCTAAAGCATGTCCGTACAACTGGTCTAAAATAAATCCAATGTGGCAACATTTCACAGAAAAAAAAAGAAAAAGATAATGATTGCTCCAATAAAATTAACTTTGTATCTGTCTATTACCTTAAATAGAAGATAAAATGCAGACCAAGGTTTCGAGTTTCTTTCATTTGCATGCTACCTTTTGAATTTTATTTTATTTTTAAATTTTATACATAATAAAATCGGGAGATAAATAGTTTAAAATTATTTTGTTAATATATTTATTTATGGGCCAAGGTAATTATTAGCAAAGGGAGTTTATATTTGATTTTAAAAAAATTGGATATTTGATTATGGAAAATAGTTGTTGGTGTGTATATTTTACTGTTTCAACGCTAGCTTCTAATTTTACTGTTTTGTTAAGCCACCGTTGGATTAGCGATTTTTAAAGCGGCTTAATAAATAGTAAAAAAAAAATCGGAAAAATGTAAAATTTGGTCTCCAAGCACATTTTAATATAGAGATCAACTTGAACGGTTGGGATCAACGTTTTGAACTTTGAAAATTGAAAAACGAATTGGTAGCACCAAAACTCAGGAACCTTGGATATTTTAAAATTAATTGTAATAATATTTTAATTTAAAAGTTAGTATTTTGAAAGCTAAGTTTTTTTTTTAAACGCAAGGGGTAAGAGGTGCATGGAAGTACATATTCACTAAACAATTAATTGAGAAGAATATATAATATAATTTCTTTTTAAGTTCTAAAAATTAACATATGGACACTTGGCATCCACTACTTCCCGAATTTTTTATTAATATAAAATAAATAAATAAAATATCGGAAAAGGGGATAGCTTTTGGGTTTTATCGATTTATAGGTAGATCGAGATGGTTTATCCCGTCCAGCTACAGTGTTCTGGATGAAATTTGTGCTCCACTAATTTCACTTAGCAGAAAAAGAAGAAAAAAAAAATCTTGGACGGGATAGATTATCCCGTCTAGTACTGTAGCATTTTTTTTTAAATTTCATTCTCTGAGATGAAACCAGAAACAAAAGGAAAAAAAAAGGCAATTTGGTATTAATCAATTTAATTAAAATAAGATATTAGTGAAAATCAACACATTTTGTATTAAAATTTAAAAATTAAAACAATTGAGCTAATATGCATGAAAAAAAACTTTATTAATCTAAAGTAAATAAAACGCATTTAAATTAATTCGTACCTCCGAAACAAAATTTGTTATCACAGTCACCATATGGTCAAAACAATGGCTAATTTCATTTGCACAATCAGATGTTGGACACAGTAGGGAGCGCTCAAGATCATATTTTGTGCCTGAAAATTGTTTTGCTAAGCTCGCTTCATTCTTTTTGCTACTTGCATACACAGCTCAATTGGAAAATGTAACGTAATTTAGGTCTATTTTCAATGGATGAAAATGAGAAATTAACTCGTGGGCTTAATTTCTTTATTTTGTTTTTGCAACTGTGTGAAGATATAAATATAATTAATTTTAAAGTTTACTAATTATTTTTGAATAAAAGTTGAAAGTCAAGTCATTCAACGTTTTAATATATATATATAGAGAGAGAGACTAATGTGCACTCGTATGCATATGGTCTGATATGCATACGGTCCAAATTTGAAATTTCAAAATCCAAAACGTTGATCCGAACATTTCATATTGTTCTCCATATTAATATGTGCTTGAAGACCAAATTTTACATATTTTTGAATTTTTTTACTATTTATTAAACCATTTTGAAAATTGTTAATCCACCAGTCGGCTTACCAAAATAGGAAAATCAGCAGCCACCGTTGGATCAGCAATTTTCAAAATAGCTTAATAAATAGTAAAAAAATTCAGAAAAATATAAAATTTGGTCTCCAAGAACATATTAATATGGAGAACAAGATGAACGACTCAGATCGACATTTTGGATTTTGAAATTTCAAATTTGGACCGTATACATATCAGACCATATGCATACAAATGCACATTAGTCACTATATATATATATATTGCGCGCTATTGACACCTAGCTAGTTAGGTGAACTTTTTTAATATAAATTAAGTTATATGAATTGGTGTAGGTATGAAGCAGGAGCATATTGCTCAAGTACTATGCAGTTATATATTAATCATTTGCAAACTGCACATCACATTTTAAAACATTGATTATATATACCTTAAATACTACATAAATTTATGCATGCTTAACTAAGCACACGCAAATCTTTCTTACTAGGTACCTTTTGTTTGTAGGTTTGTCTCTACTTGCATCATTAATTTATCCTTCAGTTAATACTGCATTAACTTTACTGAATTATCGTAGATAAAAATAGCATGCAGATTTATTGATAGGATACGTAATTTTTTCTATAGATTCATCTCTAATTAACAGCATACCTTACTATAACATTTTTTTTAAGGGAGATGATATGAGTACCTGCACTCTCATCCCCCCATTATCCCCCAATTTTATTTGTTCAATCTCGTCCACATTTCTCATGATCTATAAGGAATTTTGCGAATCTAAAATCACAAACATCTTCTATACAATTTTATCTTTCAAATTAGATTCATGATGACATATACTTTCGAGCTCGTCATCACACAAGTATTTATACCTCGTCATTTAAGTATTTATACATAATATTTTTCACATATGACACTGCTGACATTTAAAAGTATTAATATCAAGTATTACAAGTATTTATAACTATGCACTGAAGTATTTATACCTATGTGGTCAACTATTTTTGTTAGAGAAAGGTTGACGCAGGGACGATTAGGGAAATGTGATGCGGAGATGCGGGGTCCACGATTGGGGATAAATACTTACAAGTATAGATATAAATACTTGTATGATGCGGTATAAATACTTGCACAATGAGGTATAAATACTTGTGTGACGATGAATCCGAAAGTACGTCATCATGGATCTCATTTGAAAGATAAAATTGCATAGAATACATTCGTGGTTTTAGATTCGCAAAATTCCTCATAGAACGTGAGAAATGTGGAAGATATTGAAAAAAAAAAAACTCACCTCTAAAAACGTGTATGATTCTTCTCCGCATGTAGTTTGAGTGGTCTCTCCATATAGTTATACATGCAAGTATTAATATCTTAATTTGCAAGCATTAATTTATTATCTTCCAAGTATTTATACTAGTGTTTTGAATAAATTTAATTAAATTAGTTAGTTAAGTTAGTTTATGAGAAGTTAAAATCTGTTTAAGAGATGGAGGTATAATGCGGGTACTGGAGTGTGGGGATTGAAATAATTATTCTTTTTTTAATATATGTAAGAAGTACTGCATCTGTTGAACATCAATAATAAAAATAATCTCGAGTAAAACACCATCTGGTTTACATATCAAACAAAATTGAAATGATATAATTTTTTGTGTTCTCATATTGATTGATATATAATATGGAATATACTAATATGCATAAAAAAACAGTGATTTTCAATAAATCTAAAAAAATAGTAAACAAATTTCAAAAAATGTAAAATTTGGTCTTCAAACACGTATTAATATGGAGAACAAGATGAACAGTTCGGATCGACTGTTAGAATTTTAAAAAGTCGAATATTGAGCCATTGCACAGAGGCCCTCTATGTTACGCGTAGCATGCTAGCAGGTTCCATATAATATATCCAATTATAATAATAGGTTGAATTTTAGCATTAGTGCTATAATATATACAATTATAATAATAGGTTGAATTTTTTATGGGCTTTTTGTAAGTAAATAACAGTTCGGTCTGTCACTTGACATCAAGGGCTTGTAAATACAATTTTTAATATCAATATATCTCTTGGCCGCCAACCATCAAAAAAAAAAATAATAGGTTGAATTTTAGAGCGGCAAAAAGTACCTATTCTACAACAATTGTCAGAGATTTGCATTGTCTCTTTCAACCTGGAATGAATCTCAAAGCGGATCACCGGATTCCCAGATAAATTCACTAATTAAGAATGTCAATGTTTCACAAAAATATTTGATACTATTTTCTATAGCGACGTCGTCAGAGGAATCAGAAATATTTAATTTAGTTGTCTTTATATATAAAGAATTATGTAAGCTCACGTTCAGCGGTCAAGGAACACACACATTAATTAATTAATAGTAAACCTAGAGTGAGTCTATGGTACTATGCATATCACAGGTTGGTCTATAATACGGATCAATATTTTTAATTTCAAAATTCTAACAGTGGATTCGAACTGTTTAATATGATTCTCAAATGAATATATACTTGTATAACAAATTTTTGGATTTTAGATCAGGACCATCCGATTCGAATCCATCACTCGGGATCGCCTCGTCACATTGCTTAATAATTTTTTCAAGAAACAACCTTGAAATTAATCAATCTTGTGTGTCATCAATCTATATTTCTACTTGATTTTCGAAAAAAATTTGTGTATCAATAGAAAATCAAGTGTTACATGAATTTTTTCATACTCCGAAATTATAATATGTACAATTAAAGTAATAAAATGTCACGCATAATTAAAATTACAAAGTGTTACATAAATGTCACATAACTTTCTACTTGTATAGGCTATTGAATGCGAATTCCTTTTTTATAGAGAAATGATCAATGCAAATGTTGTTATTAATAAATCAAACTAACTTGTTTAGTGAAATCTTATGTAAGAAATTAAAATATAATTAAGTATGATTTTTTTTTTACCGGGGTTGTTATTAATTGTTTTTCTTACAGAGGCTAAATTTTATTTTTAATTAAGTATAATTAAGTATTTTATGATGATCTTTAATAGAAAAGACAACAAAATGAGTAAATTAATGAGTTTTTGAAATTTAGAAGGGTAAATAATTTCAATTTTTTGGAGAGATATGTACAAAATTTTCAATTTAAAAATATGATTTTGGTTATAAAAAATTTATTTGGTAAATTCCGCAGGATGAAAAAAAAATCAAATTATTAAAATTGCTAAGTACGCATGACACGTTACTAACTTACCAAGCATCAAGCAGCCTTCATGCACCCTTCACGCATCCATCAGCTCCAGGTCCAGTACCTGCACACCCTATGAATTGGAAATAACCTATTTAAATCGTTAAACTATTTGTAGTTTGACCTGGTGGGATTGTAAAATATAGAATTAATAAACCGGAATAATTAGAACGGTCAGGTTAGATTGTCGGGGAGTCTGTTGAGGTGTGCTCTGGAGGGTAAGGACTAAGGAGAGAGATATGCCCTCGGAGATCAGATCTTGACGCCGATCCAACCAACCTTTCCAGTCACTATAATCTCTCTCGTTACTTCCTCTCATCTCTACCTTCTCAATTATGCTCATCTATTTCCTTCTCTGGGGCATTTTTACAAACAGTTGGCAGGCAACAGACAGAGGGCCACAAAGTGTTATCAGAGAACTGTTACACTCAGCCCTGATGATGCCAAAGCTGGAGTAGGACGGATTGTGACATAAATAATATCCAGTTTCTAGGACGGATTTTCTCCCTAATTAGTAATAACCGTCCTGAAACAGCAGGGGCAAAAAAAAAAGCAAAAGAAAAAGAAAAAGACAAAGAAAAAGAAAAAGAAAAAAAAAAAAAAAGAAAAAAAGAAAAAAAAAAAAGACAACTAGAAGGAATTCCTCATTGGGCCCAGCCCACTTTTGCATTCCATTAATGGATCGGACCGGATCTGCTTCTTAAACATTCAACAGGGTAAATTTGACAATTCCAACACAAGAAAATAAAAAAAATGTAAAGGAGAAAAGAATTGAAGCAGCATGATCAAAATCTGAACTATTCAATATCTGTGTCAAAACATGTTTGATTGCATTTCTTTGAAGTCCCTTATTTGCACCAGAAATTATAATTTTCCGGTAATTGAGGTGTCTAAGTTTTCGTTTCTATTTGGGCCACGGGCCACTAGCTTTGGAATATTGTGTAATTCCACATTTAATGAATTAATTAAGACTCAATAGTTTGTCATTCGACCCAATCCATTTTACCATTCAATGAATGGACCGACTCCCGTTCAAAAACTTTTGATCAACGGTAAATTTGACAAAAAAAAAAAATGGAAGAGGGGGGGGGGGGAGCAGCATGGCTGGCTTTTGTTTTTCATCTGATGGATGGACCAAATCTCGAAAATTCTGCCCACCATTGAGTTTAGTCAATCCCTAATTGACGCATGGTATCTGTCTTTCATCTAATTATTGTGGATCTTCTTAATTATTTAGGATAGAAAAACCTGGCCGCCCCACGTTTGGGCGATCAGGGCATATTTGAAAAAAAAAATATTCGAGGGCATATTTAATATTATCTTTATTATTTAGGGTATTAATAAAAAAATCAGTGGATCTTATCAGATACTTTTCCATATATGAATCCGTTAAAAATTATTCCTATAGAACAGTAAATGTATAGAATAAATTAGGGAATATAAGTTTATATAGTAAAGTTGTGAAGTGACGAAGTCTCGTCGGTTGTATATATTTGTTTCAAGCTAGCATTCCATAATTTAATCAAAATTGACATGCTGTCAAGATGTTCAGCTGAAGCCCAATATATAAAATAGGAGCATTAATTATAAAAATTAACAGTACATGCACGTGGGGGAATAAAGAGCCTGGCTTCATTTATTGTCGTCCTTTTGCATGGAATATGTTTCTTTTATTAAGATGCATTAATTGCCTAATTAAATGAGAAAAAAAGGCAGGGAGAGAGAGAGAATCCACATGAATTAATTTAATTTACTTGCTTTTACCTTGGAATATAATAATGCCTTTCCTTGTGAAGTAGGTTAAAGACATGCAGTTCATATTATTCCAAATTTAATGTATATTTCTGCAAATGGCCCAACAAATCTTGCTGCTACTGTCTTTTGTATAACCAGGTCCGCAATCAGTGGAATAATCTGATATGGATTAACTGGTCCCGATAACGTTTACATTTCAGGGCTCAACAATGCAAATTTTGAGGGTCTCTATTTAGTTGACATTTGCTGGTCTTAATCTCAAAATAAAGAAGTCTGATAATTGACCCGCAAATAAATCTCCGAGCATGCCTCCCCAGCCTCAAATATTTATTTAACAAAAAATATTTTTTTAATTTTGCTTAATTAAGTTCAATTTTCAACGCTCATATTTAAGTTTTAATGTTTTATTTATAATATTCTACAATACTACTCAAACATTTAAACCTCTATCTGCAAATATTAAAATTCTATATTTGTGTAATTTTAACTCCTAAGTTTTTCTTCAAACAAACAAAATAAAGATTCCTTTTATTCACTCTATTTTTATTTTTCTATGATAATTCTCGTCCATTTTTCCGACGATCTGTGATGAATTTTACGAATCTAAAAATATGAATGATTTTTACTCGATTTTCTTTTTCAAATGAGGCCCATGAAGAAATATTTTTGAGATTTTTTCAAGTCATTGTTTTTTTTTTATTTTGAAAATAAAGCCCATGAGAACTTTAAATTCTCAAGATTTTATACTTCAGTCTACAACCTTTTAAACCTAAAATGGAAACTATTTAAATATTTGACACAACTACTTTTAACGGTTGTATACAAAGGTTTAAATGCGTGATACTATATCATCAACATCAGAGGTTTAAATTCTTAAGCATAGTATTATGGTGATATCAGTGGTTTAAATGGTTGTAGACTGAGTTTTAAAAGTTTAAAAATTTTAAGTGCTCATGGACTTTATTTTTAAAAAAAACGACATTCAAAATAACTCAAATTTTTTTTATTGAATCTCATTTGAAAAAAAAAATCGAGTAGAAAATGTTTCATATTTTTAAATTTGTAAAATTTATTACTGATTGTTAGGACAATAGACGAGAATGATAAGAGAAAAAAAAATAGAGTGGGTAAAATTAATCATTCTTTTTTTAGCTTGAAGATGAAAGTAGTTATGAGCTAACACTACACAGATTTAGAATTTAATACTTGCAGATAAAGGTTTAAATGCTTTTGAGTAATATTGTAAAATGTTATAAACAAAACTTCAAAACTTGAATATTAGTGCTGGAAATGAAAATTGGATAAAATTGAAAAGTTTTTTCTGTTAAACTACTTAGGGCGCTCTCAGATATGATGGCTTGGAGAACCAAAATATTTCTCTACAATAAAAATATTGTACAATGTAAGTGAAACCAATGCAACTGCAGAGATTCGTTTTTCTATTCAGACACCATATTATTGATTAGGGACGAATCCTGTCAAATTAAAATTTGCATATATGAATCCATTGGAAATTAAGGTTAGAAAAAATACTAAATATATATAAAATAAAATGGGGAATAGAAATTTAAATAGTGAAGTTGTGATGTCTTGTCGATTGCATATAAATTATTCAAGCTAGCATTACAAAATTTCGTAAAAGGATATATCCAGATATTTGAAGCATACACATAATGTGAAGATGCATCTCAACCGTACCCAAGCCAAATATATATCCTATAAACTCCTAAAATAGCAAGGAGTATTAATTATTTTTCAAATTGACGGGACACACACGTGTGAATAATTAAGGAGACTTAGTTCTTTTCTTGTATTTCATTAACTAAGATGCATTGTCTAATTGAAGTGAGAAAAAGGCTGAGAGAGAATCCACATGTACTATATATCTTCAAGCAATACAAATCTTACTTGCTTTACCTTAGAATATAGTAATGCCTTTGCTTGTGAAGTAGGTTAGAAAAAGGCTGAGAGAGAATCCATATGTACTACATATCTTCAAGCAATACAAATTCTACATGCTTTACATTAGAATATATTAATGCCTTTGCTTGTGAAGTAGGTTAGGAACATTCAGTTAATATATAAGATTGACTACTTTATCTGTGTGTATCCTTGTGCCCTCAAAAAAAAAAAAAAGTTACGAAGACAGTACTCGTCCTCTCCTCTCCTCTTTGGTACTTCTCTCTGCATATTTTTCTATCTAATTATAAGAATATTTTATTTAATATTAATTCTTATTTCTTCAAATCATAATTGGATGACCCAGATCTTAGTGGATCGATCCTCCGATTTGTGTATATATGCTTACTAGATCGATCAGTTTGTGAATTGTTGTGTTGGGGGATCTGTTAGTTTCACATCCATATTGTGCATATATTTTGTTTTTTCTCTATTTTTGGAGATGGTACATAGTAATTAGTCCGTTAATTACTAATATTTTATTTCCGTTGAATTTGTGTAGATCATTTTAAGATTAAGATAGGAAAAGTTGACTCTACTTCAGGTAAATTCATTCTTGAACAAGTCCCTTACACAAGTTTGACAGATCTGGAACATTTACTGACACATTTACCTCCTCCCTTTCTGATCTTATCTCTCACATAAAACCTCTAATCCTACCACTGCCCTTAGAGATATTATTGTGGATATTCAGGCTGTGCAACCAGGGGGTTCAAGTTAGATTTTATGGTTAATATCTTTACTTGGAATGCTAGAGGCCATGGACTTTCTGATAAACATAGATCTCTCAGGGATTATCTCCTAGAACATCACATTGATATAGTGTACTGTATTCAAGAAACCAAAAAGGATAATTTCCATATATACATCACCCATGAAGTAGATCGGTATCAATGATTTGAGTTAGTCGTTTAAAGTATATCTGATGTCTTTTAGTCAAGCTTATCAAGACTTTGATGAGCGTAAAAACACCCTAGTTCTACTTATAAATACACACACACATGTGTGAGTGTGTGTATGTGTGTGTATATGTATATATGTATATAATAGTTCAAAAGTTTGTATTTAGATTTTCACCGTGTAATTGCTTTACTCAAGTCATCATGATCTACCTAAGGTTTTTCAATATTAAACGGAAGATAGAGTATAAATTTATAGGAAAATGAAGTATAATAAAGAAAAAAGTAAGGAACCTTTTCTGACACTACATACATAATTGTCCAATATATACAGTTCGCTGCACAGAGACACTTCGATTGCATAGCATAGGATTTGCGTAGTCTTCTCTTGTCCACTTGACAATTTTCGAATTCGCTTGAAGAAAGAGCCATAAGACGAAGATAGTCGATCGTCCTCTCCTCTTTGGTACTTATCTCTAATAATTCTTACTATCTTATTTTTTTTAATGCTAATTTTTATTTGTCTGATCGGTAAGTTTTCACAACAAGTTATATATATATATATATATATATGGGAAGGCATCCACTTACACTTTTTTTTTATGACACCAGATTACATGTACCCTACATTTTCAAAGTCCAAACAGTTGATCCAAACTATTTAACACGATGAATATTGTAAAATGTGTTTGCAGATCAACTTTTACATTTTTTTTATTTTTTTACTATTTATTAAGATGGGTACAAAAATTCAATGGTCTGAAACAATGATTTTGTAAAATACTTTATAAATAGTAAAAAAATTCAAAAAAAAATGTAAAATTTGATCTGCAAGCACATTTTAATATATTCGTCATGTTGAACAATTTGAATCGACTGTTTGCACTTTAAAAACTTTTAAAATGTAGGATGTAATTCGGTGGCACCAAAAAAAGAGTGCAAGTGGGAGCCCTCCTATATATATATATATATATATATATATATATATATATATATATATGCTGACTAGATGTTATGAATATATAGTTGTGTTGGGAGATTTGTTACTTTCATATCCTAGAGAATGTGTCTCTTGTTTTTGTTACTCTATCTATTAGTAAGATTTGTGTAGATCATTTTAAGACTGAATAGTGAACTGTCTAGATCATTTTAGGCAGATGGCCTTGTTTGTAACAATATTTATATATGTAGATCTTAACGCTACGTACGTTTTAATCTTTAACTATATCAAGGGCTTACATCTTGTATTTAGTCAAATGACAATTGATAATAGTTAGAATAAAATATTTAATAGAACAATTTGGGCAAAATGGAAAATATTATTAACATTTATAAGTTGTATTTTACATACTAATTAAAATGTGGTTGAAATTTTTTAGTTAGTCTAAAAAAGAAAGGTATATTTCTCAGTTTCTGATTAATTATTTATATGATCTGTCATCTCATATTGACCGTAATTTCTCTTTTTTAATTTATTGTTGATGTGACTTAATAGAAACTCAAAATATTTCTCCTTACCAGCTCCTTCCTCTCTCTTCTCCTGCTGAGTCCACCAGATCTAATTACCTCCTGTCCTTAATTAACCTGAAACTGCAACGGTACGTATTGGGTGAGTGTCTTCTCTCTCTTTTCTTTGGGTCTAACTTGAACTGCTCTTACTGATTTCCTGCCCAGCCTGTCCAATTCAGCCTCCATTGTGGTGGGGCATGAATAATTAGCAACCGTAATTTTCATATTTCAATTATGCACCATTTAGAGCATTTTTTAAATGTTTCTTTTGCAGTGCAGTAACTTGGTGGAGCTTGCAGTTGATTTGAATGTGAGATTTTGTTACACCAGGGAAAGAAGAGACTATAAAGACACTTCAAATAAGTTCCGGAGCAACTTGTGCAAAGGTATTCTCAATGTTTCGAGAAATTTACATTTGATCTTATAATACATAGGTCATTATTAGGTGTATATTTATTTATCATTTGCTCAAATGATTTTCCAATAGTAATAGCATTCAAACAATTAAGTCAAAGTTTTGTAAAAGGAGGTTATAATTTAAACTGATTTTTTGGTTTTGCTATATTACAAAAGAGTACATCATGATTTGCTCTGGTCTACTTTATAATTGATAAAAGCACTTTTTTTTTTTTTACACACCTGTTTAGAATGACGATATAAGAATTTGGTACTTTGCTGAATTTCACACACCTGATTATCGCTCACAAAAGATAGAATTAAACAATTTAGGAAGAATTAGAGAGGGAGAGATGAATATATAGAAACAATGGAACTTTTCATTAATTGCCCAACAATTCTTACAATACTCAGCCTATTAATAGCTGGTTGGAAAGGATAAGGAAATAGCAAAATTGTCATGAGCCTAACAAGTGTTATTAAAAGTAAACTGGACCGGACAGGACAGTTCAACCGGAAAAAACCAGGCCCGGAATCCAGTCCGGTTTGGTTCTTTGGAGATATTGTTTATGTAACTGAACCTGTCCAAACCCGATTTATTATTGGTTTTATTACAAAACCGACAACAATTTAGAAAAAGAAATTTCAGTTTTAAACAAAATTTGTTCCTTCCTTTTCTCTGATATCCCAATTAAACTGCTTCTTGTGGATATTTGATGGCCCGTGCTCCTTTGAACGGACCAATCCTTCTCTCACACTAGGCAAGATCTTGATTTTGTTCTTTAGTTTCAACTCCTTACTAATTTTCAAATCGTAACTCAAAGAGAGAACGTTTCAGTGAGCAAGTACTCTAAGAGCTAGCTAAGCACGATTGGAAGGGAAGGGGTGGGGGAGGGGGTGGCTTAGTACGAATGGAAGAACTCAAAAGAACTCAAAAAAAATTCTCAAAATAGATACAACTTTTTATAAATTAAATGTACTAAAAGGATCACAAAATATTCTATATTACCTAGAAGTGACTTTTAAACCGGGATCAATAACTCAGAATCCAAGCATTTTTATTTTTTTTCAATAACTCATAAAGAAATATATTAATTTTTCTTACAGCCGCAAAAAATCCGGCATGAAAAATGTTGATCCGAATTATTTGTAGCAGTGTTTCTAATAAATCAAATTATATAGTATTCAATCTATTTTCCAAGAAATATATTAAATATTTCTAATATTTCAATACAAAAAAAAAATTATAAATATTTCTATTTAAATAAAAAAAATCTGAAAAAAGAAAAAAATGTTGAAACCGGAAAAATTTATTACGGTTTCTCTTTTTTTGTTTAGACGCTGCTTTTTTGAATTCTAAAACCAGAATAAAAAATTTCCGGTTTGGGTAGATTTCAAAATCCCGCCCAACTTTGGTTATTTTTAAAAATTTTATTATTATTATGGATATTTATAAAAAAAAAATCGGAGCTATATATGTAACTACAAGTTAAAATATATGAAACAATTAATAATTGGTTATAGTAAGACATTAAAATAAAACAATAATTCCACATACAAATTCTCTCCAAAACAAATGCAAAATTTCCTAAAATAAAAATATTAATCAATCAATGCTCTCACGAGATCTTGTTAATCTTCTAATTTGACATCTTCAAAAAAATATAAATTTCAAATTTCCCAGAAACAAATGAAAAACAATAACAAACCTATTATAAAATTGTGCTAAAAGAAGAACGCATTATATTTTTTGTGATTACGGCCACTTCCACCCCTAATGCTGTGATAATAATAAATAAAAGTTAAATCACATGATGACTTGATTACAAATCTCTTAAGATACTTGAATGTAAGAAATATAGTATTAATTGAACAACATAAAAATTAGAAATATATATTTTTTTTTTTAAAATAGAAGAACAAAGAAGAACGAAGCATTTTTTTTTTTTTTTTTTTTTTAAATCTAGATGCATCTATGTATTGTACGTAATCTGATAGCCCAAGTAGGAACAAAAAAAATACAAGAATTAAGTATATATAAATTAAGATCAACACCAGCATGTAGAAATTACCAAATTTTTTATTAATATCCAAATTTTATATTAAATTTAAAAAAATATCCGAATCGGTTGTTGTTTTCGAAATCTACCCATTCCGGAAAAAAAATTTCCGGAATTAAACTCTAAATCCGGAAAAAAATTTTCCGGAAACTCGGTTCTAACTCCGGAAAAAAAATTTCCGGATTTAGGATTTTTTTTTTTTCCTAAATTTTTTTTTTTCAGTTTTTATTTATAATTTATTTATTTTTGTATTGAAGTATTACAAATATTTTTTAAAAAATAGATGGAATACTATATAATTTGATTTATTCGAAAGACTGCTACAAATAATCCGGATCAACATTTTTCATGCCGGATTTTTTACGGCCGTAAAAAAAAAATATATAATATATGTATATGTATATATAATACAATAAATGTATCTGTATATATAATATAATATATGTATATATATGTATATATAATATAATATATATGAAAATGAAGATATAAAATATGAGGTATGATGAGGTATAAAAAATATGAGGTATTGGAACCCTCGGTTAGTGTCTCAAAAATTCAGTTTAATTTTTCGTTTCAACGGTAGGCATTCAACGATCTGTTTGGACTTTGAAAACTTTGAAAATATCGATCGTTGAATGCCTACCGTTGAACGAAAACTTAAACTGAATTTTTGAGGCACTAACCGAGGGTTCCAATACCTCATATTTTATATCTTCATTTTCATATATATTATATTATATTATATATATATATATATATATATATACATATATTATATTATATATACATATACATATATTATATTATATATACATATACATATACATATACATATACATATATTATATTATATTATTTTTTTTTACGGCCGTAAAAAATCCGGCATGAAAAATGTTGATCCGGATTATTTGTAGCAGTCTTTCGAATAAATCAAATTATATAGTATTCCATCTATTTTTTAAAAAATATATTAAATATTTGTAATACTTCAATACAAAAAAATAAATAAATTATAAATAAAAACTGAAAAAAAAATTTCTAAAAAAAAAATTTTCGCAAAAAAAAATTTCCTAAAAAAAAAAAAATTCCTAAATCCGGAAAAAAAATTTCCGGATTTAGAAAAAAAAAAATCCTAAATCCGGAAAAAAAATTTCCGGATTTAGCAACAAAAGAAAATCCTAAATCCGGAAAAAAAATTTCCGGAGTTAGAACCGAGTTTCCGGAAAAAAATTTTCCGGATTTAGAGTTTAATTCCGGAAAAAAAATTTCCGGAATGGGTAGATTTCGAAAACAACAACCGATTCGGATATTTTTTTAAATTTAATATAAAATTTGGATATTAATAAAAAATTCGGTAGAAATTAATGCTATTAAATTCTCATATAGTTCGGTGAAAAGAATAATAATACAATAAAAAGGCAAATTTAATGGAACATGTAGTTCTTGTGTTTACTTTCCATGTGTACAAAAAAAAGAGAGAATAATATATAACTTTCCATGTGTACAAAAAAAGAGAGAATAATATATATACACACTGCACCATACATATTAAAAAAAAATTAATGGAGACGATATTAATTTTGTGTCCAATGTATTAAATTATTAATAATTAAGCCTTTCAAATATTCCGCGTCATTCTCTTGCTGGCCTCCATTAATTTGTCAGGATATTTAATTCTTTCTTTGGCCACACGACTTAAAAGGTCTCCCGTCTCTTGTTTCTCTTTCTTCCTTCATAATTCTGCATCCAATTGTGTTGCCCGTTACCGACATTTTTATATTATCTAATATTAATGGTGATTCTGAGTTTCTACACATAAAAACAAATTCGAAAAAAAATATATGTGGTTATGTTTGGATTTTCAAAAACAAAAAATTAGTTTATGAGTAAAAATTAATTCGGTATGTTATCTATATGTATTGTTTCACAAAAAAGAATTACATGACATTGCCATATATAAGTAAAAAATTAAAACATACATGCCACATTTAATAATAATCTTACAATTAGAAAACAGACTGAAATCAAAATGAACAAGTAAATAGTATTTTTAAATTCTAAGCATGCAGACATATATTGAAATAAAGCTCCTCTCTAGAAAATTACGCCCGCATCACTACCTACTAGTCATAATTACGGCAACAAATTATACATATCAAAATATGAAAAATAATATCCTGTTGACAGAGGCTCATAGGCATAGGCATAGTAGGAATTATCGGTATCGGGATCAGGATCGATACCAGCCGATACCGATACGGAATCGGGGTATCAAATCGGTATCGGCTTAGGATCGAGGTTTTTTTTTTTCTTTTTCTTTATGATTTGCTACGTGAGAATCGGCTCAGGATCGGATCGGGGTAGGCCGATACTAATACGTATCAGCTGATCCGTATCGGTATCGGCCGAAATTTCCTACTATGCTCATAGGTCTAGAGTTTCAAGATTCAACAGTCTTCAAGTTGGTAGCAATTAACAAATTTTAGCAACTACGAAATTTTCATATTTTAATCATGCACCATTTATAGCATTAATATATTTAAATGTGTCTTTTGCTTTGCAGTTACTTTTGGTGAAGCTTGCAATTGAATTGCATTTGAGGGAAGTAGGGAGGGAGGGATGGATTTTCAGTGTGATTTGAAGAAAGTTGAAAGAAAGATGGATGCCTTTCCTTTCGTACAAGCAATGATATCTGAACCCGCCCTCAGAGTTCTTTTATCAAACAATCGCCCTGTTGATAAGGATTCTGAGATTTTGAAGTGGTTTCTAAATCAAGCTTACTTCGATGAATGTTATAAAAAAAAATTTAACCCCTCGAAGAACCTTTACGATGAATTGCCGGGTGATATTGAGTTTCTGCGAGTAAAATCTCGTCAACTAGGATATGCTACGAGGGAGATTATTCGACTTTCTCCCAGAAGGCACTCATTGAGATCCAAGTTACAGAGTTTATTGGCAAAAATGAGGGATGATAGAAATTATTTTTTTAGGTATATGAAGTGTATGGTCAAAAGCATAGAAACAGAAGGTGTATTGGAGCTCAAAGACAGGGATGATGTTCTGAACTCTGTTGACGACATAAAAGGAATTGAAGATTTGCTTCCGGACAAAGCAGATAGTTCATACTGCTTAACAAATAAGGAGAAGTGCCGAGCACTCTTCCTCATGACAGTGTTTCCAGCTCTTTGTGAGATGAAGGAACCTGTTGAAATACTCTGGCTCTTATTAGATTTATCTACAGAGCTGGACAATCTCCCTGAACTGATATGTGAAGCATGTGAAGGACAACCTCTGGCTCTTCTCCTTATAGGGGTTGTCATTTCACCCAAACCAAGGGACTATGACACATGGGCCAAAGTCATAGATGATCTGGACAAGATCAAAGAGTCTGATTATGGTGACTCTGATGATAATCCTAATCACGGCACACTGGCGAAACTGTTCCGAGGCACATATTTAGAGGGAATGGAAAAGATCAAAGAGTCTGATTCTGGTGACTCTGATAATGGTGCTACTAACCATCTTCCGAGGCACATATTTACCTACTGCTTTTCTGATTTAACCTTATCACTCCAATCGTGCTTGCTTTATTTAGCATGTTACCCCATAGATTATGAGATTCCTGCAAGGTCTCTAATTGAGATATGGATTGCTGATCATGAAGAATTTATTACACCAGAGGAAGGAGAGACTTTGGAGGAGACGGCATACAAGTACTTGGAGCAACTTGTTCAAAGGTATTCTCAAAAATCTGTAAAATTGACATTTGTTCTTATAAAGTACAGGTAATTGTTAGGTCCGTAGTTTGAAAACTATGATTTCATTGTTATTATGATTAACATTGATTAATTAGTATATATAGGTACATCGTTGTTTGGTATAGATGGCAGGCATTTCTCTTATTTTGATAAGTTTTAGTATACAACTTAATAAACTCTATTCATTAGAAAATGTTTCATCGAGTCTTTGCACCTATCTTTAATATTAGATAAGAATTATTTTATTTATTATATAAAATAGGAAATATGTTATATATTTCTTTTTCGGAAAATAAAAATATTTTGCTCAGGATTGCCCATTTTTATTTTCAGGGTTCCTCTTCCGAGATTTTTATTTTTACTCAACAAAAAAAATATTTTATTAAAAATAACCATGGTTCGGCAGAATTTTTAAAAATAACCATGGTTCGGAAAAATTTTTAAAAATACCCAGACTGCGGATTTTTTCCGCAACCCGAAATTTTTATTTCGGGCCGCGGAAAAAATTGAATGCTACTATTGAATATATAGGTAATTGAATGCTACTTTCAGCCTCATGCTTGATTAATTCCTTCTTTTCTTCTTTGTGCATGTGTGATAGGTTTCTCTTGTTATTTATGTTCCTGTTTTAATGTATGTATGTTTTAATGTATGTTAATTATAATGTATGTTGGGATTACATGGAAAGTTCATGTTTGAGTTGATTTTGTGTTTCCATTTAAATCAAATGGTATATTTACTCATTTTATTTTTTTTCATTATTATGCTTTTTTTTTTTTTTTTTATTCTAAAATGGTCACGATCTCCCGATTTACTCTTGAGCATAGTGACAAAATTTGCAAATATATGAATTATTATCTTCAAGTATTTTTATTAGACAAACAAACAAATTAAACAGATTCCATATATATAGCCATCCTTAATTTTTTCACATAATTTTAATTTTTTTTAGAACTTCAAAATTTATTATATTTTTCCAAATTATAAAAGTTAATTACTTTCAAATTATGTAGATAATTTTCTCAAATCCCAAACTTGTTGCTATGCTCATGCGGGAACTAATAATTATTATTTTTTTGATGCCAAGGTACGTTTTTTATTGCATCTTCTTTTCCATGAGCATAGCAAGAGGTCATTTACAGTACTATGATTTAGCCAACAGTGGGTCTACCTGCTCATCCAAGAGACAAATTGAGATAAAAAAAAAAAAAAGTTCACAAAAATTAGTATAACTATGCATACTGAGTAGGGATATTAATTTGTGCTGTGGCGTGATCAAGTCATATTTTTTTTTATTTTTACATGTTGGGACGAGATGGTCATTACAAGTAGATAAAATAAAAGATATGAATAGTGCAGAGCAGGTACCAAGTCCACTGAAACCTTTGCAAACCAAGATCAAAATCATGTTATCTATTGCTTTAAACCAAGAAATCAAAAACAGAATTTTGAACCAAGAAAAGTATTGGAATTCAAACACCAAAAGCTGAAAAATCCAACAACAGTGGACGAATTTTAAAATTCCGGCAATCCCAATACCAAATTTCCAAAATTAATTACAAGGTAGTAAAAATTGTATCTTATTTAAATAAACTCAAATCTTTAATTTAAATTCGAATTTGCTAGATCTCAAAAATTAGAAAATATAATAATTGCCAAATAAAAAAATTATTTTTCAAAACTAAATTTTAGGCAGTACAATAATTGATGAGCGGTAAGACCATGAAGGTATCGACTTTGTATCGTTTGCATAACTCAAAATTTGAGATAATTCTGAGCGGTAAGACCATCCAATCCATATTGGCACGAATATTAATATGCATTTTTACTTCAGATCGAATTGGTCCAGATTTTAATCAGATAGTTGAGATTTATTAGCTCAAATTCTGAGTAAATGTAGAGGATACAGATTCGAATGTATGAATGTTATTTAATAATCAATCAAATATCGATTGTGAATTAATTTTATGTAATATGAATGTTACTTAATAAATAGTCAAATATCATTTGAAATTTGGATTATTGAAAAATTTGACCTATTTTGTGCAATATAGAAATTTGCATTTTTTTTTTCTTATGTGGACAATATGTATCTCGTATAGATTATATTTTAGTGGTCCAAATTTTTTATTTCTAAATTATTTTTGCTACTGTCATGTTATCAAATTAATTTAATATCATCGGTCAAAATAATGGGAGAGTAATTTTCGCCAAAATTGTACAGCTTTGGTGCTAGTAATAGAGGTGTATACTAAACAAAAATAATAATATTTAAAGGCTTTGTTTAACTTACAGCATTCATTTCTCATAAATTATAAACGGTTAATTAATCACTTTAAATTACCATATCTGTACTGTGAAATTTAGAAGATTTATCCAACTTTTCTCTATTAATTAAACTTCTCTTCTTTGAAGGAACAATTAAATTTTCAGTCTTCGTACAAAGAAGTCAAATTATTAATAAAAAACTCTTCTGAAAATGCAGAAATTAACAAAAAGAGTTTCTTGTAAATGTACAGAGCAAAATATTATCACTTGCTCGCGTATTATAATGTACAGAATATTTTAAATTTAGAAATTTATTAAATATTACGTCGGAAATAACCAATCATTAATCCCAATTTATATCGAAAGGGGGGGGGGAATGATTAGTCACGCAAAAGTTGGGCAACCACACATGTTGGTCACGCAAAAGTTGAGATATCTCAGAGGATTCACACTTAAGTAATGAGGTCAACGAAAAAAATAAAATAAACCCATCTTTATTTCTCTACACCAGATGAGAGCTGAGAGCCTATCCCATCCATCCACATATATCTACCTAACAAATTGAAGCCTAACATATATCTACCTAACATCTATCTACATATATATACATATATATACCTAACATATATCTAACATAACATATACCTAACATATATCTACATATATATATCTACCTAACAAATTGAAGCCTATCGTATTACCCGAGTAGAATTGAATCGGACGGTTCAAAAATGAAATTTTTAACTTGGCACGCATCTCAAAACACAAATAATACTGCCTCTACTGTCATTTCAATCACCCACCGGCTAAAATTAAATCTGAGCCGTCCATTTCAATTGCGTTGAGTCAGGTACCTCCCAATACGGATCCACTTCGAACACTCCCCAACAAATTGAAGACTATATCTAGAAGTAAATCAAAACAAACTATTGAACTTTAGAAAAGCAACCTACAGTACCAAACTAAAATGGTCTGGAGCTGGGGCTCAGCCATCACCGGAGCAGCATGTGCCACTGCCACTCTCACTGCCATGTGGGCCCGCCCAAGAAACCCCACCTTCCACCTCGTCTCAATCTCTCTCTCTCTTCCTTCCATCTCAACCTGCCTTTGTTAGATCTGGAAATCGTGCTCACAGTCCATGTCACAAATCCCAACCCAGTACCAATACAGTACGAACCAGCAGTGTTCTCTATTTCTTACAGTGGGACCCACTTAGGAACAGCCCAGCTCGAGGCCGGGTCGCAAGGGGCAAATTCGTGCGAGATTTTACAGTTGTCTGCCCGATTGAATAGAGCAAAGCAAGCAAATTCGTGCGAAATTGAATAGAGCAAAGCAAGCAATAATTACAATGAAGATTGTTTTTCTACTTGTTCTCATTTTGATTTTTTCTGGTACGTAATTAATTAGTTTCATTTTATATATATGTTGTTAATTATTACTGCTAGCTAGCTGGAATTATATATTATTATTTTTTTTGTTTTTCAATAAAATAAATTTAATTAGATCCAACACCAACAGTAAATGCATGTGATGAAATGGAGATGTATTTTCCATTATATTGCACTAATCAGGGACGGTGCAATTTCAGAATGGATTGCACTCCCAAATTGTGCCAACAAAAATGTGGTGAACAAAGTTTTGGAAGCCGCATCAAAAGCCGATGTCAAGACAACCAATTTTATTGCATGTATGACTGCTAGCATATCGATGAGAATATATATATATATATGTATATGTATGCGCGCATATATAATGTAATTATTCATATTCATCCACGGATCGATTCAGTACTGCATTTAATTTAATTTAATTAATTTGTACGTATTACTAAATTTTGATTATATTAATTTGGTTGTTAGTCATTAATGGAAACTAATAATTTTGTGTGTATTTTCTAGCATTGTTAACTATATATTGAAATAAAATTAAAGTATTAATTAATTTTCTTTGTTGATTTGCTTCTCCCTCTGTTTATTATCTATGTCGTTATTTTATATATGTGGGGATTGCATGTTGTCATAAATTTTATGTTTATCATAAAAGAAATTTGAGGGCTTAATTTTATTAACTCTAAACAGAAAATTTATGACAACATGCAATCGCCGCATATATAAAATAATGACATAGATAATAAACAGAGGGAGAAGTAAATCAACAAATAAAATTAATTAATACTTTAATTTTATATCAATATATAGTTAACAATGCTAGAAAATACACACAAACTTATTAGTTTTCATTAATGACTAACAGCCAATTTAATATAATCAAAATTTAGTAATACGTACAAATTAATTAAATTAAATGCAGTATTGGATCGATTCATGGATCAATCTGCATAATTACATTATATATGCACGCATACATATATATATATATATAGAGATGGGCTATTAAACATTGCAATGTATTGGCTCTTCTGTGCATTACATTTTAAACCATTGATTTCGTTTCAGGATCCGTGCTGATTTGATGAGATCAATTCAATTTTTTTTCGGAACTGGATGTCTCCAGTTCACTTTCTCTCCCGTCTCTTCCTCTCCCGTCTCTCCAAATTCAACATTTATTCCCGATAATTTTTGTAAAGAAAGAAAACCTAAGCCGGCCACACCGTCCAGCGACTCCTCCCGTAACTCCGTTCTTGTGCCGACCCTCCGCCGCCGATCATCACGCGCACATCTCTCTCCTCCTCCAGTGGTTCGTTTTTCCTTCCCAGACGAGTTTGATTTTGCGCCATTTTCTTTGGTTTTGCTTTTTTAAGTCTACTTGATGATTTTGCAGATGTAATTTCATATGATTACCGGTTCATTTGAACTTGGAAATGTGGCCAAGTTCATTTACCTAAAATATTAAAGTAATTATAGTAATCGTACTATAATAATGTTGAATTTTTTTTTCCTAAGGCTCTTAAGTAATTTTTTTTATGCAAGAATAAACTGAACTTATTTAAGACCATTAAATTATTTTCAAGTTT
Source organism: Carex rostrata (assembly GCF_964058835.1). Lineage (NCBI taxonomy): Eukaryota > Viridiplantae > Streptophyta > Magnoliopsida > Poales > Cyperaceae > Carex > Carex rostrata. The sequence goes on from NC_135949.1 coordinate 4,626,868, forward strand.
TCGAAATTTGCCTGTAAGTTTTTTTTATTATAACATTTATACTTTTTTCTTTTTTCAACATGTTAAAAGCTTCTGACTTTTAGGTACTCTGTTTTTTTTTTTTTTTTAATACTTACCTGGATGAATGAAACCTTGTTGCTAATAGCTAACAGGGAATGCCAGAGAATATAAATATTTGGTTCTAATCTGAAAATTATATAGTTTAGTCAAACTAATTGTTAAACCGTAGCCTATTTTAAATATGCACCTCAAAGATTCACAAATGGATGCCATTTTGGTGTCATGCCTATTGTTCAAACAACACCTTATTCCCATAATCTTATTAGCAAAATATTTCGACTAATACAGGTTAACCTATGGATGGAGATGAAAATACTCAACAGCTCATTCCTATGGATGAAGATGAAAATACTCAACAGCTCATTCCTATGGTTGGAGATGAAAATAGTCAGAGAATTCAGTTGGAGGTAATTAATTATCATTTTGTTTGTCATCTAATAGTCAGAAATTACTTAATACCTTGTTTGATTGACTTTTACTTTTGTGGAACAGGTAGATATTATTGATCCCTATACCTACCACATGGAAGCATTAGGAGTTGAGGAGGATCAGCTTAAGGATGCCATTAAGCCGCGTGTCGGCATGGAGTTCCGTTCACCAGAGGAGGCATTCAAAATGTATAATGATTATGCATGCCGTGTGGGGTTTAGTGTTCGCAAACAAGCACAAACAAAGAATAAGCATGGGGTGTCATCAATGCGGTACGTATGTTCTAAAGAAGGATTCTCAACGCGGCAAAAAAAAATTGCAATGCCAATCGGAAGTGAGTCCAATCCTCGTACACCTGAGAAATTAAAGGGGATGACAAGGACGGGTTGTGGGGCCTCATTTAGGATGAAGATTGTAAAAGGTGGGATTTGGAAAGTGAGTGTTTTTGTGGAGGATCATAACCATGAGTTGATCTTGAGCCCCTCGAAGAAGAGAAATTTGCGATCCCACAAGTTCATGTCAATAGATGATAAGAAAAATATTCGTAACATGCATGCCCAAAACATAGGATCATCACAAATGATGGAACTTTTAGCTCTCGAACATGGGGGTAAACAAAATGTTCGATTCAAAAGGAAAGATATAAGCAATTTGATAGCGGGTGATAATAGAAAATTGATTGGGATAGATGTTCACACGACTTTGATGTACTTTCAAAAGAGACAAGAGGAGGATCCTGAGTTCTTTCATTCTATAGAGGCAGATGAGGATGGTGTTGTAAAAAATATTTTTTGGGTTGATGGTAGAGCGAGACGAACATATCAAGAGTTTGGTGATGTTGTGACATTCGATACCACCTACCAAACAAACAAGTACAATATGCCATTCGCACCATTTATTGGAGTCAACCACCACCGACAATCAATCTTATTTGGCATGGCTCTTCTTAAATGCGAAACTGCAGAAAACTTTTGTTGGTTGTTCAAAACATGGCTAGAGGCAATGTACGACAAACACCCTATTTCTATTATTACAGATCAATGTCCCGCGATGAGGAAGGCGATTGAGTTGGTTTTTCCAAGAACTATTCATAGATGTTGTCAATGGCATGTCATGAGAAAGGCAAGGGACCACTTTGGTCAACTTTACAAGGATATTGGTGGGTTTAAAGATGAATTGAGTGCTGTAATCAACCGTAGCCTAACGGTTTCAGATTTTGAGAAGCGTTGGACAACTATGGTCAATAAGTACAACTTGCTTGATAATAACTATCTAAAAGTGATGTACAAAAATCGGATGCAATGGGTGCCGGCCTACTTTCGAGCCACTTTTTTTGCTGACATGTCAACCACACAAAGGAGTGAGAGTATGAATGCCCTCTTTAAGTTATTGGTGGACAATCACAAATCTGTTTATCAATTTGTGTTGCAAATTGAGAAAATGATTGAGAGCATTTGGCAAAGAGAGAGTGATGAGGATCTAAAATGTATCAATGAGATGCCCCACTTATGGTCAAAATATAAAATGGAGTTCAAGGCACGTCAAGTTTATACACGAAAAGTATTTTCATTGTTCAAAGAGAATGTACAAGATAGCCTACTTGGTGATGTTACCGAAATTGAGAGAGATGTCTCCTATCAGGTTGACATTTCCTATGATCCAGAAATTCAGAAATATGTACCCAAGTCATACATAGTTGATGTCGACAAAGAAAGGTGTCAGGTGTCATGCAATTGCAAAGGGTACGAGTTTGAGGGCATTCTTTGCCCACATGCCATTAAAGTAATGCACCATGTCAAAATGACGCATCTACCAGATCATTACATTATGAAAAGATGGACTAAAGGGGCTAATGCAAGTGTTAAAAGATCCGCTAGCGAGAGAGGTATGGATCCGGGAGAGACAGCGGAGTTACAAGCATTGAGGGTTGCTTCTCTAAAATCAGATTGGATGGAGCTTGTCAAAATAGGAGCTGTTAGTTCAGATGGTTTTAGTTGTTTGAAGGAGGTTATTGCCAGTGGAAAAGAGAAACTGTTTGCTATAGTAGGTAAGCAAACACAAGGAGGTGTTGTACCTAGCCTGGGAGGTGACAAGGGAGAAGGGTCGGAGAATGACCAAGTCCAAAACAGACCCATGTTTCTTGACCTGCACGACTCACACTGTAAGGGTAGGAGGAAGACGGTTACAAGAATCGTACCTGCGTCTATGATGAATGCAAAGAAGATGAGGACTTGTAGTGTATGCAAGAAGAAAGCTGGCCACAATTCCAGAACTTGCCCTATGGTTAAACAAAATTACTTTGTTGGTCATATTATTATTTTATACATTTTTTGCTAGTTACAAATCAAAATTACCTTACATCTGTCACTAATCATATCTTTCTTTTGTAAACAAGTTAAACTCACAAGGCCCTAACAAGGGTAAGGAAACGACATATGAAGACAGTGAATATGAAGATCATGATGAAGATGAAGATGAAGAAATGAGTAAAGATGAAGAAGATGAGGACATTAATTTATGAATTGTTGTTTAAATAGTGAACTTGGTGTTCAGCATTATAACTTTTTGTTTTGAGATACTATTTTGTTGTTTAAATTAGCAGTATTGAGGAATATTGTTCTCTTTTGTCAATTTGAACTTGATTTCTTCATGTGGATACATCAATTGTTTTGTAAACTCTGCTACACACAAAAATGTTGTTATTTTCTTCAAATAACTCTAACAATGATGAATAATGTTATGTCTCATGTACTGTAATACTTTAAAGAAGTTGTAGCAGTAACCAAATTTTTAAAAAAGAAGTAAACTATTATTTCAGTAGCTATACCAGTACCAGTTACTGTTATTAATAAATTATTATTTCAGTTGCAATAAATCAAAAGAAGCTTAATTATTAATAATATTAAAATATTTTTCTAGTGAAGCTATTTTTTTGCTTTCTTCTATTTGCTAACCGGTTAAATAGGAAAATGAATGCAGAAATATATTTACATATTAATAATATTAATTAATGATATTTTGTTGCTTCGCAATTTCATGAAAAAGATTTTCTAACCTGAAATATTACTTGTAAATGCAAAATTATTTTTTATATAATCACATTCACATGCACAACAAAATAAGAACAAGTCAGATTTTGGATTTATCAACCTGATTTCCATTGGAAATGCAAAACCAACATTGGTTCATATTTCTAAACTATGTAAATTTCCATATTGGATTTCACAAATTGAAAAAAAAAAAAGTTGTATTCCTTCTTCCTTTATTACAATTTCCTAGCCCTTAGATCAACCACAACTACACTAATATTATCAGCACTTTGCTTCCCCATGGCAACCAACTTGATCCTGGTTCAGCCTTTGCTTTCTCTTCTTGTTCTTCTTCCATTTCATCTCCTCTTCTAACCTTTCCATTCCTCTGCCGCGAAAAACACGTACGCACAATGGACGGCTTCAAATAGTTGTTCCCTCTAGATCTATGATAATGGACAGGTTCAGGTAGTTGTCACTTGTTTCACAATTGAAAATTAATCAAATTAGGCTCTACAGAAGAGTTTGGTCACTACAATAAACTTAAATTAGTAGTAAACCATAACTGCTCATCTTTGTCTCGTTATATGATAACAAGCACAAATGCTACTTAACTTTTTGTCAAATTTGAGAAATAAAAAAAAGTTCCTGGGTGAATTTTATGAATAAATTGGAAATTATTCAATAACTAAATTATACAACAGCATAGCTTACCATCCATTTTTTGGCTCGACTATCCCAAATTTAACCACTTGGTATCATTCGGTTTGACAATTGATTTTAATGATTTTACATAGGATTTACAATTCATTTTAAACTAATCTAAACTGAGCAACATTGTAAGATCTCAACATTATTATAGTACGATTACTATAATTACTTTAATATTTTAGGTAAATGAACTTGGCCACATTTCCAAGTTCAAATGAACCGGTAATCATATGAAATTACATCTGCAAAATCATCAAGTAGACTTAAAAAAGCAAAACCAAAGAAAATGGCGCAAAATCAAACTCGTCTGGGAAGGAAAAACGAACCACTGGAGGAGGAGAGAGATGTGCGCGTGATGATCGGCGGCGGAGGGTCGGCACAAGAACGGAGTTACGGGAGGAGTCGCTGGACGGTGTGGCCGGCTTAGGTTTTCTTTCTTTACAAAAATTATCGGGAATAAATGTTGAATTTGGAGAGACGGGAGAGGAAGAGACGGGAGAGAAAGCGAACTGGAGACATCCAGTTCCGAAAAAAAATTGAATTGATCTCATCAAATCAGCACGGATCCTGAAACGAAATCAATGGTTTAAAATGTAATGCACAGAAGAGCCAATACATTGCAATGTTTAATAGCCCATCTCTCTCTATATATATATATATATATATATTCATCGATCTGCTAGCAGTCATACAGGCAATAACATTTGTTGTCTTGACATCGGCTTTTGATGCGGCTTCTGAAACTTTGTTCACCACATTTTTGTTGGCACAATTTGGGAATGCAATCCATTCTGAAATTGCACCGTCCCTGATCAGTGGAATATAATGACAAAGAGATCTCAATTAACATAACACGCATTACTGTTGGTGTTAGACCTAATTAAATTTATTTTATTGGAAAACAAAAAAAAATATATATATAGTTTCAGCTAGCTAGCTAGATGTAATAATTAACAACATATATATGAAATGAAACTAATTAGTTACGTACCGGAAAAAACCAAAACAAGAACAGGTATAAAAACAATCTTCATTGTAATTATTGCTTGCTTTTCTCTATTCAATAATTTTTTCACACGGTGATGTCCCGCAGGGCAGTAGCCCCACCTATTTAAGCAGCAGCTTCATCTTCTCCTGGGACACCAGCTTCATGTAATGTGTCCTTTTTATTTTAATGCAAGCATGCCTACGGGCTTCAATTAAAAAAAAAACTTTTCAACTAAAATGGATGCAATTCTAGGATGTGGGATACTGATGTTCATTTTGACTATATAAAATGCGATGTTAATTTGCTGTCAATATAGTATGTCATTATATTTTCTAAATCACTAGATGAAGTTTTTTCATTTATTAAGATATATGATAATTGTTACTTAAATGAGTATTTTGAAAATTTAATTACCGAAAGAAACAATCACTGCATTTTCATCATCAAACTGATAGTTGATAGTCTCAAAATCTTTCCTGCTCACACCACATCATCAAACTGGTTTTTCATCCGGTCCGCATCAAGATCTGCCGGAGCAATTTTAAAATTAATGTGGATCAAGTGCATACAAATCTTAATGCGGATTAGAAGGCTCCGATCGAACATCATACTGAATTTGATTCGATGTCCATCAAAACATTTCCATAATACATAAATATGTCCAGAAAATTTCTACTTGATTTTGACTCAACCTGATGTAGTCATGCAATAAGCGATATATTTCTGACTCAAATTAAAGATTACAATAGACGACAAAATTAAAGTTTCGAATTGTCAAAAATAGATGACAAGTTGTAAACTGTTTATAGTATCCTTTACGATTTACTTACACTTCTATATTAAGCCTAGAATAACATATTTACCAAATTGCCCTTACACCTTGTTTGGATGGAGAGTAGAGGAAGGGAGGGAATGGAAAGAAACAAAAACTTTCCGTTGAATCGTGTTTGGTTGTTAAAATTATGTCGGAGGTGAAGGGTATAGGAGGTGAAAGGTTTAACCTTGTATCATTATAATTAATAGAATCGGTTTTCCTTTCAAATTGAGGTGTAACGGATGGAAAGAAATTTTGTTACAAATATTTTTAGAAAAAATAACACAAATGCCTAATCCTATATTTTACATATATAATTCTCATACAAGATTTTTTTCTCAAACCTACAACAGTCACCGAATTTCTCATTAACCTCCTAAATTTTAGTCAATCAAACAAAAAATAAGACGGAAAGGAAAGTTACATTTATTTTCTCTCATTAATCATCCAAACACGAAAAGGTTAAATATGTTAATCTTCCTTTCTATTCCATTCCATTCCCTTCTATTCTTAACCTCCTATTCCTTCCTCTACTCTCCATCCAAACATGGTGTTAGGCTCTCCATTAAACAAGCATAACAGTACATAGTTTTGTTACATTACATTGACCAAGGAAAAGGCAGAACCTACATAATTATCAAACCTTTGAACTCTACCCTGATTTGCTTATAAATGGATTATCTCATTCCCTTCTATCTTGGTGTAAACAATCCTGAAGTTCCTAACCCGACCAATTATCTTTATTAAACAAGCAGAGCAGTACCAGACTTCAGATTGTACCAGTTCATCCCCATTGCATAGGATATAACTCGCCCCTCCGTGATTCGCCCCTCCATATACAAACTGCCATTAATGGAGATTTGAGAAAAGACATACCTGACCGAGATCCAACTGGGTCCAAGTAAATGACATGAACTGTTGGTACCAGTGCTCCTTGAAAATGTGCCACATTATTTCTATGAAAGTAAATCATGTTTTTGTTGGTACCAATTTCTACTAAAGTAAATTAAACCATCCATTAACTGATCTGTAAGCTCCAAGTAATTTCAATAATCATCACTATATATATATATATAAACCAGTCACATAATAAAGTGAAGTAACTTTACATACTTTAAAGATGAATTGTTTCTAATTCTTTTGTTTTCATTTAGTAATGTCAAATACAAGGACATGGTACCAGAGATATCCAATACCAGTGCCTTCTTTTTATATTTCACAAATTCATCCTAAAATCGAATACAACTGATTATATATTCATCTTCCAATTATACCAACCTCATACAAGAAAATTGAAAATTAAGCAACTATCATTAACAAAAGATAAAACCATCAAACAAAATTATTAGAAATAAGATAACTAACATAAATTGAGAATAATGGAAGGCAGAATTTCAGTTTCCAGTCACAAAATATATAATGAAAAATTTATTTTATCCTGTGTTTGAAGCAATAGTTCAACATTTTCATTACGTCTTTCCTCCTTTCAACCCCCATTCCCATTCGATTCCCTAGCTTCTCTACCAGACGAGAACGAAACAGAACATTACCCAATTTTGACGAAATTCAGCTACTAAAGAAATTTGGACGAAATCCAGACACTAAAAAACCAACAAATTTGGGCGAAATCAGAAACTAAAAAGAAAACACTATTAGATAATTGACGAAATCAATAAACTAAAAGCAACAAGATTACTCACAGGTAATATCTGCACAGCCCTTAAGAAATTAGTTTAATGTAAGATTCTTTGGGTTCTATGAATGAATTATGCTCAGTAGAAGCCCTAAACACCCATTTTCTAACCAAATCTATGGGCTCAGATGCAAGTCATAAATTACAACATTCCTAATTTAATTAACTTGAGATGATTTCTTACCTTTCCAAGATATGATCATGCCTAAGCCAGAGCAACATCTAATTGCATTGCTCGAATGATAGAATGTTGTTTACAGGTCAGAACCGGAAAAAACCGGATTTTGAAACAATTAATTTACTTTGATCAGATCATGTCACAATCCAAGAATCTAAGAATCCAAGAATTTAACAATTGAATACTCACTCCAGCTTTGGCATCATCAGGGCTGAGTGTAACAGTTCTCTGATATCACTTTTTGGCCTTCTGTCTGTCGCCTGCCACCTGTTTGTAAAAATGCCCCAGAGAACGAAATACATGAGCATAATTGATAAGATAGAGATGAGAGGAACTAACGAGAGAGATTATAGTGACTGGAAAGGTTGGTTGGATCGGCGTCTCCGAGGGTATATCTCTCTCCTTAGTCCTTACCCTCGAGAGCACACCTCAACAGACTCCCCGACAATCTAACCTGACCGCGTCACTCCGGTCTCACTCTCCCTGGTCGCCGAGCTGAAGTTCTAATTATTCCGGTTTATTAATTCTAATTTTCATAATCCCACCAGGTCAAACTACAAATAGTTTAACAGTTTAAATATGTTATTTCCAATTTATTGGGTGTGCTGGTACTTGTACTGGAGCTGGAGCTGGAGCTGATGATGCGGGAACAGTGTTGTAAATAACGGTATGCGGTCGCTCACCGTCAACGACTAATCAGTCGGGGACGTCTTTTACAACACTGTGCGGGAAGCATGAAAGCGTACTTAGCATTTTAATAATTTTATAATCAAAATCATATTTTTAATAATTTTATAATCAAAATCATATTTTTAAATTGGAAAATTTTTATGTATATTTCTCAGAAAATTTGAAATTATGTATTTCTTCCTCTAATATTCATAATATCATATTTACCTTTCTAAATTTCAAAATTCATAAATCTATTCATTTTGTTGTCTTTTCTATTAAATATCATTATAAAATATTCATTTTATCCTTTATTAAAAATTAAAAATAAAATCACGATTTGTAAGAATTTGGAGTAAGAAAATGAGCGCCATCATTAGTTTACAGTTGTTAAAATAGCCATCTTTGGGGAAACAGTCTAAAAAATTGTTTATACTGTACTTTTGATAAGAGCCTTCACAAACCATTAGGTAAGAGCCTTTATATTTGAAACCAAGGTTCTAAATAGCGCGCTATAGCGCTTTCGGACCATAAACGCTATTTGAGCATAGTGCTGGTTTTTTAACCATTCCGTTATGATACAATAAACGCTATTTAAATCTTTGTTTGAAACACGTGTTTATAAATTCTTTGTCCATTTTTTTTATAAATTCAACACGAAGCCTTTATATTTGAACTAACAAATTGTTAGGTGACTTTGAATATTACAAAAAAAATTGAATGACACGTGTTTAAAAATTGTGAGGCAACAGAAATCAATCAATGAAATTGATCATAATAATTGTATGATTTTTTTGTTGGAACTTGAGTTCTAAAAACTCAAAATTCCCTCTTCAATAATTTTGCTTAAAATCTCTATTTGTAATATTGAAATCATAGAGGGTTAAATTGTAAATCTCATGTACATTCATTTAATTTCCGTTAATTACTCTCTGAATTGATTTATAATAAAAGGAATAATAATTAGCCTAAAGGGCACTTGAGCACCGTTTAACCTTTGATTGATTATCCATTAATATTTTTTTAATAGCTTTATATTTTGGATCCGTTTCTTTTTCTTATTTTCAGTTCTTATTTAATTCGTAGTCTCACTAAAACAATGGAGAAAAAAAAACTCTGTTTATGCAGAAAATTTATAAATAGGATTGTTGGTATAAATTTTTACCAACAACCTTAAGCGTATTTCATTTTTATAACTCGTCCTTTTATCAAAACTATGTCTTTCTTTCTTTTAATTTTTGTTTAAGAAAAAAAACGGTCTTGGCATACTTTTGGTTTCCGTTAACAAATGCACAATCCCAAATAAGAATTCGCATCCTCTGAGATATCTCAAACTTTTGAGTTTTTTTTTAATATAAAATCTCAACCGTTCAAATACATTCTGCACGAATCTCAAAGCACAAATATTACTGCCGAATTTTTTATTAATAGAAATAAAATAAAAAATATATCGAAATTCGAGAGCACTGTTGATTATTTTCGAAAAATAGGTAGGATGGGTTGTGTCAACCCGTCCCGGATCAAAAAAAAATAAAAAATTGTCGGACGGGTTAAGTAAACCCGTCCTCTCTCCTTCAAATATTTCAACTTTGAGCCGTTCAGGATCAAAAAAAAAAAATCCGGACAGGTTAAGTAACCCCGTCCAGAATTTCAAAGATTTTTCTAAATTATATTATATTATATTATATTATGATTTTATATATATTATATTATTTTTTGTTTTTTATATTATATTATATTATATTATGATTTATATATATTATATTTTTTTGTTTTTTATATTATATTATTATATTAATATACTTATATATATATATTATATTATGAATAGAACTAGTTTAGTTGTGCTTAAGTTCACTAAAGTGTTTGGTGAGTTTAACTCCAAAACTTATTAAATCGGTTTCAAATGACGAATCCAAACCGTTAGAACCTGCCTATCTTGCGAGTGATGCATCTACATGTGAAAATTTTAAACGTTCGAATTAATTTAGTATAAAGTCAAGCGGTAAAAAAACGTTCAAAAAATAAATGCACTAAAATTAATTTATTAATCTTTTAATTTTGACCGATTGACTTTATACTAAATTAATTCAAATGTTTAAAATTTTCACATGTAGACGCATCACTCGCAAGATAGGCAGGTTCTAACCGTTTGGATTCGTCATTTGAAACCGATTTAATAAGTTTTGGAGTTAAGCTCACCAAACACTTTGGTGAACTTAAGCACAAGTAAACTAGTTCTACTCATAATATAATATATATATATAAGTATAATAATATAATATAAAAAACAAAAACAAAAATATATATAAAATCATAATATAATATAATATAATAATATAATTTAGAAAAATCTTTGAAATTCGGGACGTGGTTACTTAACCCGTCCGGATTTCTTTTTTTTTTTTTTTTTTTTTGATCCTGGACGGCTCGAAGCTGAAATATTTGAAGGAGAGAGCGAGCGACCGAGCGTAGGGGAGGGGAAATATCGGTAGAGGACGGGTTTACTTAACCCGTCCGACAAATTTTTTTTTTTTTTGACCCGGGACGGGTTGTGTAGTACCGTCCGGGTTTTTTTTTTTTCTTTTTTTGCGTGAATGAATTTGATTAAGTTAAGTAATTAAGGAGGGAATCGGGACGGGTTAACACAACCGGTCCTATCTATTTTTCGAAAATAATCAACAGTGCTCTCGAATTTCGATATTTTTTTTATTTTATTTCTATTAATAAAAAATTTGGAATATTACTGGCCCCTGCGCGATCCCCCAATAGACAGTAGACAGTACACGTTGGTCACGCAAAAGTTTTGATATCTCAGAGTCCGGAAATTTTTATATATAAGAAAATAAATAAATAAAATATTAAAAATAAGAAAGGTATGGTGAAAATTTGAAAAATGGAAAGGCAGAAGGTTGTTATGACGTCCTAGCGGGACGCCATGGCATATTTAAGCCCAAAAATTTTGGTAAAAAAAAAAAATTAAAAAATTATTAAATAATAGAGACGCCATGGCATACCCAGTTCTATGTACAAACCTCACAAAAGCTCTTTTTTCAGCTGAAAATCGCTAAAGCTTCGTTTTCAATTGTTTTTTTTTCCGCGGACCCAAGCATTGGTATGGCATCCTAGTTTCCCGGAATTTTTTTTTTCCCCATTGAACCAGACATTGCCATGGCATCCCATGGCTTTTTAAATTTTTTTTTTTTTTTTCTGTCGGACTGGAGTTTGATATGGCGTCCCTAAGAAATGCCATGAGCCGCGTACCCTTTCCTGTTTTTCAAATTTCTACGAACTCATTCTTGTTTTTAATATTTTGTTTTTAAATTTTCCTATGAATAAAAATCACGGTCTCAGAGGATTCGCACTCAAGTAATGAAGTCAACCAAAAAATTAAAATAAACCCATCTTCTTCCTTTTTTTCTACACCAGAGAGCTTAGCTCATCCATCCACTTGAATCTGAATTCGTATCCTCTGCATATCCTCTGCATTAACTCAAATGGGCATCTTTTCAGTTAATGGATATAGACCATTCGATCTGCTTTAACATCCGTGCAGACTACGTCCGCACTAATATTTAAAGACCCTGTGTTAAAATCGGACGGTCAGATTGACTCTGCTAAAAATTAGACGGCCAAAATGTATTAACTCAAAAGATTTTCTTTTTGAGTTAATGCAGAGGATACGTGTTCCTTGAAACTACCTACCTAACCTTCAAACACTCCCCAACAAATTCAAAACTATATCCAGAAGTAAATCAAAACAAATTATTGAACTTCAGAAAAGCAACCTAGCTACAGTACCAAACTAAAATGGTCTGGAGCTGGGGCTCAGCCATCACCGGAGCAGCATGTGCCACTGCCACTCTCACTGCCATGTGGGCCCGCCCCAAAAACCCCACCTTCCACCTAGTCTCAATCTCTCTCTCTTCCTTCCATCTCAACCTGCCTTTGTTAGATCTGGAACTCATGCTCACAGTCCATGTCACAAATCCCAACCCAGTACCAATAAAGTACGAACCAGCAGTGCTCTCTATTTCTTACAGTGGGACCCACTTAGGCACAGCCCAGCTCGAGGCCGGGTCGCAAGGGGCAAATTCGTGCGAGATTTTACAGTTGTCTGCCCGGCTCGACGGGCTGGAGATGGCCCACCATGCTAAGGCCTTACTTGCTGACGTGGCTCGTCGGAGCATGGTGCTTGATTCGACGGTGGATATCAAGGGATTTGCTCAGGTGTGGTGGTGGACCCAGAGGTTCTCTGTGCATATAGATAGCCATGCGGTTGTTGATCCAGTTTTTCTAGATGTAGTTGAGCAGAAGAATCAATCAGAGACACAAGTGTTATTTGCATGATCATTTCATAAGATATAATATGCTTATTCCTTAATTTTCATTTTAATTCTGATATGATTTTAAAATTGTGAAGGGTTTTCCTCAACAAATGACATGCTTATCGGGTATGGGTATGGGTATGGTTAAGATTTTTTTGTTAGCTCATGGGATATTAATAAATACTATTTTAATTTGTACCCGTTATTTTATAAAGTAATTATGAAAGTGAAATTATATATAGACATATATTAACCGATGCTTTATGTATAATACAAATGTAGATAATATAAATCTTACATTTTTCATTTTTTTCTTTGAAAAATGTTTTACCAAAAATACAAATAAAGAGGCAATTACAGTAATAACTAGAAATGACAATAGCACCCCCTTTATCCGTTTATCAAATTCATATGGTACTTGATAAGATAGGTATAAATAAACTATTTTATTTTCATTAGCTTAGTGAAAATGCTATTAAATCTGAATCATACTGACAACTCTACTGATAAGTGATAACCAATACCTATCAGTACACTATAACTATTTCCCCAAGGATGGCAATTTTAACAACTGTAAACTGATGATGGCGCTCATTTTCTTACTCCAAATTCTTACAAATCGTGATTCAGAATAGCAAACATATCAATAATATGAAATAATATGAAATCACATGCATTTCACTTCCACGCATATCCCAAATATTGAACTTTGTAAATATTACAAACAAGGTAGAAAAGAAAAGGAGCTAAGATAGCTCCCTCGCTCAGGCACAATAAAAACTGCTAAACAAATTACAAGAAAAGCAGCAAAGGTAAAGAATCAACACACATCTGTCTTTCACTTGCTTCCATTGATTTGGATTAGAGGAGAGCGAGGTATCATGGTTGGTTTCGGATCTTTAGACAACTCATAGGGATGGTTCTCTCTGAACTCATCTGCTAAAGCATCCATTGGCAATGCACGAAGAGATTCAATCGCCACTTTGCTAGGTATCTCCGGTTCTGACCGCACAGGTGTTTCTCCAGTTACCTCGTAATCCTAATTAAAAATTTTACCATTTTGGTCAGCTTTTTACGTTAAAGGGCAAAAAGGTAAGTAATTTCTTTTAAAAGGGGAGCTTAAACTACCTTGTAACAGCTTTGGAATGTCTCCTCTGTGTGGTGGATGATACCCTTTGTTTGAGTTGAGTGCTCCTTTTTCAGCACATGGATTGTCTCAGAATGGGCACCAGATGCTAAAATCAGCCCCGAAATGGAACACTTTTCATGTTCTTTTAGACCTACACGAGATGGCATATTTCATTACGGTTTCCACCCAAGCAAACAAGAAATATTTCTCAATGATATGAGAAACAATACACAAGTTTTCACTTTATGAAATGCACTGTGCCTTCAATTCATGAAATAAGTAAACTCACTCTGAATATTTGCAAGAATATCCGCACTGCTCTTTACCACTTCTTCATCGGCAATTTGACGTGCTGAACTAACCTCGGCATTGTGGTGCTCATTGTATACCATCGTATTTCTACATAACATAATATGAGGTCCCAAGTTTATCAGCTTATGCGGGACAAACAAAAAACTCTGCCAACTTTACAAACTAAAGAAATTAACAACTACCTCACAAGCTCCTCTATTTGGGAAACCTGTTGGGCACTCAATTCACTGACAGATGCTTCTGTCTGCTTCAATTGTTCTGATGCAGATTCTACAGTCTTTGCACTGATACATAGATTAAAAATGATATTGAATGGGACTCAAATAGGTAAATATAAGGTTTAGTTAGGGTTGGGAAGGAACAGAGAAAGTGAACATACCATTGTTGGAGGAATGATTCCAAGCGGCAGTGTTTGGCTGCTGAAAAATCTGAGCCATCGACTGAATCATGCTGTGTCTGTGCGGCAAACTCCTCCCATTTCCTCTTGGCTTCATTTGTCACTCCCTCCACCCTCTCACAGTGTTTCTCCACAAACAGTTTCTTCTCTATAGCTGCCCCTTCCAAACCATTTAGCCTTGCATCCACCTACATTTAGCTCCATCAGTTTAGCTTCTATTTCATTTTCACCCAATTTTTTTAGGATTATGGTACACAGTTCACAGAATAAACAAGTAAAAACAAAGCCCCAATTGTTTCAGTTTCTTTGTTTGAAATTACTTGATTGAAGTTCTATAGCTATAAAGCAATGAGAATTTACCAGCTCCCTCTGACGGCGCATGAGCCCAGACACTAGGTTTGTGATATTTTCTAGAATCTTCCCTTCCTCAGCCTTTGATTGATCCTGTAAAAATAAAGTTCAAAATATTAGTGTTGGGATACTTTTGTCAACCAGCTGGATAGAAAACACTGTAGTGCACTGCAATTGCCTTTTTCAAAGAATGGTGCTTAGTGTATTAGTACCTCATAAGCCTTTTGGAAATCAGCAAGGCTTTTCACATGTGTTTCATGGGCCTCACTTGAATGCAACTGGAGCAAGTTTTTCTCCTCTAGAAGCTTGTCTATTAGACCAACCATCTGAGTTGAAGTCTCCTTTGTTCTGGCAACTGTTGCGCTGAACCTCTGCACAGTGCAAGAACCCAGAAAATGATATAATTTCTTGACTAAATGCTCTGATAAAACAGGGTTGCAAAAAACAGTTCATTCTCTATCTATCAGGATGAACTTTTGCAAGGCTTTATTTCAGTTATTTACATTTATGTTTGTACTCCTGACTAAATGGGTTGATAAAGCTAGGTTCCAAAGAACAGTTCATTATGTATCTGTCAGGATTGACTTTTGCCAGGCTTTATTTTAGTTATTGACATTTATGTTTGTACTAAAAGTGTTCTTGTAACAGAAGTACAGAACCGGCAATTGACTCAGAAAACATTAAGAAAATAAACAAACCTCACGCAGTTCTTTCATGAAACTAGCGATTTCACCTCGGTGGCTTGATAAAACCTTGTCCAGGTCAATCAAGATATTGCTTGCCACCTCCAAACCATCAGCGACCATCTGTGTATTTTTTATATTATTAGAATAATTAAAATAAAACTTCTAGTATTCCTATGACACCACCATGAAATCTAACTTTAGGTCATTTTTTTTAAAAGAAAAGTGAATAAGACCCAAAATTTGTGTTTTCTAGAAATTCTTTATTAACTATCCCACCAAATTTGCCATTTGCACTAGGACCAGGAATATGTAGCATTTGGAAATGCACGAAGGTGTACTTCATACCAGGATGTAGTTTAAGAAGCAAGATGAGAGTGTCAAAAGAAAACAGTAACCTGTTTCATTGATGAGTGGTTAGCAGAGTCAACTGAGGCTAATTCCTCCAAGCTGGCATTGGTGGTTGATTTATGCAACCGCACCACATTTTCAATGCCTTCAACATGTGACTGGTACATGATCTTTGAATCCAGAACCTTCTTTCTCAGGTCTGATACAGCCTACATCAAGCACAAAAATTGGATCTTGCAGTCTCAGCTTTATGCATTCTTTTCTATTTCTGCATCAAGGCAAGCTTCTTGTGCTGCCATGTATACATCATGCATCTTATAAAGAATATGAAAATGAAAATACATAAAATCATCCAAATGACAGTAGTACCTTGTCATGGAAATTTAAACAGGAGTGGCATATAGCCTCAATTGACTTCAGGTGGTTGCTTTGTTGATCAATAGACTCAGCAAGAGTTTTAGAAAGAAGCCCCAGCTTTGAAGTTAGGTCAGTTTGATATGAGTTAACAATGGATCGGTTTGTCGCAATAACTTTATCTTCCCGAGCTGTAAAGATAAATGTAAAAAGTTCGCATTAAGTTTGAACTGTGATAACCAACATTTTCACAAGAAGAAAGGCATCAACCAAAAGTGTATATTTACCTATTTTGGAAAACAATGATGCATTGTCACGTGTAGTTTTCTCCAAGTCGGATCTGAGTACACAGGCCTGCTGTGTGAGAGCAGTTTCTGTATCCACATTCTTTTGTTAGCTAACACAGAGACAAAGAGCCATACAATATTCAGTAAAAAAACAATTTTATTTAATCCCCTTGGTTTGTTCCAACTTGTTCAAGTACAGTATCAAAGAGCAAGTACTGGATGGAATTTTCCTATATTAGTATGCCTGGGGTATGTCCTTAAATATGGAAAATAACACATAAATGGGCAATGTGTGCTGCATTTTTTATGACCATCATAACTGAAAGTCACTATAAATTTGAAATTATGTAAATTGTAAAGCCAATGTTTACCAGATTTTATTTGCTTAGATATTATGAAATCCTTTTCCTTGATATTGTAATAGGCTTGTTTCAATTCCTCCTTTGTTGAAGAGAGTAATCTACTAGTTTGATCCAACGTTTTCTGCAATAAATCAAGCATTTGAATTTGATACCTTTGTGCTTTCATGACTGGAATTTACTCTATCAATATTAGTTTTCATAAAAAAAAATTGAAACATCAAACATTGGCCAAATATAGACAATAATACCAAAGATTGGCCAAATATAGGCATCCATATGAATTGCTAAATCTCGTCATATGAAGTAACAAACTGAAGCATCAGCAAAAAAAGTTTTAACAATACCTCTGTTGCTTCAAGTCTTTTGGTCAAATCACCACAATAGCCCAGCTGAGTACTGTATTTCTCCTTCATATCTTCCATTTCCTGATTGAGACAAAAAATCTACATGAGATAGTCACAGAAAAAGAAGTATCAAAAGAAGTAACCAGGAATAGATCACTAACCTTTTGGTGTGTCTCTATTGTAGTACCCATTTGCTCTATCTGCTGAGTCATAGCCTAAAAGTTTTCACAGCATAAGAAATATAATATGCTAGAGAGAGAGAGAGAGAGCAGCCTAGGCAGCCTGTGCCAGGTTTTCAAAAAGAGAGAGAGAGAGAGAAATATCCACAAAACACTAAAATAACTTTCGTTTTGAAGAAAAGATATAACACAATTAAGTACCTTTCTGTCAGCTTCTTCCCTATCATATCTGTCCTTTGGAATGTAGACCCCAACCTTTTCCCTTGCAGCATATACCTCTATGGAAAGACAAAATACTTGACAAAATTCTCCACAGGTAGCATTTACAAAATAGGAGCTGCCAAAGAATAGAAACAACTAACCAGCTTTGAGACGGTCAATTTCAGAGTAGAGATCTTTTATGAGTGCTGATTTCATCATTTTCTGGTTCACCTGTTGAAGTCAAAAAGTATGATAAAGGGAAGAAATTTGTACAAATTCAGGGTAAAGTGCAAACTATATTAGGGTTATCTTCGAACAAGTCATTTGATAGAAGAATTTAAGCAGTAAAAGAACAAAATACTCGCCTCAGGTCGATTTTTGATGCTCTTGGCCCTGTGTGCATAATCTAAGGTACTTAGGGTTTCTTCCAGGCAATGAACAGAAGGAGAGACAGTCGCAATAATACATGTCTTGGTTCTACCACCAAGTGAATCCCGCAATAGCCTAGTCAACTTACTATCTCTGCAAATTCAACAACATTAACATCAAAAAGCTCTCTTCTTTGATCTGATTTTCTGGTTTGCTTTTTTAAGAATGACATAGGTGTAAACAAAAGTAATTGAAGCCAGACAGAACCAAATAGCATTATTTTAGGCCTGAATTGGGTTGATTTTATATCAGTCTTCAGCAAACCAATACCATATTACTTGAGCAGAAACTGAGCAAGCCTCTTTCTTTTATATCCCTTCATCATTAACAATACAATTAACAGAACAACCAAACAGGTCAACTGATACACCATCAAGCATTGCTAGCAGCAAATAACATATATAGTCGCTATATTATAAACAACAGTTTCACCTATAAGGAATATGACCAAGGTGCTCGACCAAAGCAGTAATAACACGCCCAAGAGTGAGAAGACTCTTATTAATTTCTCCTGCCTCCCTTGCACGTCCCTTCAATATAAAATTGCATTTCAATAAGTTTGTTATCGCACAGCAATGTTTTACATGTATCAGATACCAATGAATGTATAAATAACTAGATCTAGTTCTTACATCTCTAGCACCCGAGCGTGAAATATTCTCAGAACCAGCTAAATCAACAAGGTTCAACTTGCCACATTTAATGAGCTCCTCCCCTTCAGGTGTAGCCTCTTTGATATGAATTGTTATGGAGAAAAGAGAGTGTGATCGACTGAAAAAAAAAAGTAATAAAATACCAATCAGACTCATATTGCAGATAGAATAGAATCAAGTTTATATTGCCATCATCATATTCAATCTTTTGCTTGTGTAGGGCAAATAGAAATAATAAACGACTTTAGTTTGTTCTGTATTTGCAAGAAAAAAATTCTATGATTTGGAGCTGGTGTTTGTTTCCAATGGTGATAATTAATTACCCTCAAAAAAACAATCTTATGCAGGTATTCATTCCCAAAATACACCAATTCCAGCAATAGAATTACCCATCACATTCCCTGCTCTACCATGTCACCCATCCACCAGCCCTAAAATATACCAACCCTCACCTCCCTTCGTCCACCCCAAAGATGTTCCAATCCCCTCTCCACAGTTTCTTCCTCCCAAAAAATAAAAAATAACAGATTAAATATTTATATTCCAATTTGACTCGTATTATGCTGAGTTCCATCATAGCGAGCAAGGAGGACACACACACACACACACACAAAGAGAGAGAGAGAGAGAGAGAGAGCAAAAGAAGTACCTGGATTGTTTATTAAGTAGGGTTTCAGCAGTGCGTCTCTTAGCTGACCCTCTTTCTAGCAGGGCAAAAATCTCGTGGGCACTGGTGACAATCTCTTCCTCCAAGCCCTTAACAAGAACACCTCCTTTCCCATCCTCCATCAAAGGAAGAGGTTTCTTTTGCCGCTCCTCCAGGGCTACTTTTGACAATTCCTCAGGTGCCAGCAAGTCAGTTATTTCTTCATTGTAGAGCTCAAGGAAGGTCACTTTCACACTGTACTCTGCATTCTGGCTCTCCAAGGTATCAAATATTTGTTTCACAGCACGTGGGATTACACCAGCATCAGGCGGAAGCTGTCCTCGTGACCCTGCCTGTAAAAAATTTGTAAATATGGAAGTCATACAATGCAGTGTTGTGGAAAAACAGCTTACTTAAGGGCACTATGATTTACAACAACATGACTTATTTTTAGTACATGTATATACTTTAGCAATTATACTATCTTAAGTTTATACTAAGAAAGAAGAATTAGAGAACACAAACTTGCCTTTGATCTGCGGCACTCTCCTTCCATGGTATATGTTTTTCCTGTACCAGTCTGCCCATAAGCAAAAATGGTACAGTTGAAACCTTCAAGAACTTCTTTAACAATAGGTATCACAGCTTGATTGTACAGATCCTTTTGCTTGGAGTTTGGCCCAAATACCTATACAGAAGAAGCAAATTTGGATACATATCATTTGCATGGAACAAAGGTTATAATAACGTCAATTAAGTGAGTACTAATCTTCCTAAGCCTAGAGTAACTATGAGATACATAAGTAAAGTCTCTTTTTGGTTTCTGGTCTAATCAGAAAAGAAATATGTAAGCAACTGACAAGGAGTTAACCAATCTATATGATGGATAGTACTGAAAAATTGAAACAAGAAATGAAATAGCACGAACCTTATCAAAAGTGAAAACTCTATCTATTGATTTGCCAGCAATCGATTGTGTAACAGAAACCTCTCTGTTGGGATCATCACATGTAACCACTTGCGGTGCTTTGCTTCTCAACTCATCATCATTAAATGGCCTAAACAAAAATTGAAACACAGATTGTAGAGAAAGAAAATCCTGAAATTTTAATTTCATAATAAGATGCATAGAAGAGGAAACCCTATTTGAAATCATGTGGATAGTTTAATCTGTACTTCCAAAGCTTTGAAATCATTCGAAAATTTCACTCTTTTGTTCCCAAAAAAATATTAATATAGTAAAATATTTATCCAAGAGATATACAGAGTGAGCAGTGAGTCCTAAAACATGCTTCACTGCAGCTAGTTTATGATCCAGTCAGATGAGGTAATTTTTTAAATATCTCAGAATTTCAAGGTGCCTGAAGGAACACCTTTTACTTAGTAATCTAGCAGTGTATATTGAACAAAATTGACTTTAAGCTTAGCAAAAACCAGATGTAAATCTATGAAAACATCAACACTTTGGAATTATGAACAAAAATGACCTGCATCGAAGGATGACTTGCACATTCACAGCCTTCTCTTTCTCCTGTCGCGACATCTTGCCCCAATTACTCTTAACTCTTTGAATTAGTGAGATTGAATAGCTATCTCCCTTCCTTCAGAGGACAAAATCGAAAACACAGATCGAGAATGAAAAGGGGGGTTTACGAACGCCAGATCTGTGGTTTTAGTGCTAGGTTAAGCTACCTGCGACTCTCTCTCTCTCTCTCTCTCTCTCTCTCTCTCTCTCTCTCTCACACACTTTTTGAAAACTTTGACAGCGGCTCTTTCTCTCGCTAAAATATTTTAATTGATTTTTGGGGGGATTGGGGAAGGAGCGGGATTGAAAATAAAGAAGAGCGCGATTTCAAAATTTTATTCGAAATCTCGATGTTTTTGGAGCTGATCTCAGCCGTTTGATTTCAGATCCGGAAAGGTGTGGAGCGTGCCAAGATAATATTTTGGCTGAAACTGGTTCACGTAATAGTGTTTCAACCATTAGTATGTGATGAACTGTGGAGCCCGTTAGCAGAGAGGTTTCAGATTATGGGCTATTAGGTATCCAGTTTTTCATGATATAACTGAATTATTGACCTAAACCCGTATTATTAATTACGCCAGAGCTTGTCATATAAAGCTTTTTTCTTTTTACTTTAAAGCCTGTACTGTGGGCACATAAATTAGCGAATTCAACAAAAACATATTGTAAAATTCGGTGTTGCTTCGACTCGTAATCTTATTCACAAATAAGGTAGTTTTTTTTTTTTTATCGGAATTAAGTTAGCTAGCTTTAAAGTTAATATTTTAAAAATAATTAAATTAATATTTAAAACATACACAGGATTAATCTTTTATGATTTCACCCAGCAATCCAACATCAATGCCAATAATACGAAGGCATTTTCGAAAAGTGATGAAACTCCAAATTGAGTTTCAAGGAAAGCAAAAGAGAGCACAAAAAAATAACACAAACTTTGTCCATCAAGTGCTTAAACAAGACTAACAATGGAGTTTCCCAAACAAATAAATAATAAATAAAGACTCCGTAATAGAGAACAGTTTTTTCAAAGACCAAGCTGAAATGTAAACTAGATAAAAGGAAACTTAGAGAAAAATCCATGTTTTTGCAAAGACCAATAAAATGATGATTTTTTTTTGTCAAATACCAAATGGAATACCCACATAAAGGAAAGCACCAACAAGATACCGAAACTTTTTTATATACCATAATAAAAATAAAAAATAAAAAATAAAAAAACAAAACACCCCAAAACAGGGGAATTCCACATTTACCCAGAGCCAATCTGCGGCCCGCTAAGTGGGGCCGCAAAGGGTGTTTTGAGTTGTTATAACATGCACAGTGGAGCCGCAGAGCCAATCTGCGGCCTGGGTAGATATGGAATTCCCCCAAAACGGAGGTGTTTTGGTTTTTTTTTTTTTTTTTCATGGTATATTAAAAAATTTCGGAACAAGATACACATATAATGAGGCAAAGCAACATAAACTGCATCAATTTATAAACATTCAGACCCTCTTCTTCACAGATAATCCAATAGTGCAAGATAGTTCAGAAACACCCATAGCTACTATGCACATGAGATACAAACCAAGTATTATCTATGACAAGTTCAAAGTTGTATATTTCTAGATTATTTTTTTGCTCCTCTATCCATCTCATGATTTGTTAGAGCAGGAGAAACCCTTGCAAGCAGCCAACCAAACAACAAGGATAATCACGAAAATGGACCCACCAACAATTAGTTTGAATCGAAGGTTTTGAAGCCACATCTTTCTTCTCAGCTGCCTCCCATGCCTCTGAAAACTATCCGCCTGTAAAAAAAAAAGAAAATAGAATGGCTTAAATATTAATGTTAGGCCTCAACAGGTACAGATGAACGTGGATTTGATATTTTCTGAAGCTACTTATTTTTCAAAAATTATATGTCGACTCAAAATTCTCAACAATAGTCAAGTGAACCATGCCTACAAGGAACGAGGTTTCCGAAGTTACATGACCAAGGGATTTGTTTAATTGTTGAAAAACAGGAGGCAGTGGTTAATTTTTAACTTTTTCAGTTGGGATGGATTGAGCAGGCAAGTAGACCAACTAAGAGTCGATAAAGGATGGCTTGACCTGACAGAGAGGCAGGTTATGGAGACTCAAAACCCTATAATACCCAAATTGACGACTCAGGTCACATTAATCAAATTTTGTTTCTAATTACAAACAGATTAACCAAGCTGCCCGTAGTCTGGCTCGTGGGTTACTAACAATTCAGAAAGAACTTTACATATTTCTCAACAATAATAACAAACCCCATGTTATGCAGCATGAACTTCACATGTCAGATTGGTCATTTGATGCCATGGAATTCTGCTGGATTCTTAAGTATTTCTTAAAAGAGAGCTCTCCGTAAAAAAAACATTTGAATATACTTGAAATTGAGTACCTGAAATTGTAAGGTTTCGGTCTTGTCAACTAAGAGTTCGATCTTCTCGCCCCGATCTAGAACCTTTTCAATGTTATCCATCATGATGCCCTTCACCTCTGTTATTTGGGCTTTTAGCTTTGACAGCTTGCTCATCTCTTCTGGGTGGTTTATGCAATACTGCATGTGCTCCTTCAGTATCGGCCTATTCATATTTTTTAGTTCTTATTTTTTTCTTATCAGAACCATATTATTAAGAAAATATTAGTAAGGCATATTTTCTTCTCTTTTCAAATTTGCATTGAATATTATACTGTACTTACCGTGAACACCGAATATTTCTAAAATTTAGTAAATTGCACCTAGCATCAGTACTTGAAGATTAAGATTCACCCATACACTATTGTGATGGAAAAAGGCAATTACTGTTAACAATTTTCCATTGCCTCCAATAACCCCTTCTTTCAGGGGAAATATGGAAAATTAATGGGAAATCTCAGCGTCTTAACTTGAGTTAAATCTTGCTTTACAGGTTTCTGTTAGGAAATAACCTAAAGAAAATGTTCTAGATGCAAATAAGAATAATGTTAAGTACCCCTTGCAAATTCAAGTAAAATCTTGCGTGTAATTTGAGAAAAGAGAGGAAAAAAAAAAGGTGCTTTCAATCCCAAAAGTACCCAAATTCACGGTCAAGACTATAGGCAATACTGAACCGATCCTCAAACAGGTCATCATCCTCATCAGCGTCATCAGCTAACGGGTGCGGGCCCCCCTCTTCGTCGCCTATAGCCAACCCATACCGCTGCATGAAGTCTTCCTTTACTCTATCTAGAAACACAAATGGCACACTTCTCCCCACACCCTCATCGGCCACCACAAGAAACACTACACCAACAGATAAATATACAAACAAACAAATTTTTATTTCTTGTCAAATTACTGGCACTGTACCCCTATCAGATATTATTTTCTCGTATCATCGGTGTTCATCAGTGACAAGTATTGCAAAGCAGCAGTTCAGTGCCAATTGCGGCCAATGGGTTAAATTCAGTATACTTTCCTCTTGCATTTTGTTAAATTTGTTGGCCTTAAATTCTGCAATTGCAGGCCAATTGGTTTACAAATGCTTAATTCCATGGAGAACCTTTTAGAAAAATATCCATAAGAACCTTCAATCAAATGTTAAGTTTTATCAATAATCACCAGCCATACCAGTTCTAATCCTTGACATACAAAAGAGAGCTACTAATTGTCAGGAGAAAAGAACATACCGAAACCCTTGTCAACAAAGAAATTGAAGGTGTGACCATCGCATGAATAAGTGAACTTGTTGCTATTTGGAGGCAACTTATGCAAACACTGAATTGCTACGGTACTGAAATTTCCAGTAAAAGAGGTGTGCTCAGCTAACACCACAGTCCCCTTGGAAACAAAGCTATATATAAGTGGTTGCTTGTTCATTATTTCTCTTCCACTACTCCCAATTGATCTGTAAATAAGGGGAAAAGAAGTCAAATCTCAAAAATTGCAAGAGAAGTCCCTGGTTGCTACCATGGATTGGTAAATCTATCGACAGCGTACGATCCGATCATGAAACGATTGAATTGAAAGAGACTCACCTTATGTCAAAGTTACGCTGATTCTTCCTTCCTTGACCTTGTAGTTTGCTTGCGACTAATTGATTCTTCGGATGTGATTTTGCACGGATTCTTCTCGAAAGGTGGATGCGGTTGTGATCGGAAGAGAGATTTGAGATAGCGAGAGAGAAGTAGGTTTTGCTAATAAAAAAGAAGAAGATGGATCTGTCGGTTGGGATCGAAGAATTTATTTCACCTCAGGTAGCATAAATTTTGTGTTTAGATCTGGAGCGTTCAATCTGCTCTGGCACGAATATTAAAGGACCGAATAGGCCTGGATAACAGAAAGGGATATTTATTTATATAATTTCCTATTTAATAAAAATTTCGGCTCAAACTTCACAACGAAGAAAACTAAATCGTATAAATATTGATTATTATCTGTATTGTTAAGCCGTTTATTTTATTTTGTTTACTAATGAAAAATTAACAAGTAAAGTAACCTGATCTGACGACACGTTTAAGATATTATTATTAATAACCGCACAGAAAGGGTTCATTAATGAAAGATGGAACCCAAACGCAATTTCATTTTGAAAGGTCGTTGAGGCAATTGATCTATTGTTAAATTGGAAAGGTAGTTGACGCTAAGCCCAATGGGCCTGTTTTGTATAAGCCTTCGTAAACTATACTTATTTGGTGGTATTAAAATATGAAATAAGAAGAACCGAATTTTAAAACGTAATTTCATTGTGTCGTTGAGGCATTCCGCATTTGACATGTTGTATTGTTGTTAGATTGGAATGGTGAAGTTAAACCCAGTGGGTTATAATGTCCGGATACTTTGAAATATCTCTTTTTTTTTTCTTTTTTGAAAGCTTGACTGATGCAGTCAAGGATTTATTAACACAGCCTACTAGTACTGTTATTACAAACCTCAGGGATCAGGAGTTCAGATTCAGTAAAGTAACTCAATCTTTAGATTTTAAATTGGAATCATTCGATTCGAATCCGTGATAATCTATCCAAAGTGTAGCGCACATGTCTCGAGAGATGAATTCGAATCGCGAAGCAATCTCGAGCGACGGATTCGAATCGGACGGTCTTAATCCAAAACCCAAAGATTGAGTTACTTTGGGAATCCGGATCCGGACCCGATCCCTCCCCTTCTGTTAAAGCACCTATAACATGCCTCTGGTACAGTCCAAAACCCGCTAATCCTCAATGAAAAAGACCCATACCCGCTAACTCTTTAAAAGGCAAACAATGTGAGCAATCAACACTTCT
This sequence comes from Carex rostrata, assembly GCF_964058835.1. Taxonomy (NCBI): domain Eukaryota; kingdom Viridiplantae; phylum Streptophyta; class Magnoliopsida; order Poales; family Cyperaceae; genus Carex; species Carex rostrata. The sequence goes on from NC_135949.1 coordinate 4,653,223, forward strand.
CCCAAAGTGCCGAGTTTTTTAAAAATACTCAAATTTATTAATATTTTATTATAAATAACTAGATGTTTGATAAAATTATATTTTTACTCAAATCGTAAGGAAATCTTACGGTTTGGATTAAAAATTCAAACCGTAAGATTTCCTTACGGCTTGGAATTTTTTTTTTTTAATTTTTTTTTTAATTTTTTTTTTTTTAGCCCAACTTTGCACCTCTGGTTAACATATCAAAACACCTTCAAAAATTATGAAAATTTACCGACATGCATTTTTGACTTCATAGAATAAGACTGAAGTTTCATACAAAATCTCAAAATAGATCGTGAGATATCAGCTCTCAAAAATTGCCCGAACTGCTGAAGGAGTGATTCTGAGCCCAAATTTGCACCTCTGATTAACATATCAAAACACCTTCAAAATCATGAAAATTTACCGACATGCATTATTGACTTCATAGAATAAGACCGTGAAGTTTCATACAAAATCACGAAACAGATCGTGAGATATCGACTCTCAAAAATTGCCCGAACTGCTAAAGGAGTGCTTCTGAGCCCAAATTTGCACCTCTGATTAACATATCAAAACACCTTCAAAAATCATGAAAATTTACCGACATGCATTCTTGACTTCATAGAACAAGACTGTGAAGTTTCATACAAAATCACGAAACAGATCGTGAGATATCGGCTCTCAAAAATTGCCCGAACTGCTGAAGGAGTGCTTCTGAGCCCAAATTTGCACCTCTGATTAACATACAAAACACCTTCAAAAATTATGAAGTTTGTCATATTGAGAGGAAAAAAGGTTGTTATTTTTAAAGCTTGTCATATTGTTGTTCTTAATTTTATTCTTCTATTTAACTTGTCGTATTGTTGTTCCTTATTTTCAGTATATTGTTTTTTGTTATTTTTAATCATTGTAAGAAATAGTATGTTGTTCAGTTTGTTCGAATTATTAAGTTAGAGATTTGTACGAATTTTATAACAAAATAATATTTTTTGTTATTTTTAAATACTACCCAAGAACGATAAAATATAACGAAACTAAACTGAACAAAGGTTGATAAAACATAAAACATAATAAAATAACGAAGCTAAACTGAACAAAACATAATAAAACATAAAACATAATACTACACCAGCGGAAAACATAATAAAACATAATAAAAGCACTCCTTCAGCAAGTTTGGGCTCAGAAGTGCAAATTTGAAGGTGTTTTGATATGTTAATCAGAGGTGCAAATTTGGGCTCATAAGCACTCCTTCAGTAGTTCGGGCAATTTTTGAGAGCCGATATCTCACGATCTGTTTTGAGATTTTTGTAAGAAACTTCACAGTCTTATTATGTGAAGTCAAGAATGCATGTCAGTAAATTTTCATGATTTTTGAAGGTGTTTTGATATGTTAATCAGAGGTGCAAATTTGGGCTCAGAAGCACTCCTTCAGCAGTTCGGGCAATTTTTGAGAGCCGATATCTCACGATCTGTTTTGAGATTTTGTATGAAACTTCACAGTCTTATTCTATGAAGTCAAGAATGCATGTCGGTAAATTTTCATGATTTTTGAAGGTGTTTTGTTATGTTAATCAGAGGTGCAAATTTGGACTCAGAAGCACTCCTTCAGCAGTTCGAGCAATTTTGGAGAGCTGATATCTCACGATCTGTTTCGTGATTTTGTATGAAATTTCACAGTCTTGTTCTATGAAGTCAAGAATGCATGTCGGTAAATTTTCATGATTTTTGAAAGTGTTTTGATATGTTAATCAGAGGTGCAAAGTTGGGTTAAAAAAAAAAAAATTTCAAACCGTAAGATTTCCTTACGATTTGAATAAAAATATAATTTTGTCAAACATCTAGTTATTTATAATAAAATATTAATAAATTTGAGTACTTTAAGAAAACTCGGCCCAAAGTGCGCTTTCCTCAACTATCACTTTCAAATATCTCATATTTTTAGTTTAGATCTGATGTCCGGTCAAAATTGGGATTAATTCGGATCAATCCGCTCCGAGGTGAAAAACTGGGATTAATTCAGAAGCAACGCTGTGGGAAAAAATTGAAAGAGGAAAAATTGAAAGAAGACAGACTCCTTGAAATTTACGTTTGCTCTTTTGTTTTTGTAAATTTCTTTCAGGACAAGGATAATGTATGTAGAGAGTAATAGATAGGCGGGGCTGTATGGAGGTGCATGCATTGCATGGCACTGTGCCGCACAGTACTGGGCTAAGGCCCATAAAATTATTCCTTGTATGATTGCGGTTTTATTATAAAATCAACCGACAGCCTCTGTCAGGTTTTCTCAAAAAAAAAAAAAAAAAAAAACTGGGATCTGATGTAAAAACAAATTAGAGGGTTCGGATTTAAATTCGAAATCTGGGTTACCTTTAGGTGATATTAATTTGTGGGCTACACTGTTTTTTCTCCGGCCTTGAATTATCTTCAATATAAATTGAATTAATGGAACTGAAAAGTGAAAATATCTATGGGGGCATGGGGCCCTTTTCTTATAAGTGGATAAAACTAGCATGCCTTTAAATTAGTCAGTCTTTTTAATTAGTTAAAACTTTAAAATATATTGGATTGACTCAACCGTTGAATTTAATTATTTTACAGACAATTCCTTTATATACAAAATTTAAAAAAATTCGTATTAATCAAAGTATAAAGGAAAAGTACTCCAATAAAAGAAGGTTTGTAAGTTATTTTTATTTATTTATTTTTTATCTTGACTGGTTAAGTATTATACTAAACACAATTTAAGTTAACAAATTTTGCATATAAAGACTTCATAATAAAATTGATTGATATATTTTAACGGGTTAAATTCGTAATTTCAAAATTAATTCGGTAGACTTTGAAGTTTGAAACAACTCATCCAAAAAAAAACCTTGAGCTGAAGAACACACTAGTTTTACTCTTTTTAAAAAAAGTATACATATGTCAAAAATACAACAGTACTTCTCAAAAAAAATAAGAGGCTGTTTGGCAACTTGAGAAAACAAAATACCCCAACAAATTCACAATGAAATAATTAAACCGCTTCCAAAACTTAATCATAAATTTGGGTGTTTTCCCAAATTTATAGTAAAAAAATTTTGGTTTTACATAACATTGTAAATTAAACCACTGTCAAAAGTTGAAAATCCCCGTCTTCAATATTTGCGTTTAAGCGCGTTACTCTAAAATCGGATCTTAATTGCAAAAGGTTTCAAAAAGCAATTAAAACAGGTCAGGACTCATTGTGAATTTGTTATTCAACTTGAGTATCATGCACATTTTGCATTTGTTATTCAAATTAGTTCAAGAATATAAATTCTTGAAATTTTTTTAACATTTGATGGACACATCCAATTTTAGATCCAAACTTAAACCAGTAAAAAAAAAAAGAAAAGGAATTTCATCGTTTACTGAAATCACTAGCATTTAATGAACCAAAAATCTAGAATTTGATAATTGTCAGGCATTTGCTGTAATTTAAAATTTGATAAATATAATAGAACTTAAATTTCAGACAAAAATCCATGTGCAAATTAGTCGACAAGAGAAACATCACAATAAAATCAAGAAAACAAAGAATCATTCACAGATAAAGATTTCAGTTCTCCACTAATCGAATACATTCTTTACATGACATTTCACAAGCACCGAACAACAAACCTTCACTAGAAAAAAAAACCTAAACACTACAAGAAAAAAAAAAGATATTGCCTATCGCTAACCTACCACAATTCGTAAAACCCGAAACCCGGAACTGAGGACCTGAACCCGATTAAAGTAAGTACTCTATCCCAAACAGCAAACACCAGAACCGACGAACCAAATCTAACCCCCAAAACCGTACAGGGTTCTCCCCTGGCGCTTGAGCGCATAGACCACGTCCATGGCAGTGACGGTCTTCCTCCGGGCGTGCTCAGTGTATGTCACAGCGTCTCTGATAACATTCTCGAGGAAGATCTTGAGCACGCCACGTGTCTCCTCGTAGATCAAGCCACTGATACGCTTGACGCCGCCACGCCTCGCCAGACGCCGGATCGCTGGCTTGGTGATACCTTGAATGTTATCCCGAAGCACCTTCCTGTGGCGCTTGGCACCTCCCTTTCCCAACCCCTTGCCTCCTTTGCCTCGACCAGACATCGTCGCCGATCTTGGATTCTTGGATCTGTTACGGTCTGATTTGAAGGAGACGGAGAGAATTCAAACGAGGAATAAATATTTTGGGGCAAATGGGATAGAGAAGTAGAGAAATAGAGGTTTGTATTTATACGAAATTTGGTTGGGGAGTTGATCCGTGGGCTCTGGAGAACGGACCTTTGGATTAGGAAACGAACGGTGTCGATTGGAGAATGGTATTGGTGCGGATCGATGACGTGGACACATTTCGGAAATTTGTGTTTGTTCGCGATGCCGATGCGAGAGCGAGTTGGGATGCTTTCTGGGGATCTTATGTGCCGTTTTTTGTGATTTCATTTGTGTAGCCTTAAAGGTTTTTAAATTAAATCCGACCCGACCCGACTTAAAACCGGTATTGAGTTTTGACTTTTGACCCAGTGACTACTTTGATACAGCAGGAATTTTTGCAACAAAATTTAAGTTTATGGTAATGATCCCTGGTGTTAATATGTAATAACAAAAAGAAATGTGTGACTGAGATACATTGTATGTAGTTTTTCTCACCCAAATTTTTTATTAATATTAAAAAAAAAAAAAAAAATTCTAGCCACTTTTACATAGAATTTCGAAAAATGTCCAAATCGATTAAATTTTCACCGGTTTTAGAACTACTTTTTAGTAATTTTTCACCGGTTCAAGAATTGAAACGGATGAGATTCTCACCGGTTATTTTTATTTGATTTTTCGTCGATGGAGATATTTGACCGAATGGTAACCCTCTGATCCTATGCCCATACGCCAATAGCACTAACTCAGGAATAGCTGCTATTCCTGGCAAGCTATTCTCAACACAGCACGTTTGAATGAAAAAAAAAAAAGCCTATTCTCAACAAAGGAATAGCTCGGATTAGCTGCTATTCCGCTATTCCTATGAAATGTTGGGTTAGCAGCTATTCCGAACCCAGGAATAGTTGTTATTTCGAGCTATTCCTTGATTCATCGAAATTTTAGTCTTACTAATTTGAGCATTAATGGAACCGAAATTATTTTACAATTCTGTGTATATCAACAAAATTCAGCCATAAATGGCAGGAAAAGGTGAAAATCTCATCGGTCTAATTATCTGAAACAGACGAGAATCTCACCGGTTTTAATTTTGAAACCGGTGAGAAAATAACCAGAAAGAGGCTCTTAAACCAATGAGAATTTGATCAGTTGACCGATTTGGGCAATTTTCGAAATCTTTCGCAAAAGTGGGTAGAATTTGAAATTTATTAAAAAAATTAATATTAATAAAAATTTCGTTTTTATCACATACAAAAATCATGTGTCCACATAAATGATTAGCAAGTGTGATACACCTAACAAGACAAACACAATTAAGCTGAGGATTGCTCAATCATTATAAAACCAGGGAACTCACTTCTGTGGAAGTAAAATCATATGAATTTTTATATTAAAAAAAAATTCTCCAATGATGAAATATATACACTTATAATTTAATAATTGAAAATACTGTGAAAGATTGATTATGAGATACTGGTGAAAACTAATAAAATGACAAGCGAGGAAATTTTAAGCAGAGCTACCATTTTCATTTTTAAGTTTTTTGTTGGCTTAAAATTGACAGGGAGCATAAATTAAACAATCTAATGTACACTTTTTCCTTTTACTATTTCTTATGTAGTCCAAGCACATCCTTCTATATGCGGTCCGACATTTTTATTAATATCAAATTTAAAATATAAAATTCCATGTCTATCCGGAACTTGAATTTTTTATTAAATATATCCAAACCGCATCCTAATTATGTGGTTTGGATTAAAAATTCCAAACCGCGGAATTTGGATGCGGTTTGGGATTATTTTTATTTTTGTTTTTGTTTTTATTTTTTGGCACTATAAATATCTCGTTTCTCTTACCTCCCTCTCAAATTCACCAGAATTGAAAGAGAGGAAGAGAAAGAGAGAAAAAAAAAGGCGAAAAAGGTGATTTCAAAGGTGATATTCGGGTACAATTTTTTTTAATTGTTAGAAATTTTTAGTTCATGTTACAAACTGCTCCAGACAAATTGTTATTATTTTTTATGAATTGTTTAGAAATTATAATTAATATCCAATGTCTAATCAATCACTGTCATTTGAGACCCTAGTTCTTACTATGTCACGTGAAGAAAAAATGGATCATGCCTCTCAATGCCCTTTCATATGTCACTGTGACTTTGATATACTTGCTATTTTGGATTATTCGGGTTGCCAATTTCAAGTCCCAATAATTACTGTTGTAACCACTCGCTTCGTAAATAGTTGATTTCACGCCTCAATTGATATATCTTTGTCAACAAAATATGTATTTAGTGCATCTTTGTAGTAATGTCAAATTGGTCAGTCATAAACTTCTCTCCAACATGTAATGAAATGAGAATAAACATAGCCAATAAACTACATTGGTAAATAATAACCATTTGTCAGATTTTAATTTATAAGTTGCAGGAATTAAAAAAATAATTAAAACAAAATTGTACTTGGATATCGTCCCTGAAATTGCCCTTTTCATCTCCGTAATCACCTTCTTTTTCTCTCTTTCTCTCTTTCAATTCTAGTAAGTTTGAGAGAGATGAGAGAAAAACGGAGTATTTATAGTGTCAAAAAAAAAAATCTCAAACTGCATTCCAATTCCGCGGTTTGGAATTTTTAATCCAAACCGCAAAATTAGAATGCAATTTGGATATATTTAATAAAAACTTCGGGTTCTCAATAGATTTGAAATTTTATATTTTAAGTTGGATATTAATAAAAATGTCGGCTAAACTTTTTAGATGTTGATAATATAACTCTAACTTTACACACATCATATGCTGCTGAAATTGACTGATTTATAATCTTGCATTCATAATATGGGCAGGTTTGTTGTCTCAAAGCTTACATGTCAATATACAGCTTTGTACTGTGGAGACTAGGATTTAGTCTTTTGCAGCCATTTTTTTGTGTTTTATGAGAGAATTGTTGACTCTTGTGCTGTGTTGTTAGTTGTGTGAATTGTTATATTTTCACTTTTCAACTTGTTCCAACAGATGCACCATATACATCTCTTCACAATTTTACGACTTAATCGAACATTTTACAATTTTCATTTTAGAAAATATTTATTGTATTGAAATCATTTACATATTGATCAATTTGATCCAATAATTGTAAAAGATGAATATTATATGTAGTATCTAATTTCTCACATTCTAAATGAATTGAGCTATGGTACTTTGGGAAATAAATTAAATAAATAAAATGATAAAATATTATATAAATTAATTCTGTCATTAATCACTAATTTAAAATCTATATAAAACGCTGAATAAATTAATTTTATCATAACTTCCTTAATAAAAAATTATATGAAATGTATTATACATCAACATAAATATAACAATAAAATTATATAATATATGTATAAATAAAAAGCTATACATATAATTTTGTATTTATTAATTATTTTATAGGATTATGGTATCAAAAGGCTCTTACCCATGTCCTTATTCAATGAAATAACAAATGTTTTTTCTTACTCATACCATGCCCAATAAATTAGAAAAAAATATTACTCATACTCACTGTATCGAATATGGTACAAATATGACAAATAATTAAAAAAATATCATTGACACTCCTAATTGAACGGTCAGAAGCCGTGCATTGATGCGAACTCACAAAATCAGGGCACACATTTTGACATAGTTATTTTTTACTCATACATCGCACTATACTAAATTAATTCAAATATTTAAAATTTTCACATGTGGACACATTAGTAAGATAAGTAAGTCTTAATTATTCAGATTTATAATTTAAAGCCGATTTAATTTGATGGATTTTAACTTTGAGCTCGGTGAAACACCCTAGTTCTACTCTCGGAACGCCATCGCTTTCTTACACAAGATTCTCACTGAATTGGCCTGTCTGCTTCTGAAGCATAATCCAGCTTTAAGTTAATGAATCTCAATCGTCTGATTTTAGACGGAATCAATTCGATCTCTACTTATAATATAGGAGTTCTTTAATATTAGTGTGGATCTAGTTTGTATGAATTTTGAAACACATAAGATGATCAGAATTCATTAACTCAAAAGATTCCTTTTTGAGTTAATGCATAGGATACCAATTCCAGCTTGACGGCCTATTTAGATCAAAGTCCACGCGGAAGAAACTTTATTATTATATAATCATAGCAGCACTCATCACCGACATTGTTGACTTATTTCCGTAAGTATTTTCCTGCTAGCACTCGTGAATCTGGGTTGCCAATTCTGGATTTAATTTCTAGGTAACCAAGTCGAGATTTACGGGTGAAATTTGCTAGCAAATTGTTTTTGATTAGTTGTCTATTTGGTAATGGTTTACGTACGTACAGAAAGTGGTGTTGTTTAATTTGTCAAATTTTACGCACACAAAGTGCTTGACGAAATGCTTCTGTGGTGATTGCTGGTCTTCACTTTTAAGTATGGACTCCATAACACTTACCAGTGAAGGCGTATTTTGAAATGGTGGCAAAGTGATTTAATGTGAAAGAAAAACAAAATTCCAGGAAAGCCAAGTCAATGCGAATAGGTCAATGACCCTCATTTACATAACCTTATTAATTAAACACAGAGAGAGAGAGAGAAAGAGAGAGAGAGAGAGGGTGGACAACTGAGTGATTTCAAAGAAGGAAGACAAGTGAGAGGAGGAAACGGGGAGCCCCATAAGGAGTGGTGAGAAAAGCAACAGGCATCGGCTTTTTCCCGTAAGTATTTGCCTCCTGCATCATTATTAAGATTTTCTTTTTGGTTTATCTGGGTAATACCAAATTGAGATTTTCTTGGTCAAACTCTAATGCCTGGCAAATTACTTTTAATTAGTTTCCTTCTTATGTGTGTTTGTGGTGGTTGTGATGCAACTTGTTGGTTCATATCTGTCAAATTGCATGTACACAACGTGTTCAGCAAAAAAGCTTTAGTTGTAAGTATTTGGGATGGGCTACCTATTGACAGAAACTTATCATAGTAATACCCCTGATACTTTTATGCTTATTGAGTCTTAACTTGTTTGGTACAATAATACCTATTTGGTTAAAGTCGGGTTGAAGTTCCTGTTTCAGTTTTCACATGCTTATTTGTCAGAAGTATGTTACTGGAATTTTGTTACCTGCACCACTAGATGTCACCTGAACAAAACCAAATAGAAAGTTTCAGCATGTTTAAACGAAATTGATATATAATTTGGTTCATATAAGACATATATGTCGGAAGATCCAGTCTATTTCGTGGAGTACAAAGGCAACATATAAAGGCAAAAAGTTTGATACTAAGATTGATTTATTTTTCTTTTTACATGGCAGAAATAAAAAAAATAATGTTTCGTCCATTACTTATGAGTATGGTGGGGATTGATTTGGGCAATTGGAATTGCCATGTGATATACGATGACGGCTATATTCCTCGAGATCATGGCTTCTTGAAGACCAATGTCAAAACCCACATTTCTCAAATCAAGTGTCTTCTGGGTAGGAAATTCTCAGATCCAGAGCTGCAATTGGAGCTTGATTATGTTCCTTTTAGAGTAATTGAAGGTCCCAATGGATATCCCTTAGTCCATAGTAGATGCAAGGGAGAAGACAGAACATTCACCCCTGTTGAGATCCTAGCTATGTTGATTTCCACTCCAGAATTTCGACTACATTCTTTTGATTCTCATTGTATTGGGATTCCGATATACTTCACAGATCAACAAAAGGCGGACGTGCTTCAAGCTGCAAAAATTGCTGGTTTTCCTGCATCTTTCTGCCTACTCGATGAAACAATAGCCATGGTATTGGCCCTTGAAAGAAATCTGTTAAGGGAACCTCGGTGTATTGTGGCATTTATTGATATTGGCCACGCCAGCATGCAAGTTTGCTTTGCTGAGTTCAATTGGGACTGCTCAACTAGGAGTCCCTTTGAAAGGAGGTCAGTGAATATTTTGTTCAAGGGTTATGCCAGGTCGTTAGGAGGAAGGGAATTTGATAAAGTGTTGTTTAACCATTTTGCATCTAAGATTAGGAAGGAATACAATATTGATCTGAAAAAAGACAGCAGTGCTTGTGTTCGCCTCAGTGAGGCTTGTGAGAGGTTGAAGAACGATTTAAGCGAAGATAATGAGGCATCCTTTTGCCTTGAGAAGTTTTCAGGTTCGATAGATGTTAAGGGGTCAATAACGAGGAAAGATTTTGAAATCTTGAGCATTTCAATATTGAAAGCGACTGAGATGGCTTTGAAGAAGGCATTGAGTGAATCTGGGTTGAATGTGAATAAGATTGACTATTTAGAGGCTGTTGGAAAAGGATGCTACATTCCGGCGATTATTGATGTAATGACTAAAGTTTTTGGGGTGAAGAAAAGAAAGACAAGAAATTATGAGCACGTTGCAAGGGGCTGCAGACAACTAAATATAATGGGGACAGACAAAATTATAAATGACCTGGTAACTATTATATATGCACATTTATTCTCACTTCTCTTAACTTATCATAATATTCTGCTATACATACGAGGGTTAATGACTGTGTTTCGGAAAATATTGTTTCAAGAAAAAAAAAACAACTAAAACGAGAAAGGATATCATCATTTATGAAAACATATAAAAGCGAAAAAGGAATAGCCTTGTTACTAGATCCATTTATCTATAGTATTATTCGTTCGTTGTACCTATAATACTGTTTTGTTGTTTGAAGAGTACAGGTCTGAAAGTTTCCAATTTATTTTCAAGTGAATTAAATTCTGAAGAGGAAAATGAGCAAGATTCAGAGAAGCTCCTTTGGAGAAGAGCCATGGGTAAAAAAGGACATTTATTGACTTTTCTAAATGACTTTGTTGAAGAGGTATAATTACATGGCCCTGCTCCCCTTGCCACCCCCCGCCCCCCCAATTCACCCCAGGTACTCGACTCAAGCAAATTACAAACAGATTATTTCTTTTAAATTGGCACGAATCTCAAAACAGAATCCCTATAGTTTCTATAGGCACCAGATTGACTTTGGCACGAATCTCGGCCGTCCGTTTGTAATTTGCTTGAGTCAGGTACTTGGGAGGATACGGATCCCTCCCCCCCCCCCCCCCTCAATTTTTTTTTTTTTTTTTCATGTTTTACCTGTTTCAGAAAATTCCATACCCTCAACACATTTTGAATGAGGTTCACTTTATTTAGATAATATCATTTACTGAGATTGGAAGATAAATGGAAGTTAATATGAGTAGAACTAGGGTGTTCTTAAGTTCACCAAGCTCCTTTGTGACCTCAACTCTAAAATCTATCGGATTGGCTTCAAGCGATGAATCCAAACTGTTGAAATCCTTCTACCTTACGATTGATGCGTCTACATGTGAAAATTTTAAATTAATTTTATATAGAGTAAAGTGGTCAAAAGATGTTCAAAAATTGAATGCATTAAATTTAATTTACAAACCTTTTAATTTTGACCACTTAACTCTATACTAAATTAATTCAAAACTTTAAAATTTTCACATGTAGACACATCACTCATCATGTAGAAGGATTTTAATGGTTCAGATTCGTCGTTTGAAGCCAATGCGATAGGTTTTAGAGATGAGCTCATAAAGGGACTTAGTGAACTTAGGAACACTCTAGTTCAACTCAGTTAATATTGCCAAACAGTACCATATATTATTCTAAAAAGTCATTCTTCTATCGGTTCCAAACCAGTAACCAACAGAAGATCCAAGGGCCTAAGGTTCATTAGTATTCTAACAGTTCAAAGTCATAACCAACAAAAGAAGTTGGTCCAATGGTCCTTCTATTGGGCCTAAGGTGTGAACCAATAGAAAAACATCAACACACTGTTCTATGGGTTAGTACATTAGTACCGATAGAAGAAGGTAAACCTCGGTTACGTATTTACAACCGATAGAAGAAGGTGGGATACCTCTTCTATCGGTTGCTCAGGACAAAACCGGTAAAAGAGTTTTTCACTTATTTAATTACTAACTTACCACAACACATTAAATCTATCAGTTTCAAACCAAAGTTGGTTTGAACAGTTAGAAAATGGGTGTTAGAAGACTGCATTTCTGTAGCAGTGCAAACACGTCATATATTATTCTACAAAATGAATTTGTTATATATGTCGGCCTGCTTACTTTCTGTTGTTTTAGTTTATTATTAGACATCATCTATTGAACAATTATCATACTAGTTAAGAGCTATGTGATTTTTGTTAAATCCAGAACATGCACAGTATAGGAAGATTGGAGAAAACAAAGGATGAGTCAGATTGGCTTTCCAAGGTAAACTTTGTTGAATACAGCTACTCAGAGCTTCAAGATGCAACCAACAATTTCCATGAGTCATTTAAACTTGGAGAAGGCGGATTCGGCATTGTTTACAAGGGCAACCTCAACAAAACCAAAACTGTTGCGATAAAGATGCTGAAAGAAGGAAGCAGTCAAGGAACAAAGGAATTCAATCAGGAGGTATGTACCTTAGTGAGTATATATATACATGTTTATTTAAATAAAACTCAAATACAAATTTGACTCCAATAAATGACAAGGAATAGAAGAACCAGAGAGGAAGAGGCTTTCTACAAATATCAGTAAAAGTGGTTAACCTCTGTATTGGATATATGTATACTTTGTAAGAACTCATAACACATCTAGGTCTAGGGAGACTTCATATTTTTCAATTAACCAGATGTTACTTAATTTACTCAACATAGGTTGAAATTCTAAGCAAAGTGCGGCATCCAAATCTTGTGAAACTCGAAGGAGCATGTGAAGATACCCATGCACTTGTTTACGAGTTTCTACCGAATGGTAGCCTAGAAGACCGTCTACGATGCAAAAACAACACTCCGTCCCTCTCATGGCAGGCACGAGTCCGTATTGCATTTGAGATCTGCTCTGCACTAAGCTTCTTACACTGTAGCGAGCCTCATGGTATTGTGCATGGTGATTTAAAACCCGAAAACATCCTTCTGGATGCGAACAACACAAGTAAAATCTGCGACTTTGGCCTATGTCGTGAACTTGACTACACAGCCAGCGCAAGTATACCATACCACTGGACAGATTGTCCAAAGGGAACACTTGCCTACATGGACCCAGACTACTTCTCAACGGGGAAGATGACTCCTCAATTTGATGTTTATTCTTTTGGCATTTTGTTGTTGCGACTAGTGACTTGCAAAGACCCACGGGGAATAAGGAACTTGGTTGAGGAGGCACAGAAGAAGGGTATGTTGAAGACATTAATCGATGCTTCGGCAGGTCCCTGGCCGTTTAAGGAGGCTAAGAAAATGATCTCATTGGGCCTTAGATGCAGTGATCCAGTGAGAAAAAATAGGCCTGACCTGTCAACCAAAGTGTTGAAGGAGCTCAAGTCGATGCTACAAGTTGCTTCTTCATCACCATCATCATGGACAACCTCCCTGTTTCATGGATGATATACTATAGCTTATTTGTTTATGCTGTTTTTTGTGCTGGTTTGTCTATCTCATTTCAAACAACCAGCTTAGCCAACTTAGCAATAAGTTCAATTAAACAATATTATGTAAACCTCTGAGTAGTAATTATTAGATTGTCCAATTATGAAATCTGGTGGATATTTTTAGTTTGATTGAGGATTAAAATTTCATAGTTATGCATTACTATTATGCTTTACTCTTTTTCACCGGTTTGTTGCTTCCAGGATAAGCTCTTTATCTCTTATCTTTGCTCTTTTCACCGGTTTTTGAATCAACTTGTACAGGTCTCTCATGGGTGGGACTAAATTAAAAATACAAAATGAAAGCTCGCATTTCAGTAACACAGAATCTATTGTTTCTATTAAAAAAAAAAAAGTAACACAGAATCTGGTGGGTGTTTTTGAATCAACTTGTACCTGTCCTTTCTTCCAGTATCTTTTCGAGCAGTGTCTATGTCTTAATTAATTGGATTTTGGAAGGTACTCAATTGAAGATTGCTTTTATTTTATTTTTATTAAAGGGTACCGATATATCCCGAATTTTGGGGAGCATCTGTCTGGGCGCCATGTTTTGGAGAAGCAGAGAGAGAGAGAGGAGGGAGAGTATATTAGTCATATTTCATTAATTACTATTGCTTATTTTAATTTTGAAGTATTAAATTTTGCTGGTTTAGTGATTTTGGATAGATATGTGAGTTTCTAATTTTTTTAAGGGTAAATATGTTATTACAATTTTTTGAGGGGGAAATAGTTTTTGAGGGGATATATGAAATTCCCCTTTTTTTAACCGGGACCTCTTTGTACATTTCTTGTCATTTTACAATTCCTATATTGTGAGTCGACTTCATAGAATGTGCTTTTAGGTAAATTCAATTTTTATTTAGGTAACTAAGAACCATGATTTTTGTATAATCTACAACTTGAGACTTGAACCCTAAAACAATTTGGATTCTATAGTAATGAAATGAAATTAAATTCAATCCGACCCGACTTAAACCCGATTTTGTGCTCTGACCCAACGACTACTTTTGATACATCAGGGATTTTTGCAACAAAACACAAGTTTATGCTGATAATCGGTATTGTTAAAAGATAATAGCAAAAAATATATGTGTGATTGAGGTCATAGTGACAAATAAATTATTCGGGTTCGGTTCGGCAAGATTAAAAATTCGTGATTTGGGACTAATTTGGGTATAATTCGGGAATGATTCGGAATTATCCGGATCAGAGATCTTAGTCTTACTAGAGAGCAACAATAAAAACTAAAAAAAAATTGTTCTGAGAAAAATTCGCGAATTATTCAGGTTTAATTCAGTCAAGGTTCGATCAACCGAATAATTCGGCTTTCGGTTCAGCATCACAAGAAAAACAAATTATTCGGATTTAATTCACAAATCTTTTGACTATCATTGAGATAAAATTGATCTATTTTTTTATCACATACATAAAACATGTGCCCACATAAATGAGTGTGATATACCTAACCAGATAAACACAATTAAGCTGAGGGTTCCTCAAATCATTTTAAACCAGCTAACTCAGTACTCTTTTAGATGTAAAATCATATGATAATTTTTTATATTCAGAATATTGTCCAATGATGAAATATATACATATATCAAATATATTGGTAAAATTGTACAAGATATTTATATAAAATATTGGTGAAAACTAATAAAATGACAAGCCCTTGTATTCATGAAGTTTTTGGGACATAAGTTAACACTATAAATTATGTTAATTAGAGTATTATAGGTTCAAATCTTCAAAAATGTTGAAATCGCTCCACTTCAAAATAAATATTTTTTAATAACTTATTTTCAAATAATATATTTTAATTTATAAGTTAGGAGGTACAGAAAAAAACTTGAAGGGTGTTGGCATTTTTAGTTTTAAGTTTTTTTATTGAATTAAGTTTGACAGGGAGCTTCAATTAGATGACATATCTATACTACTTCATTTTACTATTATTTATGCAGCCGAAATATGCGTTCATCTATGTAGTGGTTTAATATGATGGCTTTTACGGAGAGTAATGAATGATGCTTTCACTCTGCACAAACTATATGCTGTTGAAATCGGTCGCTTTAGATTCATTCGTGCTGCACATGATGAGCAAGTTTGTCGACACAATGCTAATGCTTCATCACCCAATTTGTGTTATAGAGTTCAGAATTTAGCTTTTTGCATCAATGCTTTTGTTATCTTTTTATGTTGTTAATTGTGTGAATTGTTACATTTTGATATTTCAACTTATTTCATTCGAATGCAAGCTACATCGTTTTACAACATTTCTGACTTAATCAAACAATTTAACAACTTATTTAAAAAAGAAAAATAGTTTTATTGAAATCATTTGTGATTATTTGTTGAGAGCAAGAATTTTATACTAGTCATATGCCTTTAAATTCAGGGTGAATGGAATTTGGATAATTTTATTGGAGTGGTGACCTTATTCTCTCCATTTATTTCTTCACCAGCTACTTGATTTGAATTTGAACTAGAGAGCAATGTAACAAGAACGCATTTACTTTTCACATCAATAAAAAAAACTTAAGCAACTATATCCACAAGAAATAGTTACATTTAACTTCTTAATAAATACTCTACAACCAACTGGTAAAGAAGATAATTATGGCATAGTTCCCTAAGCTAATTCCAGAATACATGGTAACCAATACGAGAAAAGCAATATTACAGAATATAATTTTCACAATTTGTCATTGGCTAGAATTATAAAGTATGTTTTTTCTGTTGTTCACAACAATTTTCATGCTTCATCCCCACTGACAACAGCAATTTTAAATTCAATTTTGATTTAGGTAACTAAGAACCATGCTTTCCAAATAATCTATGACTCAAGACCTCTGATTGGATATTACGAACGAACTCTGATTCTAGATCACAAGATCCCAAATTGGAAAGTTTCTATTTAATCTTAGATTTGAGCATGTTTATTGGTGCATACGTGAAAAATTTCATAACACAACACGCTCAACATAGAAATTCTGATTGGAATCAATCAGAATCAGAATCGTGGCGGCGCCTCTGCTTTTCTTTGCCAGGTTGACGGTGCTTGTGCTTGTCGTCAGTATCACGGTCCCGTTTCTTCTCATGCTTGTCCTTGTCTCTCCTTCTCTCTTTAGATGATTTCTCATGGCGCTTTTCTTCTTTTTCATTCTGTCGCCTCTTCTTCCTCTCCTCTTCGTCAGAAGATTCTTCCCTTTCTCTTGGTTGTGGGGATTCAGATCTTGGTTTCTGGAGCTGCTCTTGCATAGAGCCCGACTCCTCATTTCGAGGTGCCCTGTAATTACAAACATCACAGTAATCACCATGTTGATATTATAATAATCAATTAAGCCAATAAAAAAAAACAACTTTAAATCACCATAACACTCAACATCTGATGAAGAGAGTAATCTGTGAATATTTCATTTACTGCAATGTGAAAGTGCATAAGTGGACCAAAATGAGTAGAAAAATTACATACTTGTATAATCCCAGGCCTTGAACTTGAGCAGCCTCAGCATGGCCCGCACCAAGATCCTCGGCAGTGGAGGTTCTTTTAACAAGCTCAGCATATTCATGCTTGTCGAGGCGGTTGCCTTGGGTCCGCTTGGCCCGTTTAGGAGCCAAACCCAGAGCCTCTCGCATGGCCTGCTCCTCTTCCTCTTTAACCCTTCTTACCTCTTCCTTCAGTGCGTCTGCTGAATTGTCCCCATTTTTGTCTTTAGTGTACCAGAACAGGTCCTTCCCTAAATAAATGAAAATAATGTCAGAAATATGTGGGCATCCACTATTATGTATTTCGATGAGAACTGAAGGGATATTGAATTTATTATACTTACATTTCAAGAATTTAAGCCTCAAAAAATAACTGCACATCAACAACCAGACAATCATTTTTTGCTTTCAAAATCACCAATTCCAGTATAACACTCAATTTTAATTCCGTACCTTTTCCCACATCCCCATTTAATGCACTGTCCTCCCTTTACAAATATAAAATAAATTTTTATCCAATAAACAAACAGTGGCATCTCCAACAAGCACACAGAAAAAACACCAAAAAAGAAAAAATAATCATTTTCAAACTAAGTATAAAATTTCAATCGGGGTACCGTGTACAAAAGTTATCATGAGAAATTACTTGTTAAATTCAAACAATAATTTGTTTCAAGTTCAATAATCACCAAATGCATATCATGAGACCTTAACTTTACAGCCTATCTATCCTCCTTTACCCTTAAGTTCTGGTATACACAATTATCTAGATCAATTTGCCTTTCTTCCGTATAAACATTTATGCTATTAAGTTTCAAAAAATATTTACCAGTTAAAGTTTAATTACCTTTCTGCCATCTACCGACAGGGGCTTTGACACTGTGGCCGAGATAGTTCTCTCTGTGCTTGTCTGCCTTCACATCATCCCACTTGAACTCTGTTTTTGTCATTAAATATACACATAAGTATTGGTTGAATCAATTTTCTTTGAAAAACCATCTGTTGAAACGATTAAGCTAAGTATGGCATAAATATATGGTGATACTCCACACAAAGCGTTGCTGTACCAACCATATTTTTTTACCAGTACAGTCGGTAGAGGTTTTCAGTTCATTTCGGATATTCAATTAAGCCCCAATTTGGCTCAAAAAGAACCCAGTTCAGAACCAATTTTTCCAAAATAAGAGAAAAAAATTAAAGAGAAAGAAGTAGCATTGAGAGAGCGCTCTTACGATCTCGGCCACCTCGAACGCCTCCTCTCGTGGGGTGATACATATTTCACGCAGTCGGCAAGGTAGGAAGACGAATTGAAGAAGACACGAAAAGAGGAAACCCTAATTTCACTTGGATTGGTCAAGAGGAGAAAGGAAGGAGAAAGAGATTGGTTCTGATCGATCAGAAAAGAGTATTCAGATCCAATGCAATACCTCACAGCGTACAATGAGATCTGAGTCGTCTGTTTTAATCTGGCACGAATATTTAAACGGACCCTTGATTTTTAGTTTTTATCACCTGCGGTACGGTACTCACTCCAAAAAAAGAGGAATTCGTATTACCTAAGGTAACAGAATATTTTTGTTTGGATCTGGACCGTCTAATCAGAGTCCGCACGATTATTAAAGCTTACCCGTGCGATACACCTCGTCCCGGATTGGCCCGGATTCAGATCTGACGGTCTTCATACAAACATAAATATTCTGTTACCTCAGAGGAATGGTTTTTTTTCTAGGAATCTTCGTATCTGTTTATTTCGGATCTATTATCGAAAACCGACCCGATAGCTTGACATGACAAAGGCCGAAATCTCGGAATTCGCTTCCTCTGAGATATCTCATATTTTGCGTGACTTTTTGGAAAATCTAAACCGTTCAAATACGTTCTGCACGGTTCTCGAAGCTCAAATAATACTGGGCCCCTGCGCTATCCCCGAATAGGCACCGGACACGTCGGTCACGCAAATATCTCAGAGGATAATCTCGAGTCCTGCATAAATCAGGATTCAGGCCCAAAAATGTCATGTGGGTCCCATATATCTGTTTAATAATAATCCGATCAGTCAATTCCCCCTGTTATATAATAATAATCCGATCATACTCCTTCAAAGAAGCTCAAGAAAGAAGTGATAGGAAAAAACAAAATCAAAAGAGGAGAAAATGGCGACGAGATCGTTGATCGGAGTGATGAGGCGCCTCGGCGGATCTCAGGCTGAGGTCACAGGCGGCGCACGTGCTTCCGTGCGGCTATTTAGCGATGACAGGGGGAAGGTTCTGAGCGAGGAAGAAAGGGCCAAAGAGAACGTTTTCATGCAGGTTTATTTATTTTTTTATTAAATCACATTGATCCATATGCGAGGGTTAGTTGAATATGATTTTGTGCGGATTAAATTAATATGATTTTGTGAGTATTTTGGAGCTTTGAAGAGTTTAGGCGCCACTAGCACCTTCCGACTTAACCTGTGCGCCAAATTTAGGGGTTTATTTATTTATTGAATGTTATTTTCTTTTTTTTTAATTGGATGCAAATCTGAATATGAACTCCAGAATGTTTTGAGGATTAACATGCATTTTTTCCCCAGTTTGTAACTTGGATAGTGGATTTATATCTAGATCATAAATTTACAGCTCCTAATAAATCTTTCTGATCAACTTTAAGCTTAGATTAAGACTAGTTCTGGAGCCATTCTGACAAATAGCCCTAGAAAAACTTGATTCTAGGTCAATCCCAGATTGAATCAAACTGATCTTTACTTGACTGTTTAGTATTTCCTATAGTGTCCTGTATTTCAGTTAAAGCAATAGAGACAAACCTGTTACTAATTTTATATATTTTGGATTAACTCTTGGCTTTAAATAATCTGTAATAGAAATTCAATAATTAGTGTAGCTATCACTATTGAGTAGTGTTGATTTTATTTTTTAATAGATTTGATAAATGGAGAAGGCTTACAAATCCCACACACTTATTGTTTGGTCGTGGGATTTCACCCATGACCTCTTGGAAATCATACTAAACACAATGTGAAATTGTTTTATGCAATTCAGTTTGTATTGTGGTTTGATTCACTTTATACTTTAAACTATTACATATGTAGATCTTATCCGCCCTCCCTGAATCCACCCAGCTATTCAAATTGGAAGATGCTTTAGATATGTAAAATAAAACCATGTAAAATGGCATTTAAATTTTGTTTTGAGAACAACACATTGATAAAAAATGACAATTGGGCATATTTGTTTGCTATTTTTAAAAATCTCACAATTGGTTAGTGGTAAACTTGTTCATAATTTCTTTGTTTTCTGGTCAATGTAGAAATGGGAGAGAGAGAGGTTGGAGAAACATAAAAAGAAGGCTGAAGCTGAGAAAGAGAAGTCTGACAAGGTTAGCTCATATTTTCATATCACTTGCAGGGGTTCTGCATTTTTCTATTCATTTTCTTGATCTTTATTAGATAGAATAAGAATTTTGGTATGTACTTGATAACATACTAATTTTGTCTGGTACCAGTATATGTGGGTTGGTACAAATTGTTGTAGATGATGCATGTTTGTTATATTACCAGTGCTTACTGGTACAGTTTGTTACTACTATTCAGTTTGTGTTATTACTTGTATGGTAACTGCCATTTCCACTTTCTTCACTAGAAAGCGGCAGGTTATAGCTGAGGTTCGTTCAGCCCTTACCTTCCCTAGGCCTGAAAAGATTTTTTTATCTTTGTTTAATAATTGTTCACTACCTGTTTAATCTCAGCTGTACTATCCTGGCTGTAACTTAAAAACATGCTATGGTTGCATGATTTGTATCAATATGTTTAAAATTGAGCAAAATTACTAAGAGTTATATTCATTTCTCTAATCAATCTTTTTCCTGTCGATCCTATTACAGGCTCCTGATGGCTCCAAGAAAGAGTGATGTGGCAGCTTCTTTTTGCCTTTTTCATGTCTTTACTTTTGGATCAGGCAAAAAATAAACATGTTATGTGGGAGGCTATAATGGGAACCACATCTTGCATGTCTTGAATTAGAGCATATAACTCTGATCTTTTGGTTTTATAGTGTTGTCAGTTTGTCACTCTCTTGTTATCTTGTGATGTGTAAATTGGATGTCTTGAAAGAGAGTTGTTTGGCTTGCTGTGGAAACTAAACTAACTAGTGCTCTTCATATTCCTGATCTAGGTTTTTGTTGCTCTTTTATCATGTGCAATGGTACTTTGCACTTGGATCTGTTCACATTTCACACAGAAGAGTGGCATCCTGAAGCTGCTTTTGCATTCTTTTATAAATTGAACTCTTTGGATCTAAACTGTTTCAGCAAAAGTTTACTAGATGCCAGAGTACTTATCCAAATCAAATAGTACCATGCCAGTACTAATGCCAAATTAATAGTGCCTTCTGTAGTGTCATTGGCAACACTAACACTAGCCTATATTGATGAAACCTTGCGAGGTAATTACAACTAAAATACGGTTTGACAGTATAAAATTCTTGTAATAATCATATATTTAGGCTGAGAACGAATAATATGGATGAACTCATAAACCAGTCAGGCAACTTTCACTTTCTCATGCGTCAATTGTATAACATCACAGAATGCTCACAGCTTGAAGATTCCCTGCTCTATAAAACAAGATATAGCCACACAAACAATCAATGGAGATGGACAACAACAAAAACTCTCTTGTTCATCGGGATATAGGGTAATGCATGATACCGGAGTTAAATCAAGTTACCACCGAGCACTGTGGAAGCTTAAGAGTACCCATGAAGGTGCGTATTTTCCTCTGGTAGATGATAAATGACAAAATCCTAACTCAAGAGGTACTTGTCATACGAGGATGTACAATAACACAATAATATGTGCTGTATAATAACGGTCAAAGTGAGACTTGTGATCACTTAATGCGAACATTCCATTGCACCAAAAACTTCTAGATGGGCCTATGCGCACAACTAAACCTACCAAGGGTAGTGGGAAACAGTCCCACAGAGATCTGGTGTGATGGTCGACAACAATTGACAGGACAAAGTAAACAACACTGGGATGTGACATAGATGGCAAGTTCATGGGCAATATAGAAGAAAAGAAATAGAAGGACCTTTACCCACAAGAGGAAAACAAATCATATTCTAATTAATGAAGCAACAATCGATCGATGTACATAATTGGGGGCTTTCTTAGTCTTATTAGCCGAGTTTTTTAAGAGTTGAAATACATTGTAAATTTTCTAATGGTTGTTTTCCTGGGTGTTTAGGTTTTTTTTATTTGATGAGCCTTTTAAGAGTTGAGATACATTGTAAATTTTCTAACGGTTGCAAGGATCAGTTGGTTAGTGTAACACCATGTACATATTTTCTTATATCAATATATCTTAGTGGATTTTCCACTACCCTAAAATAAAAGGTTTCACTTTCCTGCATTATTCAAAACTGAAAATGAAGAAAAGCTCATTTCAACCATCCCTTTCCCATGAATTCGTATCCTCTGCATAAAAAGAATCTTTTGAGTTAATAAATCTTGACCATCCAATTTGCTTTAAGATTCATGCGGACTAGATCTGCACTAATATTAAAAATCCCCTATATTATAGGCAGAGACTGGATTGGCTACGTTTAAAATCAGACGATTGATATTCATTAACTCAAAAGATTCCCTTTTGAGTTAATGCAGAGGATACACATTCCTCTCCCATCAGATAAACAAAGCAAAGAAAAAAAGAGAAAACAAAATGTTCTGCTAAGGTCGTATAAGAAAAATACAAATAACAACATCAGCAAAGCTACTCTTATTACAGAAAACAGCAAAGAAGAGTACGTGTGTCCAACTTCAGCATTGCAATTTTATGGCATACAGAAAAGGCGACCAAGTGAAGTAACAAAATTAAAAAACCGATATCCTCAGTAAAAAAGCCATCAGAAGGCACTTTAAAAAAAGAAGCAACTCAACTGCATGGATCCAACAGTTTGTACTTAATCAGAGACTTTGTCTTCAGATTTCTTGGGCTTGGAGAGTAGATACCAACCAATGGCACCGGCAATAGCTACTGTTCCAGCTAACACACCATAGTTACGGTTCTTGTCAGTTGAATGCCCTTCAGTTGACGACTCATGCACCGAGGGTCCCGCCTTTGCATCACCACTTGCAGCAGTTGGAGTTGCTGGGGTTTGCTCTGCTGCCTTTGGTCCCTGTTAGAACACCACATTAGTAAGGATTAAGGAATAATGATTACAGTTAACTTCAGTACAATACTCGTGTCAGGTTTTTGGTGCCAAGGAAAACAACTAAGGAGCAACGCCTATGTGGTTAAATGATACTATGTCACTTAAGGACTGCATCTGTTGTCCCAAGAAAGGGCATGTGCTAGGGAAAATTAGCCAGTTAGATATTTGCATAAATTCCTCTAGGGAAAATTAAAAAGAGCATGTGCTAGGCTCACCAAGAGGGCTTGGTGAGCTTAACTCTAAAATCTATCGGATTGACTTCAAATGACGAATACAAATTGTTGAAACCGATCTACTTCACGAGTGATGCGTGTACATACAAAATTTAAATATTTAAAAATTCATTTAGGATAAAGTCAAGCAGTCAACAAATGATGGAAAGTGAATGCATTAAAATAACTTATAAACCTTCATTTTTTTGACTGCTTGACTTTGTACTTAATGAATTCAAAATTTTCAAAATTTTGCATGTACAATCACTCGTGAAGTTGATCGGTTTCAACAGTGTGGATTCTTCATTTGAAGCCAAACCGATGTATTTTAGACTTGAGCTCACCAAATCCTCTTGGTGAGTCTAGCACATGGTAGCCTCACTCTAAAAGTTATTATGCCTCAGTATTGCAGTAATGGCGTGGAAGTGAAAGTCCTTCAGGACTTTTTGGTGCTTCTAACTCCCCTTCAAAACGGTTTAGTTACTTAATTATTCATTTTTAGAGAAAACAGTTATTTTCAAGAATTTAATTTAACTGCTTTTGACAGGGTAAAGTTGAATTTTAAATATTGGCAATAATAAACAGAACCAGTAGTATACTCATTCAATTTGCATACATATGGGTCCAAAACACCAAACAGCATCTCTAGATAGCATCCTAAAATTTATGTACATTATTGACAAGTCAAATAAAAGTAAACTCGACAAACAACAATTTTGACTTCAACATAATGTAGAGTTCCAAATAAAGACAGATAAACTACAATATGAAAGGAAAGACAAAAGGATAAAATATAAGGGTCACCTGGCGAGCAGCCTTCGCCAGTTTCTCTTTCTCCATTTTCTGCAATTAACCAGAAAGAACCAAAAAGAAGGTTATATCTAACTGAAATTTAATTGGAAATCAAAATTAGTTCCACATTGCTAAACTAACAAACACTCCATATTTGCATTCTTTATGCCATGGCAGAAGTACTGATTTCAGAGTAAACTCTTATTACATAAAGTTTGCAGTAAACTAATTTATGCACTCTAAAATATAAAAGAAGCACTTTGCAAGTATTTAGGTATTAAAAATCAAAGATAACTAAAAAAAAATATCATCAAACCCAAATGTATTAGTCCTTTATACAAAGCTTTAAGGCATTTATTTTTACATGATGATATCTAAGAATAGTAATGGGTAGTATTTCATGCAAATTAGCACTTAAATCTTAAATTGCATTTTATAATAGACAATCTAGCTGCAAAAACAGTTATTTAATATAAAAGAAAGAAACATAGAGGAGAGAACTTTGCATCAAACTCACAGAACAATTTCCTTTTCAGATAGACAGCACTTTTCTCATTAACTAAAACAATATAACTTTTTTGTGAATAGTACCAGAGTTTTCTGATCTACTGGTCAAATATTTTACCAGAAACACACTCAACATGTACTAATTAAACAGAAACTTAAGAAATATGTTCTGACAGTAAGTGGTATTTACTTTATCTTGTGACTATTTTCACATGCGGAAAGTGGAGAGATCTTGCAAATACAAAAGGTTAGCAATACACAACAGAACATGGAGTTGAACTTTGGACCCTGACAACAATAAATAGTTTCTCACCTTTTAAATCAACGACCTACACAACCAAAACCCTAGCAAACATCCAAAGATCAATAACTACACAGTGCATATATATAATCGTAAAGCTACGAAGATCTACTCGATGCATGCTCAATCAATCGAAATCAGCAATCAAATGAAAAGAAGAGAAAATCGAACGAGACCTTGATGAAGACATTCTCCGCAGCCTTCTCCTCTTCGCTGAGCACCTTGCCTCCGGACGAGAAGAATCTCCTCGCCACGTGTCTCATTCCCACTCGACCCGCCATTTCAAAGCTCAACCACACCTCTTCCGACCTTGCTCTCTCTCTCTATCGGAAAGGGAATTACGAAAATTTTAGAGAAATAAATCGTCTCCTTCTCGGACTTGGCTGTGATGGTCTTTTACTTGTTAGTGAGGCCAGAGATTCAGGAGATGCAATTTCGACCGTAGGATCACGATTGCACTATGGATGATAATCGGACGACTGGCGTCTCATTAGATAGAATATTTTCTTTCTTTCGTTATTTTCTCCTGAAAATAATCAAAGATAAACGGGCCGGGCTGTTTCTGACTTTTAACGGCCCAAAATTTAGTTCTTCAAATAAAATCCGAATTACAAATGGCCATTTTAGAGCCCATTACTCAATTCTCCACCGAAGCGCGTTTCTTTTGGATCGTTATTTTAAGGGAGTGGGGCCGGTCGCATGTTCGGTCGGAGCTATCCGATCAGCATTAAAATTCGTGCATATTAGATATACACAATTTTTTAAAAAATTTCATACAAATCTTGATACGAATAGGATGCTTCTGACCTGACATCAAATCGGCGTGTTGTATTAACTTTTCTGACAGAAATTGGCACGGTTTATTTACCCGATGGACAGTTAGAAATATGCTGTTTCCTTTTTCTTTTCCTTTTGATACCATGTCGTTTTCAGCTTTGACATGGTTAATTCGCACGCACGCACAGACAGCCCCCATATGGCCATACAAACACACCGCTCCTTGCTTCAATTCATCACTTGACAAGGAAAACAAACCTCAGCCACTTCACCACCACACAGAAGTAAAATGAACTTAGAATTAATTTGCACAGAGTATAAACTTGAAAATTAAGCAGCTTATTACGTACATTGCTTTACACATGAACACAATTACAACAGAATATAAGGAGAATACAGTTTCTCTCTATAAAATTTAAATACACAATTAATCCATGACATATATATGAATCAATTAGTACTAACCTAAAATGCCCATCCTGCGCATAATACTAGAGATTAACCTGAATGGGTTATTCACAACCGTCATCCCGCCATCGACAGTTAAGTTTAACCCGCTGACATATCGCGCCTCGTCGCTTGCCAAAAATAGCATGGCCTCAGCCACGTCATTAGCCTCCAAGTTGATTCCCTTCAGATTTGCATAGTACCCGAGCACAACATAGATCATCTTCAGCACAGCTGCTTTTCCCAACCATGCCGGAAATAATGGCAGGGAAAGGCCAGAAGGAACCCCCGCGGGTGACACGCAATTGACTCTGATCCCGTGCTTGCCTAACTCTGATGCCACGCTCTTGGTTAGCCCCACCACGGCATGCTTCGAACCGGTGTAGCCTATCGGACCTAGGCCACCCACGATGCTTGCTAAACTGGCCGTAGAGATTATGGATCCCTTGCCACGTGGGATCATGACCCGAGCTGCATGCTTCATCCCTAATACCAAGAGGAAGAAATCAAGGAATGGTTGGTAAAGGCTTTCGATATATAAAAAAAAATAAAAGTGAATAAATCAGTGTACCGATTGTTCGTACCTAAAAAGACGCCATCCACATTGATTTCAAACACCTTCTTCAATTCCTGTAAATCGGCTTCTGTTATATCAGCGAACATATTTCCCATAATCCCAGCATTATTCACCATTATATCAATGGTACCGAAAGTCTCGACTGTGAAATCAACTGCTTTGCTTATGTCGTCCTCCTTACTTACGTCACAGTGGATGAAGCGGGCGTGGGTCCCACTACCCAGTGACTTAAGTACTTGCTCACCCAGTTCATCCTGTATGTCAGCGATGCAAACCTTGGCACCCTGTTTTATGAAGAGTCTGACGGTTGCTTCACCGATGCCAGAAGCACCTCCTGTTATAAGAGCAACCTTGCCTTCCAATCTAAAGCATAATTTTTAGGATGGTATTTAAGAAAATAACAAATTAAAACTCATGATAGTAACAAGATTCACAAATTACTCACACGAATTAAAAAAAAAATCTGAATTATTCCTCAACTATTCACAAATTTTATGAATTATTCCGGAATTATACCCAAATTATTTGCAGAATTCATTTTCTTTCAGAAAACTTCAAAAATTTAATACATATTAAAGAATAGACTGTTTCTAAATTACATCCGTATTATACCCGAATCATGAACTTTGGATCTTGTCAATTTTTTTCCGAATCAATTTTTCACTATTCTCTCTACCCCTCTATTTTCTGCTTAGCTAGAGAAAGAACACAAAAATGATTCCCTTTAATCTTTTTTTTTTTTTTTGTTCCAAATATATTCCCAATTGTAACATGATATGATCTCATTAGCACAGGGGAGATGCACACAAGGAAGATCAGAAACTGGAATCGAGTGATCTTGTGTCGCTCCAATTAAGGAAACCGGAACAAGGAGATGGGGATGCGAAAATAAACTTCAGAATACAAAACTGAGAAGAGTTTATACCTCCTTTTGAAGACTGTGGTTGTGACCAAGGTACCTGCCATTAATAAATGTGCTTGGCTAGGCTTCCTTCACAAGTGTTTTCACTGAGAAGCCACTTTGTGAGTTAATGTCTGAATCTGGAATTAAAGTGTTTCAATGGTCTCGCCATGATAAGGGCGGAAATATATCTGCTGCGATCCGAAATTGTAAAACAGTAACCTACGATTCCTGTTTTTTCAATCCAACCGTTCAACTTTTTTTGTGCACGCATCTGAAAACAATTCAACAGCTGGATTTGGAAAAGCAGGGATTTCAGGATGCTGTTCACACTTGAAGAATTGCAGCAGATTCGGTTCCGATAAGGGCTCCAGCATTACAGTTGGTATTAAATGTGAACACTATAAACAGTTAGTATTAGTACTGTTTAGCTAGTTTTGTTCATTTATTATGTTCCAACGTGCTTCAATTCAACATTTATAACTACTTAATTAGAGCAGCATAGTACTGCATACCAATACCAGTGGAGTGTACCAAGATCAGTAGTACATTGTACCAGTGTCTGGTACTGGTATCGTTATGATCCAGTACAGCGCTGGTAACATGGTATGGATTGTGGTACAAGACCGCTGATGGATATCCATAATTGGGTCTGAATCCAAATCAATGGAGCCACATGTGAATCTAAAAATAAATCAATTAACTTATTGAATTTGCATCTGAATCTCAAAACAGAAATAGAAAAAAAAGTCTTTCGCATTGAATCTAACGGGATTTGAAACCAAAAATGAATTAATGGTTTGATAAACAAATATTAATCTAATTATACTAAGTATGTTTTGATCTGTTTCTTCAAATAATTTTAATCAAAATAATTCATACAAGTTAGTTCAATCAAAGCAATTATTCTTAATTTAGAACTAACTTTATGATATAAAATAATTATGTTCATCCATGTCACATATTTTGTTACTTGGAACATTTTAGCTAAAATATCGAAAAAAATATTTTAATTTGATCTAAAAACCACTATAATAATTCATATAAATCGCATTTGGATCCTCAAATATTTATTGAATACGGGTCATGTCTATTAAATTTAAATTTGATTTCCTAAAAGTTTATTATTTAGGCCGAAAGGAATTTTTTCGAGCTGGAAACTATTTTTTTGGCCAAACTACAAGAATGAAACAGTATCTGTGAGAGAAAAAATGATTATCTACAAGGGTATGCCGACAAAAAAATCCCTTTTCTATTAGAAACGGTAGCATCCATGACGGTATACCAACAGTATCCCTCATGGATGGATACTGACTCATTTATCTTCCTTTGTTTTTCCAGTCACATCGATATGCAATAAATTTAGTAAACGACAAGTCGACAACAACATGCCTTTATAGAGTTAAACGTTGTTACTAAATTAACATATCAATAGGAAATTTAAAAAGACCCACTGTTTTTAAGTTCATTGTGTTGGAAAAAAGTAATATATTTAATTGAAAATTAAAGAACTTCCTCAAGAATCAAGAGATGAATGGGGCGGAAATATAAGCCTTGGACAACTTCCTCAATCATTTCTTTTACTGTAATTGCTTGTGTGAGGCTGAACTGATATAGTTTGATATGCAGTGTCATTGACAGAAACATATATAAGCCTTGGCCAACTGCCAAATGGAGCCCTCAACCCCCTTTGTTGAAGGTGTATGGGGCAGGCTGAGCTCAATAGCTACTGGCTTGAGGGTCCCATCATCCCTCGATAGCTACCCAGGAGCCATGCATGCGATGGGACTCTCCAAAAGTAAAAGAAAAGGATTATAATCATAAATGGGTTTTCCAAAACTAGTAATTAATTATGGCGAGAGATCAACAATTGAATTTTTTTTTTTTTTGGAGCATCAATTTGTCAATCAAATTTGCAGAGTAACTAATTAACTTAATGGCCAAAATTATGTTCTCCCTCGCAGTACTTGCGCTAATGACAATTAGTTTGTGGCTTTTTTCCGCCTTGTTCCGTCCCCTTTTCAATCCGTCTTCTCTTTCTTCTCCGCCTCCGCTCTACCACCTCCGTCAGCAATCCATCTTCCGTCCTCTGTCTGAAAAGGACAAAGGACGGAGACCGGCAGCAAGTCCTCCTCGCTCCACTGCATTGGCCAACAAGTCACCCCCTCCTCTCCATCACACGGTTCTACCGCAACTTCTGCACTTCCTCATTGTCCTTTACACTTTTCGGGAGAAGCGAGAGTCGGCAACAATAGCCCTACACTACAGCAAAACAGATTTTCTGCGACCGGTACTGGCGCCAGTCGCAGAAAGTCTATTTTTTTTCAAAAAAAAAAAAAAAAACTGACTTCTCTGGCGACCAGGAGTTTCTGCGACCGTATCAGCGACCGGCGACATGACCGGTCGCAGAAAGTTTTTTTTTTTTTTTTTTTTTTTTTTTGATCGCTGAAATTTTAGGGTTAAAAAAAAAAAGCGCCAGAACCCCAAACCCAAACCCTTCGTCTCCGCGCGAAACCCAAACCCTATCTTTCCGTCTCCCTCCCGAGTCCAGACCCAAATCCTACACCCCAGTCTACTCTCCATTCCGCCTCTCCCTTCTTCTCGCCTTCTTCTTCTCCACTCCGCCTCTCCTCTCCTCTCCGATTCCTCCTCTCTTCTCTTCCATTCCACCTCATCCATTTGCAAGACGATGAGTCTGGAAATACAAAATCAAAAGGGTGCCCTGCTGATTCGTGACTTTGGACTCGGAGACGGTCGAGAGGCAGTGCTGGCTTCAACGGAGGGTTTTGCCCTTTCCATTCAAATTATCTTTATCATATTAGGTTAAGGCTTAGCATTTAACCCAATATTTACCAATTAGGTTCTTTTGTGCCTTATTCAATTTGTATGCTGTTAATTAGAAAAGGAAGGTGCTAATCTAGAAATTACCTGATATGCTTGGTTTAGACAGCAATGGTTAGGTCTTTATTCTTGTATGTGTAGCATTATTTTACTTGTGCTACATTAGAATCCAATTTTTTTTATGAATCCAGTACCTAACGAAAACAATTAGGAGAATGATACAAACATTTTTATTCTCTAAATGTAATACTTTTGTCAGGAGTTGAACGAATCACAGTCAGAGTTATTGGGAAGGCTTCGTGGGCTGAAGGCATTTTTATTTTTACTGTAGTTAATGTCATAGATTCATTTAATCAATTTTTCTGGTTTGATGTTTGAGGCTTGCTTATGTTGATGGAAGCAAACTATTTTGAATTTTTTTTCAAAACTAGTTTGAAAATAAGTTTTGATTTATATTTTACCTTATATTTGTTATTTACTCGTATTTTCAGATTGCATTGAAAGGTACTGCTTGCTTGCTTCAATGGGATCTAAATCACATCGCTCTAAAAGCATATACCTCCACACAATAGGGTTACTAGTATGTCTTAGAAGGTACAACCATGAACATTTATTTTGCTTGTAGGTTTTTATTCATGAAAAATCTGAACTTGATTATAGAATTGTTGTGTTGATATTCACAACTAACAATATTCTCCCTTTGATGAGCCTTTTTTGCTTAGCTTAGCTTGGAATTAAACTAATCAATTTTTAAGATGTTAATGTTATAATTGTTTCGATTCAAGTTATGAATTAAATCTCTATGACTATGGTTAAGAACTGGTGTTCTTTGTACCTCTTTTTTTTTTATGCTTAGCATCTGTTGTGACAAAATCAGTATTTTTGTTGAATTAAAGTATTAAGGTATTTATATGTTTATTTAGGAATAACTCATAAGTTTGACTTGTATTAATGTAGGTATATGATGTTATGTAATCCTTAAACAGGTCGGTCGTGACTTGTGCGTGAGGTGTCAATGATAGTAAGAACAAAAAGACTGTAATTTTGGGATTTTGATTCAATTTACAATTTCTAATAAGTAGTTCTAAATATGCAGGACCAGTTTTGTCGGTTATTTTTTATTTTTTTTTATTTCATGACTTGAGAATTTTGAGGAAATTGTAATTGATACTGTGACAAAATTAGAATTGTTGTGTTGATATTATTACTGTTGTATCTCAAATCAAAACCGTAATTTTGTATGATATTTGATGCTACAATTGGATTGATCTATTGTGTATGTTTTGAGAAAAGTAAAATGAAAAAAAATTGACAGAATAGTAAATAATAAAAAAAAAACTGACAGAATAGTTTCAGCGATCGGATTTGACTATCAGCGATCGTTTTTTTGGTCGCAGATACCCTTTCATGACGTCAGCAAAAAAACAACAGCGACCAAAAAAAATGGTCGCAGAAACAGTAATAGCGACCGGGTGACGTCTTTCAGCGACCGGTGACGTCATCGGTTGAGTATCTGCGACAGTGCTTTCAGCGACCGGAGTATCAGCGATCGGAATTGACTTTCTGCGACCGGATGGACTATCAGCGACCGACGCCTGGACTTTCTGCGACCGGAAAACCAGTCGCAGAAAGTCAGATCTGTTGTAGTGCTAGTCGCTAGCTCCCTTGTCCTCTTCAACCTTCGTCGGGAGTTTTAATTTTTCAACACGGCTAGCTAGGAAATTAAAGTAGTTCTCTCTTGGTGACAATTGTGTACAAAACTAATTATACTAATTGATTGGTGAAAATTAATTAATTGGATCATGCATGCAAGCATCATATTGACTTAATTATAGCATGAACTCACCTTAATTCTTTGTCCAATTAATGCCAAACCGGTTTATCAATTATCATCCTGATTAGTATATTTATTACGTAAAGAAATATAGTATCATATTTTGCATTTTAAATATCAAAACATAGAATATAATTGTGACGGCATGCTTCACTGAACTAACAGTGCATGGGACCAACTTTCATAATCAGCTTGGGCTCAAAATAATATTAATGGTTGTTGGTTGTTATACGTCAATTTAGGGGCGGATCCAGAGTAGATCAGGGGGCGGCGCTCAAAATAATATTAATGGTTGTTGGCTGTTATACGTTAATTCAGGGACGGACCGCCCTCTCTAGATTTCGAGTTTTAGTTGTGATTTATCGATACTGATCGACTTTGTCTCTCTTTGGAAATTTTTTTGTCCCCTTCTGGGTGTTTGACTTGTAATTCGAGTTAAGTTTAGTGTTAAAATTAATAAAAATATTTATTGAATTATGATTGGTAATTAGAATTATAAGTTAAAGTATCAGAAATTATAAGTCAGGGCATTGAAAAATATAAGTCAAAACATTATTTTCTTATTGAGTATCCAATTAGTTAATGGGTTTAAATCTGATAAGCTATTTAAACCCGATTCGATATTTTTTTGCCCTTCCTGACGAAAATCCTATGTCCGCCCGTGCATCAATTCACCTTTATTTATGTTTCTATATTTATATTTAAATATATTAAATTTCAAGTAGTTTTAACTAATTAGAGTATAAATTAAAAATGGTGTAATTGATTATTTGTAGATTACTGTAAGTACAAATAATTGCCACAAACTAATTGTCATTAGCGCAAGTACTGCGAGGGAGAACATAATTTGGGCCATTAAGTTAATTAGTTACTCTGCAAATTTGATTGACAAATTAATGCTCCAAAAAAAAAAAAATTCAATTGTTGACCTCTCTCCATAATTAATTACTAGTTTTGGAGAGCCCATTTATGATTATAATCCTTTTCTTTTACTTTTGGAGAGTCCCATCGCATGCATGGCTCTTGGGTAGCTATCGAGGGATGGTGGGACCCTCAAGCCAGTAGCTATTGAGCTCAGCCTGCCCCATACACCTTCAACAAAGGGGGTTGAGGGCTCCATTTGGCAGTTGGCCAATTAAGGCTTATGTTTCTGTCAATGACACTGCATATCAAAATATATCAGTTCAGCCTCACAAAAGCAATTACAGTAAAAGAAATGATTGAGGAAGTTGGCCAAGGCTTATATTTCCGCCCCATTCATGTCTTGAGGAAGTTCTTCAATTTTCAATTAAATATATTACTTTTTTTTCAACATAATGAACTTAAAAACAGTGGGTCTTTTTAAATTTCCTATTAATATGTTAATTTAGTAACAACGTTTAAACTCTATAAAGGCATGTTGTTGTCGTTTACTAAATTTATTGCATATCGATGTGACTGGAAAAACAAAGGAAGATAAATGAGTCAGTATCCGCGACCGCGAGGGATACTGTTGGTATACCGTTGTGGATGCTATCGTCGCTAATAGAAAAAGTATCATTTTGTCCGTATACCTTCGCGTATAGTCACTTTTTACTCTCGCAGATACCGTCCCATTCTTATAGAGGTTGCACAATATGAGAACTGAGAAGGGATAATTTCGTAACCTCAGACAAACTTTATTTACTGGATTACAAACATAAATATATCTGTTCACAACATACATCATGCACCATATTAGGGATAACACACACACACACATATATATATATAGGGACTGTTTAATTCGCTGCCGGCAGCACTTCGGCGAGGTGCTTATGGGGGGGGTCATATTAGCGTATTTGATATTCAAACAAAAAATCCAAATAGTTAGATGTTCAATATATATTAAAATCTACTTGGAGACCAAATTTTACATTTTTTGGAATTATTTTACTATTTATTAAGCTCGTTTGAAAACCGCTGTTTAAATTTCTGCAGCATTGAAAACAGCGGTTTTCAAACCAGCTTAATAAATAGTAAATAAATTCCAAAAAAATGTAAAATTTGGTCTCCAAGTAGATTTTAATATAGATTGAACATTTAACGGTTTGGATTTGTTGTTTGAACAACACATAATAAAATATAGCCCTGTAAGCACCTCGGTCGAAGTGCTGCCAGTAGCAATTTAGCCATACTCTCTCTCTCTCTCTCTCTATATATATATATATATATAGGGTCCGGCTAAATTGCTGCTGTCAGCATTTCAGCAGAGGTGCTGCCGGGGCTATATTTAGCCGTGTGATGTTCAAAGAACAAATCCAAACTGTTAGATGTTTAATCTATATTAAAATCTACTTGGAGACCAAATTTTACATTTTTTGGAATTTTTTTACTATTTATTAAGCTGGTTTGAAAACGCTGTTTTCAGTAAATTTCTGCAGCATTGAAAACAATGGTTTTCAAACCAGCTTAATAAATAGTAAAAAAATTTCAAAAAATGTAAAATTTGGTCTCAAAGTAGATTTTAATATAGATTAAACATCTAACGGTTTAGATTTGTTCTTTAAACATCACACGGCTAAATATAGTCCCGGCAGTACCTCCGCTGAAATGCTACTAGCAACAATTTAGCCGAGCCCTATATATATAAATATAAAAGCCAACTATACTTGGTACTGATATATCCATAATATTCAGCACCTGATTCACACCTCAAAAAGCTACAGTTGGCTACTGACGACTGTAAACAGTAAACCCACCATCCAATACCAAATTAAGACCGCTCACGAACCTCGCCTCGTCACTTGCCAAATATAGCATTGCCTCAGCCACATCATCAGCCTCCAAGTCAGCTCCTTTCAAATTTGCATGGGGCTCGACGGCTTCAAAGAAACCCTTCACAGCGTCTCCGTTTCTCTGATGATCACCTGGCTTCAAGTGCAGCGGGGTAACACCAGTAGGGACCGCGTATGGGGACACACAGTTGACTCTGATCCCATGTCTACCTAAGATTTCAGCCAGGCTCTTGGTGAACCCCACAACAGCATGTTTTGAGCCAGTGTAGCTGTGCGAGCCTACGCCACCTATGGTGCTTGCTACACTGGCAATGGAGATTATGGAGCCCTTGCCACGGGGGATCATAACCCGAGCTGCGTGTTTCATCCCTGGTGCCAATTGAAAAAAAGGCATGATGAAAATTCTGTCAGCTAGGTGTCAATTCAGATGTATTGAATTAAATACATATATTCTACAGACAAAAAGGATCTTAATTAGCATTATATCCGATACTGGTACAGTGAAAATAGTATACCCCAGGATCTTTTGTTGTCCATTTTTGTTTATTTGCAGTTTGGTATGTCTATCTGAGCTTTTATGGTGGACATAGTGACAAATGAATTATTCGGGTTTGGTTCAGCGAGGTCAAAAATTCGTGATTCGGGAATGATTCGAAATTATTTGGACGAGAGATCTCAGTCTTGCAAGAGAGCAAAAAAAAAAATATATATATATCCTGGGAAAAATTCGAGAAAAGTTCGTGAATAATTCGTAAAATTCGGAAAAAGTTCGTACAATTTGCGAATTATTCGGGTTTAATTTGGTCAATCGAATAATTCGGTTTTCGGTTCGACATCACCAAAAAAATGAATTATTCGGATGTAATTCAGATTTAATTCGCGAATCTTGTGACTATGAGGTGTATGGTATTTTTCGGCTCATAAAAAGAAACAGAAGAAACAAATTTAACAAAGAAAGTTTAAGCTGGCATCATTACTGGTGAAGATATGCATTCTCTCATACATATGTTTTCCATATTGCACCCAATCAAGAATATTTTCCGTATTGTTAATTTTGCAAATATCAACCAATTAATCAAGAAATAATCGATTAAATTTTCGAAAAGAAACTAACTAAATTTGCTCTTATGCATGCATGGAATGTACTTCTATTGTTACTTTTCTTGTCTAACAAATTTGGTTATTTGAAAATTTAAATTTTATTGTGCAAACTCTGGCAATACTGTAGAATTCATATCACCTAATTAAGGTATCAGAATGTTTCTGTATAGATCCGGATCGATCAGAATCCGCACGAAAATTAAAGATGCTACGTGCATTTCACCTCACAGGATTCTGATCGGATGGTCATGATCTAAACAGAAATATTCTGTTACCTCAGAGGATATATGGACTCAGCAGTGTAAATGGATCCGTATCCTCCCTGGTACCTGACTCAACACAATTGAAACAGACGGTCCAGATTTACTCTCAGCCGGTGTGTGTTCGGGATGATGTAGGGGACAATATTATTTGCGCTTTGAATTTCGTGCAAAGTTAAAAAGAACAATTTTGGATCGTCCGATTCAATTCTACTCAGTCTGGTAACCTGAGGGGATGTGAATTCAGTGTAATAATAAGTTAATTAAAAATAAATAAATAGCATTTTGTATGATTTCATAGTACCTAGAAAGACGCCATTCACATTGACCTCAAACACTTTCTTGAATTCCCTGATGTCAAATTCCCTTATATCAGGCACAATATTACCAGTAATCTCAGCATTATTCACCATTATATCAATGGTACCGAAAGTCTCAACCGTGAAATCAACTGCTTTGCTTATGCCATCCTCCTTAGTAACGTCACAGTGGATGAAGCGGGCGTGGGCGTGGGTCCCACTACTCAGTGACTCAAGTATCTGCTCGCCTAGTTTGTTATCCTGTATGTCGTCGGCGATGCAAACCTTGGCACCGTGCTTTATGAAG
This sequence comes from Carex rostrata, assembly GCF_964058835.1. NCBI lineage: Eukaryota > Viridiplantae > Streptophyta > Magnoliopsida > Poales > Cyperaceae > Carex > Carex rostrata. The sequence goes on from NC_135949.1 coordinate 4,690,449, forward strand.
AGTCTGACAGTTGCTTCACCCGTGCCAGAAATACCTCCTATTATAAGAGCAACCTTGCCTTCCAACCTGAACTAAGTTTTAGATTATGTTTAATATATTTTTTTTTTCTTTCTCAGAAAATTTTATCATCAGAAAAAACAATACTATCAAATATAACAAGACCACAAATTAAAAAAGAACAATGCTACATAAATGAGATTTAAATTGAAAATTTAATCAATATTACTAGCAAAAAAAGCATACATGAATGTAGTTAATTACTGGATGGAAAAATTATTGGAAAGAGGAAAATCAATCAATGCAATCTTGATGAAAATTTAATCATAAGACAATGTAGAAAAGTTTGGGATTGAATCGTCTGCCCCCCTGGGGGCAGGAATTTCCTGCCCCCAGAGTCACTGTTGGTGGACCCCTTAAACCCTAAACCCTAAATTCTAAACTCTAAATTCTAAACCCGGCCCCACTCGGCCCCACCCCGCAGTGACTGAGGAGGCAGGATTTTCCTGCACCCCGAGGGGCAGGTGATCTGCTCCCGAAAAGTTTTACAAAGAGTCCAGTCCAAAGGCCTTAGAATTAATATTAGAAAGTATATGATCATATGCCTTAATTAAAAGATGACAATTGACAAATAATCGTGTATTTTATTTTAGTTTCCAAATTAATTAGTATGTCTATTTCTTAATTGAACTCATAGGTACCAACTCCGCATACCTTGAATTTGATAAACAAAAACAATAATCTTATATACTTGACAAAAAATATAATTATCTATCTCGTCAAAAAAAAATTATCGTGCAAAACTTTAGTAAGTCAAAACTTTTTTTAAAAAATATACAAAGCTTAAATGCTTGATAAACTATGAGGAAAGCTATGTATACCATTGTTATAGTTGTGTTCAAATACATACAATATAGTTGTATTGAAATGCTTGATAATGCATTAGATAGCGAATAATATGTAGTTCTATCTTAGAGCAGCTTCATTCTACTTGTAAAGAAGTTATAAATACTCATGTAATATTATACTTGCAATTAATTATAAAAATGTGAACCAATTGCTAAATTATAAATTTGTATAAAAATGACTCATCAGATTTTTCAAGTACTAATTAATTTCAATGATGCAATGTTTGTAATTGCATTATCCTAAACAGTAATTCTTTTTGTCACATCAGCAAAACTGAATTGGAGGAATAAAAATCATTCTGAAATTGTTGTGAAAAAAATTGTTAAATTATTTATTACGCAAATATATTTAATTTCTACAATTACATGAGTAGAGATGCTTTTTGAGTCTGATATAATATTTGAATCTGGGTCTGTCTAAATTGCTGCTGGCAGCATTTCAGCAGAGGTGCTGCCGGGGCTATATTTAGCCGTGTGATGTCCAAACAACAAATTCAAACCGTTAGATGTTTAATCTATATTATAATCTACTTGGAGACCAAATTTTACATTTTTTGGAATTTTTTTACTATATATTAAGCTGGTTTGAAAACCGCTGATTTCAGTAAATTTCTGCAGCATTGAAATCAGCGGTTTTCAAACCAGCTTAATATATAGTAAAAAAATTCCAAAAAATGTAAAATTTGGTCTCCAAGTAGATTATAATATAGATTAAACATCTAACGGTTTGGATTTATTGTTTGGATATCACAAAACAGAAAAATGGACGGCAGCACCGCCGGCAGAAATGCTGCCAGCAACAAATTAGCCACACCCTTTAATCTTGAGGGATTAGGCTGTTTAGTATTTTAATTTATTTTAATTAATTTAAATTTCCACAACTTTGATTATTTATTTTGTGTGACATGCATGATTTTATTAAATTAATATAATCCACCTAACAAAGGCAACCTTTCAAAGAAACCTTCAGAAAAAAAATATTTATTTTAGTAATGGTAATAGTAAAAACAATAATTCAAACTCTTTGAAAAATGTAGCACTCTCCAGTCACTACTTGAGAGTCCAGTGTTGTAAAAAATGGTCAATTAGTCGTTGACAGTGATGAAACCGTCATAGATTTTTTCGACTATAATCGGCCGATTATTTCCGATTATGACCGATTATTTCCGATTATTCCCGATTAATCGTTTGGCGGTATCATGTCCGTCCGATGAGCGCATAACGTTATTTACAACACTGCTTGGGACTACTTACTTTATTTGTAAACTTAATTACACAGTACATATATTCTTGAAACATTTTTCAAATCCACAATTAATTAATTTAATTATTTTTATTAGTTACTTGATTTATATAATTTTTCTTTACAAAATTATTTCGTTTTAGAATACTCTTTATTGAATTTTAGCATGATAATTCTGACATAGAATCTATAGAATTTAATGAAATAAAGCAGCAGCATTGCAATGATTCGAAGATATCTCTTCATCTAATTTGGAGCTCAACATATGATAATATTAATAAAACAAAAATATATACAAAATCAAGTTTGTAACTTGTGTGAACTTGGATATATATTAGTTAACGCTCAAAGAAAATAACTTTTTTTTTTGTCTCGGCTAAATTTTTCATTCTTCTATTCAAATCCCTCCATGTTTTTGTGCCTCCATCTCTCTTCATCATTTTCAAAGTTCAAACAGTCGATTCAAACTGCTCAACCTAACCTCCATACTAAAATATGTTTGGAGACCAAATTTTATATTTTTAGGAATTTTTTTACTATTTTCTTAGATAGGTACAAAATCAGTAAATCTGAACCATCTAAAAACAGTATTTTTTTTACCTATCTAAAAAAATAGTAAAAAAATTTCTAAAAATATAAAATTTGGTCTCCAAACATATTTTAGTATGGAGGTTAGATTGAGCGGTTCGGATCGACTGTTTGAACTTTGAAAATGATGGAGAAAGATAGAGGCACAAAAACATGGAGGCATTTGAACCCTCCTCTATAAAATAATACTTTCTGATAAACTTTAGGTGGTCTTTTTATACAAATATTGGATAAGTTGTTTCACCTTGCAAAATAGAGAGAGAAAAAAAAAAAAGGGACAGCAACTCCTACGATTCCTACAATTCACCTTACAAAATAATAATGACAATATTAGCACACATTGACACTCACACACACACATAAAGAGAGACGAGGAACTGGAAGTCGATTCTTGCTTGGATAGTAAGAACTTTGACAATTAAAATGGAGAAGAGTTCGTACCTCCTTTCGGAAATTGAGGAGGTGACCAAGGTATCTGCCATTAATTGTTCCTTTTAATTTTCCAGGGAGACTTAATTAGCAGCTTCACATGCAAGTTTTTTTTTCACAGAGAAGCCACCTAATAGTGAGAGTACTGGATTTTAAAGCCAAAAGTCTGATAGCCACTATGGAGACCTCACCCTTTATAATAAGGGAGAGTATCCTCTGCGGAGCTGTGTGGAGTTTTTAATCTGGTCTATTCATTTTGATTGGACGGACCAGATTAGAGGGGTCCCAAATTTTGAGATCTGATCTGGTCCGTCGGATCAAAACGAATGGATCAGATTAAAAGCTCCGCAGAGGATAGCGTTCCTTATAATAAGGGGAGCGGGGCGCATGCATTGGACTAATTAAATTGGACTGATGTTCGTTCAGAACCGTCAAATTTGCTTCATGATGTGCGCTTGATATTAAAATAGTATGCACAAATTATAAAGCGAATTAGACGGTTTCAAACGGACATCAATAATACCGATTTTGAAACGTTGTCATGATCAAACACACCCACATGGCACAGATTTTTTTTATTTAATAGGAAAAATAAAATATTAATTATGAGGTACACTTTTATGAAATTTTGAAAAATAGAAAAAATGTTACGGTTTATAATGTCTAGGACACTGTAGCTGGACGTTATAAACCATAATGTCCAGTTAATCTAATCGTTAATGATTACTAATTAACCAAAAACACTATAATTAGACGTTATGGTCTATGAAGTGTAGCTGGAGTTTTTTTTTTGCTATGGTTTGCTATACCAAAAAAAAAAGAAAAAAAAAACTGTAGCTGGACTTCATAGACCATAACATTCAGCTACAATATATATATATTTTTTCAATTAGTGATCATTAACGATCGGATTAACTGGACGTTATGGTTTATAACGTCCAACTATAGTGTCTTGAACGTTATAAACTATAATGTTTTTTCTATTTTTTGAAATTTCACGAAAGTGTATCTCATAATTGATATTTTATTTTTATTTTTCCTATTAATAAAAAACCCGGCAATTTATCATGGGTACCAACGGACCAAATTTGGTTGACTAATAAATAGTTCATTGAATATGCTGGCCCAGAATTAAGCGGTTTCAATAGTGCTGTTATGATTGAGTGCCTCTACCTAATCCGGAAAATCCTGCTCCCATTTAATTCAATCAATCTAAAGATGACACATGGCATACCTTTTAATTGATTTCATTTTTTAGTAGAAAGTGATAGCTGTAATATATTAAAGAGTCTGACTAGTATAATATCAGTGTCATTTCAGTCTATATAACATCAACTTCAAAACCTATCGAATCGACTTCAAATAGTGAATTCAAACCGTTCAAACTGATATACTTCATAATTAGTTGTGCGTTTACATATAAAATTTATAACTTTTTGAATCTATTTGGTATCAAGTCAAGCGGTCAAATGTGTGAGTTTTTAAGTTAATTTTAATACATTCATTTTTCAATATTTTTACCGCTTGATTTGATACTAAAATAACTCAAAAATATAAAAAATTTGCATATAAACGCATCACTCATAAAGTAAATTAGTTTGAACGGTTTGAATTATTCGTTTGAAGTTTATTCAATCAATTTTGAAGTTAGTGTCATGTGACACCGATATCATACTAGCCGGACTCTATATTAAATAATCCAACACAGTTTCATTGCCATAAATAAAAAAATAAAAAAAATAAACGGAAATGAAGTAAATTCCTCCAATTTTTCTGACAACCCATCCCATTTACTAGTAAACTAAAACGGCTCCTGATCTGTCTCGGTTTTTACCAATAAATTAAGATTATATGACGAAGGTACTGAAACTATTAGACCATTTTCCCTTATTATTATTTCTTTATGTTTTTGTGATAAACAGTAGAACATTTTTCAGAAGTGAGGAATAAACCTATACTACATTTTCACTTCCTATTTAGTACTAGCAAATGGTTAATTTCTATGAGTAAAGCTATGGTATACTATGCATAACGCATAATGCTCAGTATTATGGATCAATATATCCATTTTCAAAGTTTAAATAATCAATCTAAATGAATGATACTCCATATAAAAAAAGTACTTGTAGATCAAATTTTATATATTTGATGGGCTTTTGCTTGAAGTTCCAATTTGTTGAATATTATGCGGAGAAGCCACATCAATACTTAAATTCAAGTCCAAATTTTTTTTTTGATTCCATCTCTAAATGGTTTAAAATAATTTGTACGTTAGACTTGTCTCTCAATATACACAATAATTATCATAGGGGTATACTCTGAATGTAAATTCTCAATATATACAATAATTATACACAATATAAATTTTTCTGGGAGCTTTTACTTTTACTGGTTTCAGTTTTTGTAAATTCTTTTAGACTGGAACGCTTGATTAATACACTCTGAATGAAACCATGTAGTTGAGTTGAATCAATGAAAGCTGCAAAGGGGCTATTTGCCAAAAAAACAAAAATAAATAAATTAAGTAACCGGTAAAATATGAGTAGAAGTTATTTTGCAAGTTGTAACTCATTATATACTCATGTAATGGTGTTTCAGTTTTATGCATACAATCTACGGGTTTCTCTCTAAAAAAATATCAAAGATTATAAAATCCTTATTTTTACAAGGTAAATATTGATATAGATTTTACTCAATAACCTAATCTTATTTATTGTACCAATCAATCTAGTCAAGTGTCAAAATCTAGAAGTTACAACAGAAAAGTATAAATTAACTTAAAAGTAAAATATTTTGCTACTTGATTCAACTCAAAAATTTCTCATGATAAAAGATTGTTTAAGTTTTGAATTTTTTTTCTTCACCGCTGGTACAGAGAAGATAAGAGAAAGAGAGGAGGAATATTTATGAATTTAATTAGAAGGTGAAGAGACAGAGAGAGAAAATATTGCAGCTAATTCTTTCTACTAAAAAATAAATAAGTTAAAAAGATATGTCATGTCATCTTTAGAGCCTGTTCGGATGTAATTCCGAAAATACTGTTCACGTGGGAAAAAAAAATTCACTCAGACTGAATTTTTTTTTTCCCACGTAAACAGTAAATTTCAATTCAAACTTTTTCTATTCCCGTTCCTATTCCCATTTCCACTATACAGCCGAACAGGGCCTTAGATTGATTGAATTGAATGGGGGAAATCCTGCCCACAAGGGGGCAGAGGATTCGGTTCCCCCCAGAGGTACCAGTATTGCTGTTAGTATTAAATGTGAGCACTGTATGACCGAATCATGATGGCACCAAATATCCGTATTACTGTTCTTAGAGCCGCATGCCAATTCCAGTGTGGTGCCCACCAACATTATTTGGTATATCGTACCAGTATCCAGTACAGATCTTCCATGAGTAAGGCTACTGCACTTGATGAATTTCAACCGTTGATCTTGATCTTCTTGACAGGTAAAACGTTCACATTCAGAATTCTAAATTTTCAAGCTCAATTTGTATCAAATTTAGAAAATAATATATTTTTGGGTCTCATGATCTTATAAAATACAAACTTAAAAAAAATAAAAAATTTAAAGAACCAACCTTTGATCTAGTGGCAAAGGATAATATTATTTGCGTTGGAGATCGTAGGTTCGAAATCCAAATAGAAATTATTTATGAATATAAAATAGAAGTTTGAAAGCTAGACCTCCATTACAAAAAAAGAAAAATAGAAAGTTTGTATTGTAAGTTTCTCATTCAAAAATCCAACGATATTTCAAGTTTAATTGGCAAGCCTCTTAGTGAGATCATCTCATGCTAGCTTTATTCAATTTCTCATTTGCTAATTTACAGCTCCAACTATTCGACAATAGATCCTCGTCAGAACAAACAACAATTGATTATCCCTTACATGGCATCATTTCGTAAGTACCAGCTGGGACTGGTATGCTTATTGACCAGGAAGCAAATTAACATCTAGGCTATACATCGTGCATTCAATAGGAATCTGACCATATAAAGCATGCACACTATTTTTCTCCTAAACTTTGCAACCTGTACAGTGACAATGTAAAGTGTTATGAAACCTCATATAAACACTCCTAGCACAAATTCAATAACAACTTACATCACAATTGTAACATCTCAAGGCCTTCTTGTAAAAAAGAAGGCATGGTTTCTCTTATTAGACAAATGTACCATTCTACCTCACGAAACAAATTTTGCCAAACAATGGTTGGCATTAGTGCACAAAACACCACATAATTCACACCTCAAATGGCTTCAGTTTATTATTCACAACTGAAAACCCACCATCCACAGTCAAATTGAGCCCGCTCACGTCTCGCCTCATCACTAGCCAAAAATAGCACAGCCTCAGCCACATCGCTCACCCACAATTTAATTCCCTTCAAATTCGCATGGGAGTGTGGGACCCAACAAATGCCAAGAAGTCCTTCACGGCATCTTCAGTTCTCTCACTCTCTGGCAAGTGGGCCATGGAAAGGCCAGTGGGAATTGCATGGGGGGGTACAGGTTCAGAGAGCTTAACAGTAGCACTGACGAAATGATGACCATCTATCCATTGTCAGAGAACTGTATTCACCCTTGAGAGACAACTTCTTTAGAGAAGGTAAGTTGTTCTGCGCCCAGATGATGCCATCCGGCAAGCACCGACCACATAGGTCAATTTGACACCTATTCCATGAATGAAATTCAGATGTGAAGGTAATTAGAATAATACAACTCCTAAAAGAAACTAATGAATAGGATAACAAATTAAGAAATTCACTCCAGCATTTAGTTATTCAAAGAACAGAGTCATCTAACTTGCTCTCTACCGTACCTATCATGTGAACAGTCCCAAACAAGAGCCAATCAGTTATTTGAGCCTAACTAAGGCTATTAAGACAACCGTAACAGTTCAAATTACTCTTAATTTAGCCAAATTTTGACTCAATTAGCCCTCAAATGTGCAATTAGCTTCTATACATGCAAAATAACGGGTGCAAACAAGCTTCATTTAATTAAACTTACATTTTATCAGCCTTGATGCAAATAAAGACCAAATTGATCAAGAAGAAAAAATAATGAGTTAGTAATTAGGCCAGTCCCAGTACTACATGGCTGGTATATATAAGACCTGAGAACATTGCAAATGTGTGCAATGCTTGAATTGATTTGTTTATGTGTGGTTGAATTAATTTGTAGATGTGTTTCTAAATTCATAAAAGGACGCCGAGCAAAGAGACTAAACAGATAAAAAATTCAAACAAATAACGAATCAGACAAATTTCAGAAAAGCCAAATAAAATAAATTTCAAATTGGAGCAAATATTTGGAATTTCTACGGATATCTTCCAAGTATTATTTCTGCGAATTAAATGTTTCTTGCAAAGTAAAGTTGTTGAAAACATCATGACAATCAATTTACCTTTCTTGCATAGCTCATCAACAAATATTAAGTGCTTGAAATCACGACATGGGGCTCCAGCCCTTTGGAAATCATTTCATTCACCAACTCTTCTGCCTTCTCAATTTCTCCTTTCTTGCACAAACCATCAATAAGAGTGGTATAAGTCACGACATTGGGCTCCATCCCTTTGGAAACCATGTCATGCAGCAACTCCTTTGCCTTCTCAACTTCACCGTTCTTGCACAGCCCATTCATAAGAATGTTGTAAGTCACGACATCAGGCACCTGCCCTTTTGAAATCATGTCATACAGAAACTCCTCTGCGTTCTCAATTTCACCGTTCTTGCACAGACCATTTAAAAGAGTGTTGTAAGTCACGATATTGGGCACTTGCCCTTTGGAAATCATGTCATCCAGCAACTCCTCTGCCTTCTCAATTTCACCTTTCTTGCACAGACCATCCATAATAGTGTTGTAAGTCACGACATTGGGTACTTGCCCTTTGGATATCATGTCATGTAGCAATTCCTTTGCCTTCTCAATTTCACCTTTCTTGCACAGCCCATCCATAATAGTGTTGTAAGTCACGACATTGGGTACTTGCCCTTTGGATATCATGTCTTGCAACAACTCCATTGCCTTCACAATTTCACCTTTTTTGCACAGCCCATCTATCAGAATATTGTAAGTCACAACATCCGGCTCCTGCCCTTTGGAAATCATGTCATGAAGCAACTCCTGTGCCTTCTCAATTTCACCTTTCTTGCCCAGCCCATCTATAAGGGTGGTATAAGTAAAGACATCGGGCACGTGCCCTATGGAAATCATGTCTTGTAGCAATTCCTTTGCCTTCTCATTTTCACCTTTCTTGCATAGACCATCCATAATAGTGTTGTAAGTCACAACATTAGGCAGTTGCCCTTTGGAAATCATGTCATGCAGCAACTCCTCTGCCTTCTCAATTTTACCCTTCTTGCACAACCCATTTATAAGAGTCGTATAAGTCACTACATTGGGCACTTGCCCTTTGGAAATCATGTCATCTAGCAATTCCTTTGCCTTCTCATTTTCACCTTTCTTGCACAGACCATCAATAATAATGTTGTAAGTCACAACATTGGGCACTTGCCCTATGGAAATCATGTCAAGCAACAACTTCTCTGCCTCCTCAATTTCACCTTTCTTGCACAGACCATCCATAATAATGTTGTAAGTAAAAACATCGGGTTCTTGCCCTTTGGAAATCATGTCATGTAGCAATTCCTTTGCCTTCTCATTTTCACCTTTCTTGCAGAGACCATCCATAATAGTGTTGTAAGTCACTACATTGGGTACTTGCCCTTTGCAAACCATGTCATGCAGAAACTCCTCCGCCTTCTCAATTTCACCTTTCTTGCACAGACCATCCATAAGAGTGTTGTAAGTCACGATATTGGGGACTTGCCCTTTGGAAATCATGTCATCCAGCAACTCCTTTGCCTTCTCAAATTCACCTTTCTTGCACAGTCCATCCATAAAAGTGGTACGAGTAACCACATCGGGCTCCAACCCTTTGGAAATCATCTCATGAAGCAATTCCTCTGCCTTTTCAATTTCACCGTTTTTGCACTGCCCATCTATAAGAATGTTGTAAGTAAAGACATTGGGCACCTGCCCTTTAGAAATCATATCATGCAGCAACTCCTTTGCCTTTTCAATTTCACCTTTTTTGCACAGCCCATCAATAAGAGTGGTGTAAGTCACGACATTGGGCACCTGCCCTTCGGAAATCATCGCATGAAGCAATTCCTCTGCCTTCTTAATTTCACCTTTCTTGCACATACCATTTAAAAGAGTGTTGTAAGTCACGATATCGGGCTCATGACCTTCAGAAATCATGGACTCTATCAACTTGTTTGCCTTGTCGAATGCCCCCTTGTTGCATAGACCATAAATTAACAAGTTGTATGTCACAGTATCAGGTATAACCCCAGTGGAATACATTTGTCTGTACAAACCAAAGGCCTTAGTGAGTTTACCCTCCTTGCAGAGAAAATCTACAACTGTGTTGTACGTGATCACATTGGGTTCACACTCACCACCATGTTTAACCATTTTAAAAAGCAACTGAAGGCCCAAATGAGTCTTGCCATTGGAGCAAAGTCCCTTGATAAGAACACTATACGAGATCACATTTGGTATGCATCCCATCTTAGGCATTTTGTATAACACTACAGCCGCAGCCTCATGGATCCTATTATCAGAACAAAGACCCTTGAGTAATGAAGTGAAGGTCACGGTGGTACTTCTGAGACCCTCTTTGAGAAGCCGTCCGAGAAAAGCAAAAGCTAGGCTGAGCCGATTCGTTTGAACGCAGAATTGAATCATGATCGCATAGGTATATTTGTCGGGACGGACTCCTTCAGTTTGGGTTAAGAGGTTGAAGAGCGAAAAGACGGCTGGGTGAGAGTCGGCAGATGTTTGGTTGCGAGCCAAGGCACCCAGGAGCTGATTGAAGGGATAGATGGAGGTTGGATGGAGTGCCAACAGAGAGTGAAAACGGCTAAGTGCCTCTTGGGTTGAAATGGGACCCGCCTTCCAATGTCTCCTTGTCTCCTCCTCATCCTTCTCCAGCTTTTCCTTCCCCTTCCCCTTATAATGTTGCCGGTGTGGCCTCCTTCGAGTCTTCCCAAAAATATTGCCAGGACTGGTGTAACTGGGGAAATTACTTGTAGATGGTGGTGGTTTTGGGTTGTTAGTGATGATTTGGGATTGAGATTTGGATCGGGGGACGGCATAGCAGAAAAGGCAGAACCTATGACAAGAAGCCGATGTGGATGGGGATGCCGATGGGGATTGAGCCTGAGATTGGGATAGGGAAGCTAAAGGTGAAAGTGATGAGAAGGGGGCAAGAGACAACGCATCCACCATCTTAACCAACAAGGTAGAGTTCTTCTTTCTTACAAGTGACAAGCGCACCTGTCTACTTTTACTGCATTCAAAAATAGTACATCATTAACACATAGTATGAACAATAATGCAATTTTGGTTATTGAAATTGTCCAATATTGTCATATTCCAGAGGAATCAATATCGACCTTAAAAAAGAGCAAATGAAGAGGCTTTATCCACCGAGTACTCAAAACAGATTTGAAGTTGAACAATTATCTACAGATGGGAATAATAAAGTATTGAATGATAGATAGCCAACAAACTGGAATACTGTAAAACACAACTATATAGAAGGGGGCAAAAACTCTCATCAAGCCAAGCAATGCACACTGCAAATCAGAATGATAGGGGAAGCCAAGCAGTGGGCATGGAAGGTTGGCCGCGAGAACAGAATGCTTAAAGGTAAAAGTTTTAAAAAGGGCACAGTGCCGGTAAGGCATCAACTGTCACCAGATTGGAAGGATAATATAGTACTATGAATTGATTGGTTCTTAGTGCTTATGGATATGCAGTGTAGGTCACAAAACCAATATATCCAAGGTGCTAAACGAAAACACGAGAAGCTTTGGGTTGTAAAAGTTAAATGCAGCTCAACCATTCTATTAAGTTGAACCACCAAATCATATTAATACAATGCAACGCACCTGAACTGTGGGGTTAGAAGAGCGTCTGGCAAGGCACTGAATCTTCCCTCTAGTTTTCTTCAGAGATTGCTTCACCCTCCAAACAATAGCGCATTTTTACAAGCACCTCGCGTGCATGACCCAGTTCTGAAAATGAAATAAAGACCAATTTCAAATCAAGACCAGAGATGAGGTTGCTATTTGAAAATTAATAGTTGACTGTAGTACCGTAAATAAAAAACGAAGAATTCAAGGAGAAGAGAGATAGATTAAAAGCGGTACTCAACCAACCGAAAGAAGAAGAGAAGAATTGAGGAGGAAGAGATGAGAGGTGGCCAATCCCAACCCAATCCGTCCATAGAAGAGATAGCGTAAGAGCGGCAGAAATTTTGTTGTCCTCTGATGCCTTGCACTTGGCACTTGTGCTGTTGTGCGGGTATTCGTATCCTCTGAGATATCTCAAACTTTGCGTGACTTTATGGAAAATCCCAACCGTTTAAATACGTTCTGCACGAATATCAAAGCACACATAATACTGACCCCTACATCACCCCCGAATAGGCACCGGACACGTCGGTCACGCAAAAGTTGAGATATCTCAGAGAATACTCACTCCTTGTGCGGAGCCTGAGCAGTGAAACGAAAACTTATCCATATTTCATCGTGTGTCGAAAAGTACATCTCTTCGGGGGGTAAGGTAAGGCCTTTGGATGAATATGTTAGCACGAATCTTAAAACAAATCAAAGGGTAAGGCTCGGTTTTGGACGAGATTTTGTCCAAAGCCTTTGGACAAAATCCAACTCCATCAACTTTTGTTCTTGTTAGAGCATCTACATCCCTGAAACTCTTTGAGTTTCTAATCTGATGTGACAGTTTCTAAACCAGTTTCAGGGATGCAGATGAGTTTCTTATTTAGCAACTTTGCTCCAAAGTTTCTTAATAAGAAACCGTTTATAAACTCTGACGTGGTCAAATAATTTGCTGAAATTTTTTTCTCTTGTAATTTATTTGCTGATGTGGCAATTAAGAAACTCTAATTTTGAGTTTCAGGGATGTGAGGGTTTATAAACTTTCAGAGATAAAGTTTCTAAAAATTAATTAACAGTTATTTAGAAACTCCAAGAGTTTCAGGGATGTAGATGCTCTTACTCTTTTAACTTATTAAATTGTATCCGGTTAAAAGCACCACGTGTCAGCTGACGAGCACAACATTCTTTTCCTATCTCTCTCTATAGTCTATTCTATTGGAAAGAGGGTTGATATTTTTTATGATTTAATTTGAATATTCAACGCAGGAAGATTTTTTTTTTTCTTGATGCCGATTCTGCTTTAATTGAATACTTTACCCTTTTTAGTTTTAAATTAAATTGTTCTTAAATACAATGTACATTAAAAAAAATATATTTTTATGCATTTAATGGTGAACAGTTGTCTTATTTTTTCTTTAATGAAATTGTTATCTAAGAATGCAATTTTTACATATTAAGCAACCCACCATTATCTGCATAAAAAAATGATAAATAGTATGGAAATACTTTGCGTATGGATTATTTTAGTGTTGAAATTAATTATTATAATTGTGTTTGTCAATTATCTTTTAATAAAATCAGACATTATAAAAATGCTTACTATTGAAGTGTCATCAGTAATTTCAAATACGCATTACAAAAAATGCTCAAATTGTAGAGGCTTTATAAATCTGCTATTTATATCGTGTGATTTGTGCCTAAAAACACTCAACTATATATTAGAAGAAAAAAATTTAGAAAAGATCCAGGGACAAATTTAGAATTTTCGTCGGGGCAAAAAAATATCGAATTGGGTTTAAATAGCTAATCATATTTAAACCCATAAAAAAATAATGCTTTGACTTATAATTTCTAATGCTCTGACTTGTAATTTCTGATGCTTTAACTTATAATTTTAATTATCAATCATAATTCAAAAAATTTATTTTGATTTTAACACTAAATTTAACCTAAATTAAAAATCAAACATCCAGAAGGGGGCAAAATTTTTTTTTAGAGGAGAGCAAAGTCGATCAGTATTAATAGATTACCACTAAAACTCAAAATCCAAGGAGGATGGTTGCCCCCTGAAAATAATAATCGATGGTAATAGACTAACAAAAGACTGAAACTTAATGTAACACAATAATAGCTAGCTTAATTAAGTAATAAAATAGATTTAAATGAACATTTCTATGCACTTTAAAGGAGAACAAAAATAATCTTTAAGACCTGGCGCCATTATAATTCTTACCTGAATATTTCTTAATTTTCTACTCTCTTTTTTAGAGTAAAATTTTCTACATGAACATGGTGTATTTTTCTATTTTGACTACATAAGAAAAGAGATTTGCCTAGAGATTGTGAGCCTTTGGAAAAAAAAAAAATGCAAAAATCATAAACTGACACATTTATTAAAATGGAAAATAAAACAACTAATTGTGCATAATCTCTTAATCTATCTTATTTTTATTTTGCTTATCATTTGACAGCTTAAGTGTGAAGCAAAAGATTTATTCCACCTCTTACTCCACAATAAATATGGCCTAAAAATATAATCTGAAAAAAAAAATGATTTGAATTGATGTATATTGTCATAAAATAACATAATCTTAACAGAGACCGTAAGTGTTCTATGCTCAAATATCCACACATGTCATGCCCTTATTTATTGATCAGAAAAATTAGAAGTAGATATTTTTCTTATGCAACAAACAATACAAACATTTTTCAACAATTTGAATTATTACTTGAATATTTTTTAATTTTCTACATTTTTAGAATAATATTTTTTTAGATGAGTAGAGATCACTTACAATATTTTATGAGTGAGTCTATGGTACTATGCATATTACGATTTGTTACTATGCTACGGCTCTATATTCGAGTTTTCAAATTCTAACGGTCGATCCGAACCGTTCATCTTGTTCTCCATATTAATATGTGTTTGGAGACCAAATTTTACATTTTTTGAAATTCTTTTACTATTTTTTTAGATTTATTGAAAATCATTGTTTTTGGATGGTCCAGAATTTTCAGATCAAGTGATTTTCTAAATATCTAAAAAAATAGTAAAATTTTTTCAAAAAATGTAAAATTTGGTTTCCAAACACATATTAATATGGAGAACAAGATGAACGGTTCGGATCGACCGTTAGGATTTGAAAACTTGAATATAGAGCCGTAGCACGGTAACAACCCGTGATATGCATAGTACCATAGACTCACTCATATTTTATAACAATTTGATTTTGCGATTTTCAAAGTCCAAATAGTCGATTCAAACCGTTCAACATGATATCTATATTAAAATGTGCTTAGAGCCTTTGATTTTAAAAAATATATGCAAAAATAATAAACAACCTGATTATTAAAATAAATAAAAAAACTAATCGTGCATGTACCTAATAACCTTCTTTTTTTTCCCTCTCTCTTTTCTTCTCTTTTTATCCAATCTCAAATCAGAATCGATTCAGGCGGTGATTAATCCCGGCTTTACGAATTGTCGTAAACACAGAAGACTAAATAGATAAAAATTAATAGCAAAAAAATAAATTACATAAATAATACAAGTCATCCATTCGTACCAACAATATAAAATAAAATCATGCCACAATAAAATAATAAAGTGATACATCGATAGCGGAAGCGGTGTACAAATTAAGTCAAAGTATGAGCCAGTCTGGCACGAATTTTTTTATAAATCATAATTTAAAAAATGATTTTTATAAAACCAATGTAATTATATATTTTTTTTTTACAAAAATCATAAGAACTGAGATATCATTTCGGTCTAAATTTTTTTTTCGGAACTGAAATAACAATTCAGTCTGAAACATTTTCACAAGTTTTACAACATCATTTTTTCAAAATCTGTGAAAATGACTCTGACCGAAATGATAATTCGGTAAAAAAAAAAAATTCGGACCAAAATGACATCTTAGATCTTATAGGTGTTGTAAAAACCGAAGCAATCAAGTTGATTTGATAAAATCTATTTTTTTATTTATGGTTTCTTAAAAAAAATTCGTTTGGCTCACATTCAACAGAAGTATCAACATTCTTTGGAACAAAATAAAAGTTTTAACAAGAAAAGATGAAAATAATTTTTAGATTTAATTCGCAAATCACCTAAGTATCTCTCATGATCGAAATGCTGAAACCACATTTAAATTTTTAGATTTAATTCTAAAGTCCGTATGTAAGTTTGTGACACACTAGAGTTAAGATTATTTTATTAGGATTTACTTTTTGGTAGAGTTTAAATTAGTTGTGAATATCGCATTATACCGACATTTTTTTATATACCATAATAAAAAATAAACTAAAATACTCTCGTTTTGGAAGAATTTCGCCTTTATTCAGACCACAGAGCCAAAATCTGCGGCCCCACTTAACGGGTCGCAAGAGGTGTTTTGATTTGTTGTAACATGCAAAGTGGGGCTGCAGATTGGCTCTGTGGTCCCTCTAAAATAAGGTCGCGGAGCCAAACTACGGCCTGAGTAAAGGTGAAATTCCTCCAAAATAGAGGTGTTTTGGTTTATTTGTTTTATTATGGTATTTAAAATTTTTTTGGTGCATTGTATAAGTAGTAAGATGTAATGAGTTGTATTATGTTTTTAAATGAAATCATATATCATGGTCTCATCTTTTCTTTCTATTTCCTCTCGTTTGATTCCTTTGCCGGACCACTTCACTAAAATAGGTTAAAATTCTACCAAAATTCCAAAAATAAAAAACCCAGCATTGCATAGTTGTCCAATTATGATCAGGACACACTTCTTTTTATTTTTTCTTCAAATGAGGTCAAACTGTCATTCATTAAGGAACAATTTGTGGGAAAAAAAAATAGGAGAAGAACAGAAAATGACAAGACTCCACTTGATCAGGTAAAAGGTATGTTTAGAAAACCAGTGACCAGTGGAGCTGAAATTTCAGAATTCTTTGAGCACACTGACAATTAAGAAATTCAGTGCATAATTTAGTTATCTAACTTGGAGTCAAGCTTTGCTAGCATGGCAAATTTTTGACTCAATTAGTCAATTAGCTTCTGTACATGCAAAAAGGAAAAAAGACAGGTGCAAACAATCTTCAATTCATCAAACTTAATTTGCCTTTATGCAAATAAAGATAAAAAAATAGATTAAGAAGAAAAAAAACATGTGTTGGGCATTAGGCATTGGAATGGCCGGTACCGATTAGTTCCATCTGATAGAAGACCTGAGAACATAGTAAAATGTGTTGGGCTGTGTCAATAGCAGTGTTGTAAATAACGGTATGCGTTCGTCAGACGGACAGGGTACCGCCAAGCGATTAATCGGATATTTTTTTGACAGTTTGATCACCACCAACAACTAATCAGGTGATTAATCGATTTAAACGAATGTTTTTTACAACACTGGTCAATAATAAACAAATTTTCAGACAAAATAGACAATAACCCAATTTTATACGAGTAGACAACTGCTTGTCTCTAGACTGATTCCGTCTAAAAATTAGAGAACATTATTAGAAACATTTTGTCCGTTTCAATTTCCTGAATTTGGGCCGAGTGAGTCGGCCCAGTAGAGGCCTGTACAATTGCACTGCCTCAGCCCTGTGCATCTTATTTCTTTCCTTTCACTACGCTCAAGTTCCGCACAAGAGCCAGGATGAGTATCCTCCCAGGTACCTGACTCAACACAATTGAAACGAACGGCTCAGATTTACTCTCATCCGATCGGGATTCGGGATGACAGAGGGACAGGATTATTTATGCTTTGAGATGCGTGCCAATCCATTTTCGGACGTCCGATTCAATTCTACTCAGTCAGGTTACCTGAGGGGATACGAATTCCCATAGGTGTAAGTGCCAAGGTGTCAGAGGAGGCAAACATATCTGACAGCTCTTCCGCTATCCGTTCCTCTTTATGTACGGACGGATTGGGTTGGGATTGGCCACCTCATCTCTTCCTCCTCTATTCTCCTCTTGCGCTTTCGGTTGATTGAGTACACAAGGTGGGTCATGCACCCGAGGTGCTTGTGAAAATGCGCCATAGTTTGGAGGGTGGAGCAATCTCTGGAGAAAATTAGAAAGAAGTATCAGTGCCTTGCCGGACCCTCTTCTAGCCCCACAGTTCAGGTGCATTGCGTTGTATTCATTATTACAGCTCAAAGCTTCTCATATTTTCAGTTAGTCCGACCCAATATTAGCGAATGAAGTTGCATACGGATATGGTTCATTTAGACCATGAAGGTACCAGTGCAAATTAAATTGGAATAAATAGATTTGGATGAGTTCTTCCTATCATGAACTGATGGCTGGAAAAGTATACCTTGTATATTGGTTTCGTGATCTATGCTGCACATCCATAAGCAGTTATAACCATTCAATTTATAGTACTCTTATCGTTGCACAATTTCAATAACCAAAATTGCATTATTGTTCATAATATGTGTTAATGATGTACTATATTTTATTGCAGTAATATAAAACAGGCAGGCGTACTTGTCACTCGTAAGAAAGGAAAGCTTAATCTTGTTTGTTAAAATTTTAGAGAGACTGGAGTGAAGTCAAATAAGAATAAGATGGTGCATGCTTTGTCTCTCTCCCCCTTCTCTTCACTTTCACCTTTAGCTTCCATGTCCCAATCTCAGTCTCAATTCCCATCAGCATCCTCATCCCCATCCAAATCAGCTTCTTGCCGTGGCCTCTGCCTTGACTGCTGTGCTGTTTCCCATTCCAAATCTCAATCCCAAAGAATCACCAACAATCCAAAACCACTACCATCTTCAAATAATTTCCCTAGTAACACCGGTGCTGGAAACATTATTGGGAAGATTGGGAGGAGGTCACACCAGCAGCATTACAACGGGAAGGGGAAGCTGGAGAAGGATGAGATGGAGAGGAGACACCGTAAAGCGGGTCCCATTTCTACCCAAGAGGCACATCGCCGTTTTCACAATCTGTTGGCTCTCCATGGGACCTCAATCTATCCCTTCAACCAGCTCCTGGCTGCCTTGGTTAGCAACCAAACCTCAAGCGGCCCTTACCCCGCCATCTTTTCCCTCTTCAGCCTCTTAACCCAAACTGAAGGAATCCGTCCTGACGAATATACCTATGCGATCATGATTCAATTCTGCATTCAAACGAATCGGCTCAGCCTAGCTTTTGCTTTTCTGGGACGACTTCTCAGTGAGGGTCTCAGAGTCAATACTGCCACCTTCACTCCATTCTTGAAGGGCCTTTGTTATGAGAAAAGGATCGATGAGGCTGCAACCATAGTGTTGTACAAAATGCCTAAGCTGGGGTGCATACCAAATGTGATCTCATATAGCATTCTCATCAAGGGGCTTTGCTCCAACGGCAATACTCGTTTAGGCCTTCAGTTGCTTTTTAAAATGGTTAAACATGGCGGTGAGTGTGAACCCAATGTGATCACGTACAGCACAGTTGTAGATGTGCTCTGCAAAGCGGGTGAACTCACTAAGGCCTTTGGTCTGTACAGACAGATGTATTCTGCTGGGGTTATACCCAATACTGTGACATACAGCTCGATGATTTATGGTCTATGCAATATGGGTGCTCTGGACGAGGCAGAAGAGCTGCTACAGATTATGATTTCTGAAGGTCATGAGCCCAATGTTGTGACTTATACCACTCTTATAGGCGGACTGTGCAAGAAAGGTGAAATTGAGAAAGCAGAGGAGTTGCTGCATGGCATGATTTCCAAAGGGCAAGTGGCCAATGTGGTGACCTACAACACTCTTATGGATGGTCTGTGCAAGAAAGGTGAATTTGAGAAGGCAGAGAAGTTGTTGCATGAGATGATTTCCAAAGGGCAAGTGCCCGATGTTGTGACTTACAACACTGTTATAAATGGGTTGTGCAAAAACTTTGAAATTGAAAAGGCCAAGGGGTTGCTGCATGACATGATTTCCAAAGGGCTGGAGCCCGATGTCGTGACTCGTACCACTTTCATGGATGGGCTGTGCAAGAAAGGTGAATTTAAGAAGGCAATAGAGTTGCTGGATGACATGATTTCCAAAGGACAGGTGCCCGATGTTGTGACTTACAACACTCTTATAGATGGGCTATGCAAGTTTGGTGAAATTGAGAAGGCAGAGGACTTGCTGCATGAGATGATTTTCGAAGGACAGGTGCCCGATGTCGTGACTTGCAACACTCTTATTGATGGGCTATGCAAGAACGGTAAAGTTGAGAAGGCAAAGGAGTTAATGGATGACATGATTTCCAAAGGGCAGGTGCCCGATGTCGTGACTTACAACACTCTAATAGATGGGCTGTGCAAGAATGCTGAAATCGAGAAGGCAATGGTGTTGTTTCATGAGATGATTTGCAAAGGGCCGGAGCCTGATGTCGTAACTTATACCACTTTTATGGATAGGCTGTGTAAGAAAGGTGAAATTGAGGAGGCAGAGGAATTGCTTCGTAAGATGATTTCCAAAGGGCTTGAGCCCAATGTCGTGACTTACAACACTTTAATAAATGGGCTGTGTAAGAAAGGTGAAATTGAGAAGGCAAAGGAGTTGTTGCATGACATGATTTCCAAAGGGCAAGTGCCCGATGTCTTGAATTATACCACTCTTATAGATGGGCTGTGCAAGAAAGGTGAAATTAGGAAGGCAAAGGAGTTGCTCCATAACATGATTTTGAAAGGACAGAAGCCCGATTTCATGACTTACAACTCTCTTATAGATGGTTTGTGGCAGGATGGTGAAATTGAGAAGGCAAAGGAGTTGCTGGATGACATGATTTCCAAAGGGCTGGAGCCTGATGTCGTGACTTATGATGCTTTTATAGATAGGTTTGCAAAAAGGGGGAAATTGAGAAGGCAAAGGAGCTGGGAGCAAGACTAGCTACATCCTTTGGAAAGGAGAGAAAAGGGGTCGAAGCTGGGAGCAATTATGTGGCCCAAACACATTTACAAGTATTGACATAGAGGGCCCATTTGTAAATGAGACACAGCAAAGCGGAGTTAAAGACATAAGCGACACAGCAATTATTAAAGTGGTTCCTAGCAACAGCGAAACACTTGAGACATCCGGCGTTGAAGCAACCGGTGATAAAATATTCATCTCTTTTAGTAGTTAATCGTTAAAATAGAATGTCAATCTTGTAATTTTTTTCTCATTTTATTAGGTATAAAAAAGTTGTCAATTGCAAAGACCAGTTATGCAATTAATGAAGTTACTCTTCTTTTCTCAATTATCTTCTTCTTCCCTGTCTCTTTTATATCTCAATTTTTCCAAATTCTCCCAATTTAGTTGAATTGCATCAATTTCGCAGAAACCGGGTAAAAGAAATTGATCACTCAATTGAGCCAATTCCTTGTAATATCCATAATTCTCTGTAAGGATATTACACTGCATGACATGATTTCCGAAGGGCAGGATCCCAATTTTGCAACTGCTCCTGTGCTACTGACAGGTAATTTGAGGACATTTTTACCTGAGGTGATGCTTCTAAACTTGAGGCAAGCTTTTCTCCAGGTCTTAGAATACTGTCTTAAAATGTAGTGCATATTATCATTGTTGCGGGACATTGTAAATTTAGGCCCCCAAGTTCTTTTATTTTTATTTTTTATACAACCTTTACTTTTCCTAGTATTTCGGGCTTCTAGTTCGTGCTGTTAGTAAACAATTACTATAAACTGTGCTTCCACCCTTAAAGATTGTTGAGAGCTTACAAGTAGTCTATTGGATTTGGGTCCTGTGTAGGCCTGTGCATTGCAGACCTTTACTATGTTCTCAGGTCTTCTATCAGTTGGAACTGATCGGTACCAGCCATGTTGTACTGGGACTGGCCTAATGCCCAACACATTTTTTCTTCTTCTTGATCTATTTGGTCTTTATTTGAGGGCTAATTGAGTCTTTCCTAACTAAGTGTAATTTGACCTAAAGGGTGTTAGGGTGTTAGGGTAAAACTGTCAACACTAAGAAGATGATCAATACCCCAGCTCTTACTTGTAAAATTTTGTATGCTCCCAGCAACTTGAATAAATTTTTTGTACATGAATTAACTTGTAGAAGCTTGATAATGCTGACCAGTTGACAATTGTTAGTAGTTCGAATAAACTTGAAAATGTTTGTCAACTAAACGACATTATTAGGTTCACGTATTCCTCCAGCCAATGCCAGCATCAGGTTCACGCAGGCACCCCTTGCCTTAGAAAGCAGTTTGTGCGGCGACCAAACCTTAGCACGGATTTTGAACATGAGGTGTATGAGTCTCGGATTATGTCAGCACCGAGCGGTTCCGAGCATGGTAATTTTTACCTGCTTTTAGACGGGCTCAAGCCTCTGGTAGGAGCGATGCCACCAGTATGACTACATGGTTTTGAAAACCTGAAAAGTAATACTTGCCATTGCTCCAGTGAAAAACTGCAATGTACAGTTTGGAATTTGGAGCAGGTGATGATTGATGAGTATAAAATTGTTCAATACAGTTGACTATTTCAAGATTATTATTCATGAAATGGTTTCGTCAAAAAAGCAACTGTGTGGCTGTACTGACAGGTGTAATTTCAAGCAACTATAAAAATGAGATATCCATTCCAAGCAGAGGCACAGGCATTGTGGCAAGTGGTACAGTATGACACTGGTACCACTGGTAACAATTGGTACACTATTTTTTCAGATTGTCAGACTAGTGACAGCGGTACAAGAAGAACACTATGGAGATCTACTGGCTTGGAAAGCGGCTGAGACAGTAGCCCTTTGTCTAGAAGATACAAAGGAGCATATGCACAGGATGAAAATCAAACATATCACAAGGCAGGCCATTCAGGTACCACAGGTAGTAGCAAATTGAGCAAGGCTATCATGTCAAACAGGGAGTGACTCATATTCCTTCAACTCACTGGTGCATCGACAACTTCAAACAGTACTCAATCATGAGTTTTTTAAGGTGGCAGGGCTTACTGGTAATGGGAGATAATTTGCTGGCAAACCTGCTGTTTGAGTTGTTTTTTTTTTTAATGTAGTTTTTAATTTCCTTTCAAGTAGCTTTAAATGTTCAAGTGTTTTTCTTAATTTTGGTTTTTAAGCAAGGTAGCAGGTACCATATGTAAGAACTTCATCCTCCCATTGCCGCTCGAACAAAAAATGTAACCATGCAGCAAGTTATATTAGGCTATAGAAAGGTTCCGCTAAGAATACTGAAATGTTATCTAAGTAATAATGAAAAAAAGAAAGATCTTAATAACATTTAAATGTGAATAATTAATTCTATGGTTAAATAGAAAAATAGAAAAGATGTCAAGGGATATATTAAATATAATGAAGATTATAGGGGTAAATAAGAAATTAAATCTTTAAGGCATATAGAAAATTAACCCTATTTTCTATTAGCATGTACCTTGCAATGTGAAATGTTATTCAACAGTAGTGTGGCAGCAGTAAGTAGTTCTGTGAATACTTCAATTGGGAGCTTTAAGTGTTGAAAATGGTGATTTCATTAGTTCTTTCCAGTTCAGATTTTTAGGCTATTGTATATTGTATTAGATATTCTATTGAAGATGCGAAATGGTTCAACCATTACTGGGGCGTTTTATTTGTTTTTCTAACTAAAGCTTGGGTCTTTATTAGTCTATTGTTTGTAATGACTCTGATTCTGTGAAAGTCAAAACCTTTGTTGTATTCATTACAGGTTCGCTTGACAGCTTGATTCGCTGGGTTTTGTTTCCTCGGGTTCGGACCTGACTTCTGTCGAATGTGCGCTGTTCGGCCCGTTCGCTTCGTTTCAGTTTCCTGATTTTGGGCCGAGTGAGTCGGCCCAGAATGGGCCTGCACATTTGATCTGCCTCAGCCCTGTGTTTCTTAGTCAATTAATTTATTTCCTTGAACTAGGCTCAAGCTCCGCACAAGTGCCAAGGTGCCAGACGAGGCAAAAATCTTTGCCGCTCTTACGCTCTCTCTTCCTCTTTATGTACGGACTGAATGGGTTGGGATTGGCCACCTCATCTCTTCCTCCTCTATTCTCCTCTTTCGCTTTCGGTTGATTGAGTACCGCTTTAATCTATCCGTCTGGGTCATGCACTCGAGGTGCTTGTGAAAATGCTTTATAGTTTGGAGGATGGAGCATCTCTGGAGAAAACTAGAGAGAAGAATCAGTGTCTTGCCTGACCCTCTTCTAACCCCACAGTTCAGGTGCGTTGCATTGTATTAATACGATTGGGTGGTTCAACTGTACAATGGTTGAGCTGCATTCATCTTTTCATGACCTTTTACAACCAAAATGGATTTTCATATGGTTCAATGATGCTATGAAGGTGCCAACTCAAATTGAATTGGAATAGTTAGATTGGGATAAGTTCTTCCTATCATGAACTGATGGCTGAAATAGTAAACCTTGCATATTGGTTTCGTGATCTACGCTTCACATCCATAAGCGGTTATAACCATTCAATTTATAGTACTTTGTTATCTTTCCAATCATGGGAGCAAAGCAGCCCAAATCAGGGACAGTTGATGTCTTATTGAGTTGCGCCCTTTTTCTGATTTTTACCTTTTTAAGTGTACCTAACTTAATGGAGGTATCGGGGACAGTTGATGTCTTTCAAATAACCATCAACACTGTATATTGTGAAAATTGGATATAATTTACTTCGATATATATATTTGAATTCTTATTTACATTTAATTAGTGGGTGGATAAACCTGCTTCAATAGCTGTTTTTTAAGGTCTATATTCCTCTAGAATATGACAATATTGAACAATTTCAATAACCAAAATTGCAATAATTTTCATAAGCTGTGTTAATTATGTACTATTTTTTGTTGCAGTAATATAGAACAGACAGGCGTACTTGTTACTTGTAAGAAAGGAAAGCTCAATCTTGTTGTTTAAAATTATTTTAGAGAGACTGAAGTGAAGTCAAATAAGAATAAGATGGTGCATGCTTTGTCTCTCTCCCCCTTCTCTTCACTTTCACCTTTAGCTTCCCTGTCCCAATCTAAGTCTCAATTCCCATCCAAATCGTCTTCTTGTCACGGCCTCTGCCTTTACTGCTATGCTGTCCCCCATTCCAAATCTCAATCCCAAAGAATCACCAACAATCCAACACCACTACCATCTACAAATAATTTCTCTAGTGACACCAGTGCTGAAAACATTATTTGGAAGAT
Source organism: Carex rostrata (assembly GCF_964058835.1). Classification (NCBI taxonomy): domain Eukaryota; kingdom Viridiplantae; phylum Streptophyta; class Magnoliopsida; order Poales; family Cyperaceae; genus Carex; species Carex rostrata. The sequence continues at coordinate 4,715,704 of NC_135949.1, forward strand.
TGGAAGGAGGCCACAACAGCAGCATTACAACGGGAAGGGGAAGCTGGGGAAGGGTGAGATGGAGATAAGACACTTTAAGGGTCCCATTTCTACCAAAGAGGCGCTTCGCCATTTTTACAATATGTTGGCTCTCCATCCAACCTCAATACGTCCCTTCAACCAGCTCCTAGCTGCCTTGGTTAGCAACCAAACCTCATCAAGCGACCCTTACCCAGCCATCTTTTCCCTCTTCAGTCTCTTAACCCAAACTGAAGGAATCCGTCCTAATGAATATACCTATGCAATCATGATTCAATTCTGCGTTAAAACGAATCGGCTCAGCCTAGCTTTTGCATTTCTCGGACAGCTTCTCAGCAAGGGTCTCAGAGCCAGCACCGCAACCTTCACTCCATTACTCAAGGGCTTATGTTCTGAGAATAGGATCCATGAGGCTGCAGCCATATTGTTCTACAAAATGCCCAAGCTGGGATGCATACCAAATGTGATCTCTTATAGCGTTCTTATCAAGGGGGTTTGCTACAACAATACTCACTTAGGCCTTCAGTTGCTTTTCAAAATGGTTAAACATGGTGGTGAATGGGAACCCAATGTGATCACCTACAGCACAGTTGTGGATGCGCTTTGCAAGGATGGTGAACTCACTAAGGCCTTTGGTCTGTACAGACAGATGTATTCCGCTGGGGTTATACCTAATACTGTGACATACAGCTCGTTGATTTATGGTCTATGCATTACAGGTTCTCTGGACAAGGCAGAAGAGCTGCTAAAGACCATGATTTCTGAACGTCATGAGCCCGATATCGTGACATACAACACTCTTATTGGTGGGCTGTGCAAGAAAGATGAAATAGAGAAGGCAAGCGCATTGCTGCATGACATGATTTCCAAAGGGCAGGAACCCGATGTCGTGACATACAACTCTTTAATGTATGGCCTGTGCAAGAAAGGTGAAATTGAGAAGGCAAAGGAGTTGCTGCATGATATGATTTCCAAAGGGCTGAAACCGGATGTTGTGACTTACACCACTGCTATATATTGGCTGTGCAAGAAGGCTGAAATTGAGAAGGCGAAGGAGTTGCTGCATGATATGATATTCAACGGTCAGGTGCCCAATGTCGTGACTTACAACACTCTTCTGGATGGCCTGTGTAAGAATGGTGAAATTGAGAAGGCAGAAGAGTTGTTGTATGACATGATTTCCATAGGGCAAGTGCCCAATGTCGTGACTTATACCACTCTTATGGATGGGCTGTGCAAGAAAGGTGAAATTGAGAAAGCAAAGGAGTTACTGTATGACATGGTTTCAAAAGGGTTGGTGCCCGATGTTGTGACTTATACAACTCTTATACATGGGCTGTGCAAGACAGGTGAAATGGAGAAGGCGAAGGAGTTGTTGCATGGCATGATTTCGAAAGGGTTGGTGCCCGATGTTGTGACTTACAACACTCTTATAAATGGGTTGTGTGAGAAAGGTGAAATGGAGAAGGCAATGGCGTTACTACATGACATGATTTCCAATGGGCAGGTGCCTGATGTGGTGACTTATAACACACTTATGGATGGGCTTTACAAGAATGGTGAATTTGACAATGCAAATGAGTTGTTGCTTGATATGATTCCTTAAAGGCAGGAGCCGAATATTTTGATTTACAGCACTCTTATAGATCGTTTGTGTAAGAATGGTGAAATTGAGAAGGCAAAGGAGTTGCTGCATCTGGTTAGCCTCCAGTAGAGCATGCAAGGTGGTTATGCGTGAGACGTGGCGTGCATGTGCATGCTAAACAGTGGCTAAACTGAGCACGGCATGACTTGTGACACAACATGCTTGGGCGTGCCTGGGTAAATATTTTAACAGATTAGTTTTGCTTCATACAGCGCAAGTACTACAGAATCAAAACAGCATTGTATGTAGTTCGTGCGCTGCATGAAGCCAATTATGCTTTGTTAAAATCTTTTCCCGAAATTTTTGAATACGTAAATGACAGAATTTAATATCACTTGGGTGAAATGCTGTGTGTGACGGTATTTATAGAAAAGGCATTACATGAATTGAGTAACTAGTCGTTACATTCAATTCGGCTAGGTTAAAATTGTGATTTCAACAATTTTTCCAATTTTGCCCTCGCATAAAATGGTTATTTAACATTGGGAAAGTTAAATCGTCATTCTTATTATTTTCTGAAAAATTTTCCCGACACTTCACATAATCACAATTTGGATGCAAACTAAGTGTTCTAGTCATAAGTTGATAACCAATGAGAATCCTATTGTTTTCTAAAGGTACTGTAATCTGAGTCGTCGTATCTGGATCGATTGTCCAGATTTATGGGAGGAAGCACAATCTGTTGGTTCGGATCAGTGACACCTTTTCTCGGTCAATCGTCTGCTGCCACGTGGCATGGCTGGAACCCAATTAGTGAATCACTGAATTGTAAACGTGTTGTACCTGGCACGTGTGTTTATCAAGCGTGCCGTGCTGTGCAGGCACTGGTACAGCCTTATACGTGCTAAAAAAAATGCTGAAACTTGGCACGGCGCATCTAAGAACACGGGATATGACATGATTGATCGTGTGTTTGACGTGTTTTTTGTTGTTAATTCCGAAATTTTTTTTTAATTATATGAAGTTAATATGACATTGCAGCCTGTTACCACCAAAGTTAAAAAAAATGTTGAAAAAATGAATGCATTAAAATTAATTTATAAATCTTATAATTTTGATTGCTTGACTTTGTACTAAATTAATTGGAAAATTTAATTTTTTTTTAGTGTAGATGCATCACTCATAAATTAGACAGGTTTCAACGGTTCGAATTTGTCATTTGAAGTCAATCTGATAAATTTTATAGTTTAGTTCACAAAGAAACTTAGTAAATTTAGAAACACCGTAGTTCTACTCAAATTAAATGTCAGGTCATAAAGTTTATTTTTGTTCTATTTTAAAATGCTTGGAAAATGTTCATTTACATCTATTTTATTACTTAATTAAGCTAATTATTATTTTGTTACATTTAGTTTAAGTCTTTTGCCATAGTATATAATCGTCGATCTTTTCTATTTTTCTTAATATATTGTTGAGTGTTCTTAGGCACAAATCAGACGATATAAATAGCCTATTTATAAAGTCTCTACTCTCTATAATTTGAGCATCTTTTGTAATGCATTAGGAATCACTGATGACACTTCATAGTTGATAGTAAGCATTTTAATTATGTTTGATTTCATTAAAAGATAACTGACAAATAGAACAATAATTAATTTACAACACTAAAATGATCCATAGGCAAGATATTTACATACTATTTATACTATTTTTTTTTTTATATAGATAATGGTAGGTTGCTTAACATGTAAAAATTACATTTTTAGATTAGATTTCCATTAAAGAAAAACAAGACCTACCGTTCTCCATTAAATGAATAAAATATTTTTTAAGTCCATTGTATTTAAGTATAATTTAGTTTAAAGTTAAAAAAGTATTCAATTAGAGCGGAATCGGTAGAAAGAATAAAAGTTTTTCCTGCGTTTGAATATTCAAATTGAATTATCAATATTCAAATTGAATTATCAAAATAATAACGCTCTTCCTAATAGAAGAGAGAAGAACAATGTTGTATTGTGTTCCGATATATTTAAATTTGAATGTGTAGCATTTGGGATTCACTATTAATTATACGCTTTTAGATTAACTCAAAAACAGTACCTCGCAGGACCGGAAGCAGATCACCTGCCCCCCGGGGTGCAAGAAAATCCTGCCCCCTCAGTCACTGCGGGGTGGAATCGGGTTTAGGGTTTAGAGATTTAGGATTTAGGATTTAGGGTTTAGGGGGTCCACCAACAGTGACTCTGGGGGCAGGAAATTCCTGCCCCCAGGGGGCAGACGATTCAATCCCCGCAGGACCAGTATTATTTGTTCTTTGAAATTTGTGCAAAGTTAAAAACAACGATCTGAATTATCTCAATCTACAAAATTGTGCCTTTGTAAAGGATACAAATTCTATAAACTTGCCGTGTCTACAGAGGCGGACCTAAGATTTTCGTCAGGAGGGACAAAAAAAAATATCGAATCGAATTTAAATAACCAATCGGGTTTAAATCCATTAACTAATTAGGTACTCAATAAAAAACAATGATTTAACTTATATTTTTCAATACTTTGACTTGTAATTTATGATTCTCTAACCTATAATTCTAATTAACAATCATAATTCAAGAAATTTATTTTAATTTTAACTCTAAATTAAACTCGAATTACAAATTAAATAGGGGGGCAAAAAAAATTCAGAGGGGGACAAAGTCGATCGGAACCTCCCTATTTCGGAAACTTTTTATCTATAGAAATTATTAAATTTGTACGTGTGGAAATAGAAAGAGTACTTGGATTGTAACAAATCTAGAAAGATCAGACTCAATGGTCCAGATCCATGAGTATATTTTATTTTAATAAAAATATGGACGTTGAATGAAAAATTTGGAATGTAGAGGCCACAGAAAATCAGATAAGAAATGAATCGGTCTCAATAATGAAGATCCAAGATTTTTTTTTTTAAAAAAAATTAGAAGGATTGGCCCTACCGAATTTTAAAAAAAATTTGATTAAATGTGGCATACAAATTTCTCATTTTTCACCGTTTAAATATATATATATATATATATATATATATATATATATATATATATATATATATATATATGAGGAGGGTTCCAATGCCTCATTTTTTTTATACCTCATCATACCTCATATTTTATATCTTCATTTTCTTCATATTCAAAGTATAAATTGTCGATCCGAACCGTTCAACATGATATCCATACTAAAATATGGCTAGGGATGAAATTTTATATTTTTTGAAATTTTTTTCTATTTTTTAAGATGGGTAGAAAATCACTGTTTTTTGAACGGTTCAAAAACAGTGATTTTGTACCTACCTTAAAAAATAGCAAAAAAATTTCAAAAAATATAAAATTTCATCTCCATACATATTTTAGTATAAATATTTTGTTGAACGGTTCGGATCGATAATTTGGACTTTGAAAACGAAAATATAAAATATGAGGTATGATGAGGTATGAAAAAAATGAGGCATTGGAACCCTCCTCTATATATATATATAGAGGTGGGCTACGGTGAGTTGCGAAGTAAAGCGACTATTTTACTTCATGCTCATATTTTGCGATTTTTAAGTTCAAAACATCGATCCGAACTGTTCATCTTGTTCTCCATATTGAAATGTGCTTGGAGACCAAATTTTACATTTTTTAGAATTTTTTTACTATTTATTAAGCAATTTTGAAAGTCGCTGATCTGATGGTCCAGAAAATTTTACTGTTTTTTACTGTTCACAGCAAAACAGCAATTTTCAAAAATGCTTAATAAATAGTAAAAAAATTCCAAAAAATGTAAAATTTGGTCTCCAAGCACATTTCAATATGGATTAAATATCTAACGGTTCGGATCGGTCGTTTGGACTTTCAAAATAAAAATACGGCGTGAAGTAGAAACGCGTTTTACTTCGCAACTCACTGTAGCCCACCTCTATATATATATATATATATAGAGCTAGGCTACGGTGAGTTGCGAAGTAAAGCGACTATTTTACTTCACGCTCATATTTTGCGATTTTAAAGTTCAAAACGTCGATCCGAACCGTTCATCTTGTTCTCCATATTGAAATGTGCTTGGAGACCAAATTTTACATTTTTTGGAATTTTTTTACTATTTATTAAGTATTTTTGAAAATTGCTGTTTTGATGTGAACAGTAAAAAACAGTAAAATTTTCTGGACCATCAGATGAACGACTTTCAAAATTGCTTAATAAATAGTAAAAAAATTCCAAAAAATATAAAATTTGGTCCCCAAGCACATATTAATATGAAGAACAAGATGAACGGTTCAGATTGGTCGTTTGGACTTTAAATCCATGATTAATAGTGCAATGCATAAGAGGGTTCATGCATTGCAATGCACCATAGCCCATCTATATATATATATATATAGAGAGAGAGAGAGAGAATGGCTAAGCTCAAATCGTTTGTTCCTGGGCTCAGGAACAAACGATTGGGTTCTCCAATTTCCGAAGTTCAAACGGACGATCCAAACCGTTAGATGTTTAATCTATATTAAAATGTGCTTGGAGACAAAATTTCATATTTTTTGGAATTTTTTTACTATTTATTAAGAGGGTTTGAAAGTTGCTGTTTTTATTAAAATTCTGCACCATAAAAAAACAGCGACTTTCAAACCCTCTTAATAAATAGTAAAAAAATTCAAAAAAATATAAAATTTTGTCTCCAAGCACATTTTAATATAGATTAAACATCTAATGGTTTGGATCGGCCGTTTGAACTTCGGAAATTGGAGAACCCAATCGTTTGTTCCTGAGCCCAGGAACAAACGATTTGAGCTTAGCCACTCTCTCTCTCTCTCTCTCTATATATATATATATTTATGAATCTGGACATTGAGACCGATCCATATATTTGAATCGGACTAATTGAGTCAGATCTTTTTAGATTTATTGAAAATCAAGTACTCTTTATGTTTCCGTATGTACAAATTTAATAATTTCTATGGATAAAAAATTTGCTGTCTCGTTTGAAACTTTCTAGAAGAGCATTAACTATTTGACTTGACCAAGTACAGACAGAGTCAGGTCTTGGGTCAAGGGGATCAGTATCCTTCTGGGTACCATGAACCGTTCGATGTAATCCAGTGGTTTTGATTTTATATTTTATGAAAAGAGTGCTGCCCACTGTTATTACTTACGCGATGACCCCTGACCCCTGACCAACTCCCTCTCTCGAATTCGTGAAGTACGGGCCCCGTCTCTCCCGTTTCTCTGTTCCGGTTCTCACAATGAACCATTTCTCCTCCAAGCTCTACCTTCACGAATCTCCTATCTGATGGGATTTCATGTGTATGCCAATATGGTGAGAAATTAAAATTTTCCAATCACCAAAAGACTCAATACACGAAGGACTTCAATTTTATGACAATAGCAAGCAAGATTTTCTATTAGGCATTTAAACAAACACCTCATGTGCACTAAATAAAAAAAAATACCTTTCATTTATTCTATTGCAAGAGAAAGGAGAGATCTTTTACCTAAAGAGATTGTCAAATCTCTTGATTAGAGGGAAATCGATTTCCCTTCTAGATATCTTGGAAACCACCTCTTCGATTGAAGCGCCTCTCCACCTATTGGTTCACCTTGAACCTAAACAACAAACTAGCACACCTCTTAGATAGATGGATGTGAAGTTTAGAGCTTAGATCCAACCACCTAGTAAGAAGAGATGAGAGATGAGAGCCTCCCTTCAAAGTTTCAGCCAAGGGGAAATGAAAAACGTGGCTGCTCAAAGGGCTGATTTTGGCTAGGGTTAGAGGCAGAAAATTAGTTTATTTTTCTCCCAAATAAGCCCCCTTAAATAGGCAAGGGTTAGGGCAACCCTTTGTGTAAGATTTGAATCAATTACACAAATGTCACTAGCCATGTTTTAGCCATCTCATGCTCTCTTTAATCTCATCTTATGGTTGGTTCAATAAATTAATTTATGAACAAATAATATTAGTCATATTATTCTATTATGCGGTGTCTCTATTATTCTTATAATGCATTAAAACATTATATCAAATAATATTCGCATAATTTTTCACAAATTTATTTATGGTCTAAGCATGTCATATTTTGACATTTTATTTTAGCATTTTATCTCATGTATTTTATCTCATATACATCATCATAAAATGTAAAATACTTGTTGTTTCTCTTCAGTTGGTGTGACCGTATAGAGGATCCATGTCGTGTTGGCAATAATATAAAACTTTATATTATTGACTATAAGAGGTTCTATCATTACATTATAGTTATTCAGACGACATAGTAGTCAGTTACTCGATCCACTAATTTTGTGTCTATCATTGTCTCATGATATTATGAATAGTGTGCAAAATAAGATCGTGTCATTCCTGCACTATATTTGTTTTCTTGGTCTCTCAAGTGAATTATAATTATAACTACCTCAGTTATATTGCATGCGATATAATTCCACTTTATCAAGGGGTCCAGTAATATCATAACTCAAAATCGAGGAACAATGATAATATTGATATATAGGTTTCTCCCGCACAAGTTGTACACAACGAATTACTATTTTATTACTATCATTAAATAGCATTTAAACATCAATCACATTATATACTTCTCATGTGAAAAATCTACACATCTTTATATATTAATGTCATTAAATGATAAACCTTTATCAACATTTATAGAACTTTAATGTACTTTAATTGACATGACAATCTCTCTCGGTAATTAACGTTCATCCTTAATTACCACGATTGTGAACTTATTTAGTTATTTAGATGCCTCTCATCTTAGGAGTTCTATAGTTCAAGACCAAAAGCATCTTCTTGAACACTTCCAAAGATATAACATATAAATCTCAAGGAACATGAATAATAACATTCGTAATAAAATCATGAACAACACATAAATTTTCATTAAAATGACAACTTTCAAAACACACATCCTTCACTATCGCCCTCCTTCCCTCCACTGCTTGATCTCGCGCTTCTCTCAGCAGATTTTGCCTTCTCCCCTCCCTCGCCGTCCTCGCAGAAAATCAGAGATAAAATCGTTGGCACTCTCCTTTTGAAAGGTGACATCATTGATTATTCGATGTAAGATATTCTTTTGCATTTTCTTTTTCATTTTTCTTGCAATATGCAAACTGTTTGACTAGTCCGTCAATTCTTTTTTTGTTTTTGTGTATATATTTGGTTGGTGGCTGTGCAGCTATATAAAGAGGTGAAATCCGCAGAGAGCAGAATCACGGGAGCGAGCAGAGAGGACGTGGGAGTTGACCCATAGTTCTTGTGGGGAAAGACGGTCTCTTCTCTACACGAAGAGATAGGCGAAGTGTTCTCTCGTCTTCTCTTCTCGCTAAGGAAAAAGCCGTGCTACCAATCGATCAGGTTGATTATTTTTTGCGGGCAGTCCATTGTACACATAGGATACCCGGTAGGATACATATCTGGGCCAAGGTTAGTGTACTATATTTTTAAGCCCCTTTGAATGTTAAAGAATCCTTTTTTAGGCTGTTTTTAATCAAACTTGAAAAAAAGGGGGACAAATCGATACCCAATAGAAGAAAAAAAGAGATGGATAAACTGTGCCAAATTTCACAACAGAGTAGTAAATATCAGTAATCAGAAAAACAATGCATTGAGAATGATGATACGGTACCAACTACCAATCAAGTATATATGGTACCAACGAGATGCAGTAGAATTTAAATATTTCGACCTGCCACTAATCAATTGAACAAAATAAGCCCACAGAAAGAAAATCCATGTGCTTTCACAAAATGAGGGACCTAAATGTGATCAAAGTACATAGTCCATATAGGTCGGGGATTAACTGGTACATGTAGGTACCAGCAATAAGAATGGTATTAACATATATCACCATAGTAATCAATAATAGGCATTTATTAGAAACATAGCCATATGATGTACAAGAACTTATAAAAGAAAAAGGGGAAAAATTAACTGTTTTGAGTTGTGAGATGTAAGATGAAGTCTAATAAATGGATCAGAACCTCTTAAGCACATGTTAATGTGTTAAGACTGTTAGCCTTCTTCCTTCAATCCAAAGAATAAAAAAAAGTATAAATATCTCCATCAAACTGTTGGGTTTCGGGGTAACCAAAACCCGTTTAGGCTTAAGTTGCGGAATGACCGTAGAACAAAAATTTCTACGGCCAACTTAAGCTCAGGATTAAACGGGGTATGTCAGGAAACTTTCCAATGCTGTCCACCTTCAGTATTCCTTTGGCATCAAAACCCAATTTAATCTTTTTTACATATCTACTCTATGATTGATTTCTAAAATTTTAATCTACTTACCAATTAAATAGATTAATATAGCATATTTATACCTTGTTTCCAAATCACAGTTGGAATGCAGACCGAGCGAGTAGAGCTACATCACGGGAATGATTCTCCTCGGAGCACCAAACGTATGGTGCCTCTATCGGTTATCCACCAGGACTAACCGGAGAGCGGTTTATTTCTTTTGCCAGAAATACTATAAATCGCGGTAGTCTGCAAAAATACTATTCACGGAGAAAAAGACGAAAATCCGTAAACACGAATTTTCGGTTACTCAGTTTCATCAATAAGAAAAACTGACATACTGCGAAATTCGGAAAAACACTATTCATCGATCCCGTAAATATACTTCACAACAACCCACAAGATTATACGTCAACTACGTATAACTTTCTTTTCTCAACCAAAACACTATTTCGGAGAGAAACCGAGAAAGAGAGAAAATACCGATCCGTTTCGACACGAAACGGTATGAGTGAATTGGTGAGTTTTTCTCTCTACCCCTCCACCCCTATTTATAGGGTTTAGGGTCAGTTGCCAAAAGACCAAAATGCCCTCCAAGTTCGGCCTATTTACAAGATATGTCATTGAATGGATAAGGATGATGACATGTGGATAAGATCGATGACGTGTCATCTAGATAGGATCGATGACACATCATGCAGATAAGGACGAATGTGAAAAAACCTGAATGCCCTCGGCCCGAATACAAATAATATTCGTATAATTATTCTCAACAATTATATTTCTTGCGGTTGTTGTTTCGGTAATTTATACAACGTGTCCTGCACATTTATAAATTAACTGGTTAAATTTATACAACGTGTCACACACGTTTATAAATTAACCAATGTTTTTGCTTATTATTTTTACATAACATTTATAATTTAATTATAACACGTATAATTAATTATAACCATCTTACTATTGATCATAATCAATTTATAATCAATCACAATAAGATTCTCCGATTAACTCCTATATGGTGTGACCCAATAGGATCTGTGTTATGTTGGTAAATAGAGTTAAAACTGTTTTAACTTCTATAATCATGAGCAGCATCTGGCAACACATCATGACCATCCAATTACATAGATAATGCTGTACAGTACAATATCACGATCCAGTAAACAATTTACTTGTGTCTGTTCTTTTGTCTCATAGCTATCAGATTAGTTTCAAGGTAGATGTGTGTCATCTTTGCTAACTGAATCTTTTCTTGATCTTGAGCAGATTATCAAATATAATTACTCTTGTAATTATACCGCTAGCAGATAATCTTACTCTATCAAGGGGCCCAGTGATGCTATAGCTCGTATAGAGATACGAGGGACAAATAGTATTCTTGGTAAACTATCACTTCCTCAGCTAAGCTATACATATGGAAATGCTACCGTTATGACTGCTTTTTACGGACAGCGTTAGATAACACTCACACATACATATTTCTTAGTGGGTATGATAAATACCTCATACTGTATAACTTGACACTGAATGAAAACATAAATGACACGAACACAATTCTATTTAATGTTTCATTCGGGGTTTGTCAAATACCATGTTCCTAGAACATGTATCTATGTGATTAAAATGACATCTCGTGTCAGTTGATTTGTAAAACTTAACCATCTTTTAATCCACATACTAACCTTATCGCGGTAATTAGTGTTCCTGCTAATTACCTTGGTCAGTGACTTTTTAAGAGTATATATCATTTACATTATGGAGTTTCACAATTTCAGTCATGAACTTGAAATGATCCATAAATTCAATAATATTCAAGGCAACAAAATGATATATAAATAAACATTTAATTCATGAACAAAACTTTATGATAATTTATCGTATTATTGACTTCTAGATTATTACAAACTAACACAAACTTCTATATATATATAAACCAAACAAAATTTGCCCCTTAATAAGAAATTCAAATCATTTCCTACTTTATTAAAATAAAAAATAGAAGGCAAATCCTATATTCTTTCTATCTCAGCATAATATAACAAAAAAAAAGTAAGAACAAAGATTAATAACAAAGAAAGAATTGAGGAAAGAAATAAATTTAATCACTTGTATTGAGGAATTGTGGAGTTTTTTCAGCTTCTTTCATTATTATTAGACTCTAACTGCATCAACGGTATATGAGGTGGCGTGAGTGCACAATCACCTCCATAAGTTGCCCCCATCTCAAGAGAATTTGGAAAAATGAGGGAGCTATCGCCATTAATTTGTTCACCAAATCTGACCTCATTGGGCTCAACTTTAGGTGAACATGAAAAACTCTGACTATTCTTCATAAATCCCACTGAGGCGCCGTCTCGGGGTAGCGGTACCAGTACCCCCCTCTGCTCCTCATCAGTTGTTATTGTATAAAACATTTTATCCCCTATGTCGTAGAAGTTTCCGGTTCTCACCTCTTGGGCTAGTGAGCAAGCCCAACAAAATTGCCACTGAATGTAGTCCGTCACTGACGATTGGCCACAACAGTAGGGATTTGCTGGCAGTTTAAATCTTTTTCTCATCTGAATCCTCCAAAATCCCCCATATAGCAATGAGAATATACATAACACAATTCCTGTTATCCCGACAATGTATCGTACTGTGACATCGTCTATTTTAAGCGCAGTTATGGTAAAAATTAGTAGTGGCCCGAGGAGTAATAGCGCGAATGATAATATGTGCACATACATGTTTCCCATGCCTAGCCTCTTCAAGTTCCAACCAAAGACGCAGAAGGTGCAAAGAGACGAGAGAACGAAGACGGTTAGGTCATCCCAACAATCAAAAAGCCCGCCAATCCACTCAGGGCTAGTCACAACTGTTCGATTGTAAACCGGCATGAGCTCAGTTTGATCAAGTTGCGGTACAGAGGAGTTATGGTATTCATGCTGAGACTGTCTTTCACCATGTTCATTGTCTTCTAATGCTAGTTCTCTCTGCCTACCAAGCGATCCGAAACGGGTAAACAACCTCGCTGTAATCAGGGCTGCTACCCCAATTGCGTATCCAAGATCAAGAGGCCAATCTGGTCGGTTGTGTCTATTATAAGCCCAAAAAAGCGCACAACAAAAGTACTGAGAGAAACATGTTAGATGGAGAAGAAGTACCACTAATAACATGTACACCCTTTCGTGTGGTTTTGGCAAATTGCCCTTCGAGTAGATACTCCTCACATCTTCTCTATCTTGTGACCGCCATCTTAGAATAAGTACCATATGGTGAAAAATTCTCGGGTGTTGAAACACACACATATAGGTAAATAGCGCGTTTAGTATTTGATTTATCACCTCGTTCCATTCTGATCTAGTTGAACTGCTTGGTATTGCACTATTGAGAGCTCCGAACGATATTAAACCCAACAATAATAGCCCGATTGCAACAGCTAACAACCATAGAAACAAGGCAATTTTGGATGGGTCCTTGATCCATTTCTTAAACCCAATTTCAACATCAGGCACTTCCCTCATTTCACTTCTTTGGTTGATTGATGAATGCGGCATTTGGTGAGTTATTATTACACTTCAATTGCACAAATGTTGCTCAATCATCTGAATTGACAGTAAGAACAGGTAAATGGTGTTACAATTTTAGCTAACAAAAAAAAAACTTTTGTAAGAAAAACAAGCAAAAATTAGCTAAAAAGCACTAGGCAAAATTGAATAGATATAATGAAGAACAATTAATTTCAATTATATGACCAAAATGCCATAGGAAGAGGACTAAAATGAAATCTAAACAACAATTATCAATGGTGAAATTGAAAAATCATTTGGTATTTATTATGTGACGTCTTTCACTTGCACACTGCGACTGATAATAGGGAAACATACTACATAATCTTTAATTTTTTTTTAAAAACGATAAAATTGGTACTTCAAAAATTTAAAATGAATTTTAATAGAAAATACAATAAAATGAGTAAATTTGTGAGTTTTTGAAATTTAGAATGATAAATATGATATTATGAATTTTAGAGGGCCGGGGGGCGGGGATATGTAATTTTGAATTTTTTTAGGGGTATACATGAAATTCCCCCTAAATTTTAAATATCGCAGGGCCACAGCCTGATGTTAGACGATCTTAATCATTTAATATCAAGCATGAGATCACTGGACATTCGTTCAAAATGAGATAACAGATAACATGGCAGTTTTGTGTACATTTTTTTTATTAAATCAAGGTCACATAAATATATTAGCTCAAACATCATATGGTAAACTACCCACTAGTATTTTTTTTGTGCATTCAATCATTGGAATAACTTTTAATTAGATGCAAAATTTTTAAGCATCATGAATTTATGATGGTGCAATATTTATTGGGGAGAAAGGCTGGTTCCTTTCCAAGCGTAGTGGAGTGGTGGGATTTTGAATTTAAATGATAAAAAGTAATTATTAGACACCTTTTTTTTTTTCAAAATACTACTAATTAATTTATGGTTGTTCCATACACCTATCCAAATAAGACGTCTACGATCAAACTGAGCAACTATCAATGCATCAACAATCTAGAATACGGTCTATATATACATACCACAAAGAATCTCTGAACACTGTCAATTTAGTTTAGGAAAAGCTTAACAAGATTCAAAGAATAAAAAAAAAGACAACGGGAACTATTGAACAAAAGTCTGTTCAGTTAAGTTACTAATTTCCAAATGGCCTAAAGCATTCCTTTTCTTCTGGGTACAGGTCTGTATATCTAATAACTAATTAAAGAGCTGGTTTTAATCCTCTGAATTCTATATATAAATGGCCTTAAGCTAGCATATATTCCTTTACCAGTAAACAAAGTAGATAATTTGTGATTGGGACCGGGGGAGAAAGGAGTTGACTTATATCATCGCTATATATATATATACATGCCATTGGGGAAATTAAACTAAAAAGCAGGAAATTAAAAAAAAATTAAACAAAAACTTACTAGAAAGGCACAATACTCGGCTCAACTTGAATTTATTGGCGAAGATGAGAGTGTTAAGAGGTGAGAAGGAGGCACACATGCAATTTTGCAATTAATTATGGTGGTTTCGTATTTAATTCTTTGGGCAGAACTAGTAACATTATATAGGGGATTGAAATTGTCTGAGGCCGTGCATGAAACACTGTCACCTTTGCTTGGGAAGTTGGGAACTGGAAAGTCCAGTCAAATAAACATGTCATAGTCTGTTTCAAAATGAGGTGTACGCGCCATGCATCCGGGAACTTTTATCATAGAAATGATTAAAACGCGGTAGAGAGAAAAGAAAAGAGTACAATTCCGAACTCATTTTTTTTCTTCTCCATTTATCTGAGATCCATGCATACAAGAGAGAAGCCAGTTTTTTTATAAGTAGAAAAATAAATAAATAAATATTAGGGTAGGATTTCGTGAAATTTGTGATAGAATATCACGTTCACTGGACGTTATAAACTATTACGTCCAGCTAATTAAACACTGCACTTGTTAATTAACTAAAAAAAAAATCTGGACGTGATAGAATATCACGTTCAGCCAAAACATGCCAACAATTCAAATTGTCCATTGCGTGTTTTTTTTCTTGAAAATTAAAAATGTAAACTAATGACCAAAGAAGAAATTTTTTGATGGACATACTGTCACGTCCAGTAAATTCTTTTTTTTTCTTTCTTAGTTAATTAGCAAATGAAAGAGTTTACAATTTATATTAGCTGGACGTGATAGTTTATAACGTCCAGTGGGCGTAATATTCCATCACATTTTTCTTATATTCCGTAATTTTATGAAATCCTACCTCTATTTTGATATTTATTTATCTTTTCTTCTATTAATAAAAAAAAATCGGAGAGAGAAGGGATGTGGGGCCCAATGTTCTCATTGGCTGATAGAGAAAGAGATAGAGGTGGGGCCCAGTTTGAGCATCTTTTTTTTTTCCTTTTTTGAGAAAAGTTTGAGCATTCTCCCCGGTCCATGAGAAAATAAATATGCTGTGATTCTAAGGCTCTGTTTAGCGTGTTACTTTTTATATGGAAAAAAAAATTTACTTAATTTTTTTTTTCCACATGAACAGTAATTTTCAGTTCCTATTCCTATTTCCAATAGGAACACCAAACAAGCCCTAAAAGAATTGCACTCTATGATTCCAAGTTCACTTTCATTTTTTTGAAATGCACGAATTTCAAAAACACTTATTTTTTATGCACAAATCTCCAAACATATGAATGAATGCATTTAGAATAACAGTCCAATAGTCCATTGTATGATTGTATCCGGTCCATGAAGGTGCAGAGAGAGAGAATATACTGGATATTGAAGAGGTGGGGCTTACATATGAAAATATTTCATATAAAATTGGTAAGTATTTAAGAGGTGCAGGGACCACACAGAATTTTAATAGAATAATAAAATACCAACCTCCTCAAATTGAGGTAGAGGTGTCAATGGGTACGGGATAGGATGAAAATATTTTCATATGCATAATTAATAAAAATTAACTTTTATTCATACTCTATTTTTATCCGTTAATAATTAATCTTATTTTATTATATCCTTATTTGTTAAAATTATTGAGTAACGAAACAGTAGCGGGTGATTAACGAATAAATCTAATTTAATAATTAATTTTTTTATATTTTACCATTAAAACATCAGAACTCATTCATTCCACACATATGCAATCATATTACTAATAAAAAAACAAATGTGCAATCAATTTCAACTAAATTGCCTTTTTATAAAGCAAGAGAATTTAAAAATACAAATATCTCTTTAGACAAATTCAATTATTTAATTAAATAGCAAAACATGCAAATAAAAGTAATATATTTAATATTTTTCTTATAACAAAAAACATACATTGAATAACAAAAGTACATCACTAATATTGCTTTGACTACATTATCATATGAAATACCATGCAAATAAATTTTATCGTCACTAATTATTGTTCAAACATTATCATATGATTTTATTTTATATAATTACTCTATAGAGTACATGTACGAAATAGTTTTTATCCGTACCCATACTTGTTAGCTAACGAAAGAAAATCCTTACCCATATCCATACCTGATAATCTAACGAAAAAAAATATTTTCATACCCGTCTTATCAAATACGGTACGAATAGGATAAACGGTTAAAGTTAAAGGTTTTTTGAATCCGACATATTTTTTTCCTATTCAAATTTTTGGAGAAACAATGTTCTTGATTTTTTTTTTTTTTATGAATCTAACAATTGAATACTCTTTCTCTTTCTCTTTCTCTTTCTCTCTATCATTTTTTTTTTAATAATTTCTATATATGAATAAAAAATTCTCCGCCATCCACCCATCCTCCATATCAGACTATAAAATCAACATTTGCCACCATGACCACAAAGCATAATTGGGTATATTCGTATAGATAATAAACTATATTCGATATTATTTTATATTTTATAAAAAAAATAGGGAAACAAAAGGAGAGTATTCACATAAAATACGGTTCCATGAGAACAGCAATATGCTGCAGACTTTTCTCAAAGCGAGTAATTTCAAGGAAGAGAGGTGATCGAATCATCAGCTGATATCATCTTCTAAGGTCAAACCTTGACCTGTTCTTTTTTTTATTTTTGAGCATCTCAGGAATAGAGGAACCAGGTGAGGTGATATCTGATATGAGATATCACTCGCTTTGAGAAAAGTCGATCTACGACTTCACGAATATATTGAATCGTTTTAGTTGTCAACGCAATCAACTGGAAAATATGGTGGTTTCTGGTAAAGCTGAGTGCTTATTGCTGTCCCATGGAACCATATGTTATGTGAATAGTCTCCTTTTGTTTCCCTATTCTTTATAAAATAATTATATATCAAACGTTGTATTGAGAAAATATAGTTTATTATCTATACGACTATATATACCCAATTATTCAACGATCAACATTGATTTGCGACCATGATCGATCATGAATTATAGTTTTAGAAGGCGAAATAGATAATTTATATTTTTAACGGAACATGACTGCTTACAAGACAGAGACAGGTAGAAATTTTAGATAAGTCTGTATTCTCTACAGTACCGTAGGAGGTCCAAAGAGCTGAGATTAATTTTCAGCCGAACGATTGGAATCGGTGCCTAGATTCATGTCATGGTTAAAGAATGGTTTAAATTTAGCAAGGTTATAAATAGCGATTATAGCGTTATAGCTTTTGAGGTCCGAAAAAGCTATAGTGCAGCTATAGCATAACCATAGCTAGCTATTTAGAATCATTATAAAAGAAAAACGGTTAATAGCGTTATAGCTTTTAAGGTCTGTATTCTCTGCATGACATGATTTCTAAAGGGCAGGTGCCCAATGTAGTAACTTACAACACTCTTATGGATGGTCTGTGCAAGAAAGGTGAAATTAAGAAGGCTGAGGAATTGCTTCATGAGATGATTTCCAAAGGGCTGGAGCCCATGCAATGTCGTGACTTACACCACTCTTATTGATGGGCTGCGTAGAAAAGGCAAAATTGAGAAGGCAAAAGATGTTTTGCATGACATGATTTCCAAAGGGCTGGTGCCTGATGAATTGACTTATAGCACTCTTATTGATGGGCTGTGCAAAGAAGGTGTAATTGAGAAGGCAAAAGAGTTGGCGCATGGCATGATTTCCAAAGGGCTGGAGGCCAATATCGTGACTTCAAACACTTGAATATTTGTCAGTGGGCTATGCAAGAAAGTGGGATTGATTGTCATGACGTTTCAAACTCTTATAGATTTAGCTCTTAAAGGGGTTGAACTTCATTGGTGTGACCTAGTGTTTTGCAAACGGGCCGGGACGGGCGGTCCGGGTTAAACACGGGCACGGGCACGGGCGACACGGATACATGGGTGAAACGGTCCGGGTATCATGGTTTTTTTTTTTTTCAAAAACCCTACCCTGTCCGTTTCAAACCCGTGCCTGTCTCGGGTTTGGGGGCAGGGCGGTCCGAGTAGGGGGGCAGGGCGGTCTGGGTAGGGGGGCGGTCCGGTCCGGTCCGGTCTAGGTTCACGGGTAGGCCGATTTTTTTTCCTGCTTTTTTTTTCTTTTTTCTTTTTTCTTTTTTCTTTTTTCTATTTTTTTCTGGTTTTTTTCTTTCTTTGTAAACCAATAAATTATAAATTCAAATTCATTTAAACTAAAATTCATTTGACATGGTTGCATATTTGAAATCAATAATTTTTGTTATAATAAAATATAAATCAAAATTACTAATTATTTTAAAACAATGTTGTTTAAATCAATTACTTAAATCAATTATTTTAAATGTAAATAAAAATTACTAATTATTTTAAAACAATGTTGCTTAAATCCAAGGTTCTAAATAGCGCGCGATAACAGTGCTATAGTGCCGCTATAGCAATTTTGGACTATAAAAGCTATGGCGCTATCAGCGCTATAGCGGTGCTATATGGTCATAGCGCCATTTTTTTAACAATGCCGCTGTGACGCGATAAACGCTATTTAAACCTTTGCTTAAATTAATTACTTTAAAATATCTTAACTCAATTACTTAAAAACAATAAAATATAAATAAAAAATTTCTTAAATCAATATACTTATGTTATTAAACGATAAACTTTTATTAACATTTATAGAACTACAATGTACTTTAATCAACATAACAAACTTATCATGGTATATTAGTGTTCCATGCTAATAACCAAGTTTGTGAATATTTTAGATATTTATGTTCGTCATCATATAGAGTTCTATGGTTCAAGACCAAAAGCATCTTCTTGAACACTTCTATAGATAAACATAAATTTTATGGAACAAAATGCATATAACATCCAATTCATAAACATAACATGTAAAAGTGATCAACATAAAATAACTTTTAGAATACATATCTAACACATCTTTCCTACTAAGATATGTGTATGTGTGATTGTTACCTAACGCTATCCGTAAAAAGTAGTTATAACGGTAGCTTTGCGGCATACATAGCTTTGCGGTATACATAGCTTATGCTGAGGAAGTGACGATCTACCAAAAGTACTATTGTCCCTCGTATTTATTATACGAGTTATCACTGGGTTCCTTGATAGAGTAAGATTATTTGCTAGTGGTATGATTACAAGAGTAATCATATTTGATAATCTGCTCAAGATCAAGAAAAGATTAAGTTTTCAAGGATGACACACACCTACCTTGAAACTGATCTGATAATTATGATACGAAAGAATTAACACAAGTAAAATAGTTTATTGGATCGTGATATTGTATAGTACAACATCATATGTGTAATTGGATGGTCATGATGTGTTTTGTCAGATGCCTCTCATGATTATAGAAGTTAAAATAGTTTTAATTTCTATTTACCAACAGAACACAGATCCTATCGAGTCACACCGTATAGAAGCTACTCGGAGAATCTTATTGATTAATTATAAATTGATTATGATTAATAATAAGATGGTTATAATTAATTATACGTAATATAACTAAATTATAAATGTCATGTAAAAATGACAAAGCAAAAACAAAAAGGTTAATTTATAAACGTACAAGGTACGTTGTATAAAAGTTACAGAAATAACAACCGTAAGAAATATAATTGTTCAGAATAATTATATGGATGTTAATTGAATTTGGGCCAAGAGCATTTTGGTCTTTTCACATGTCATCCTTATCCACATGACATGTCATTATCCTTATCCATACATGTCATCATCATTATCCACATGAGGGCATTTTGGTCTTTTCACGTTGGAACCTCCTTACTATTCATGGGGTATTTTGGTAATCAGGCAACCGACCCTATGGCCTAATAGTGTTTCTGGCAAAACAAATAAACTGCTCTCTAGTTAATCCTGGTGGATAACTGATAAAGGCATCAGACGTCTGGTGCTCCGAGGTGAGTCGGTTTATATTCCAATTGGAATTTGAAAATGAGGTATAAATGTTATATTAATTTATTTAATTGTTAAATAGATTTAATTTTTAGAAATCAATCATGGAGTAGATCTGTAAAGGATTAAAGGATCCGTGCAATGAAAGACTGGAGAGGGACACTCTCGGTGGTCTTTCCGGCATATCTCTTTAATCCTTAGCTTAAGTTAAAAGTAAAAAAATTTTGTTTTACGGTCTTTTTGCTAAAGGATTTCATGATGCGGCAATGCAATAAATTTAAAATTTTTAACCTTCTTACAAGCATCTACGGATCTACTTTATTATGCTAATTTTTATTCAAACAATTCATATGCACAAATAATTATCTACTCGTTCATTCGTCACAAATCTATCTACTAAAGGTGATTTAGATATACCTCTACCAAATGTCAATTTGGTAAATAGAGAGAAATTGAATTATCTTCTAGGTCTCTTGGATACCTTCGTTTGTCGAAACGGCCTCCTAGTGTTCACCTTGAACTAAACAAGGATTAGGAAGACCTTGCTAGAGATCTTAATCTAATCTAAGCTTAGAACCTAGTTAATAACCCTTCTTGTTCTTCTAATAATTTCTTATTAGAGAAACCAATATGAGATGAAGAGGTGTGGCGGCTAGGAGGGAGAGGAAGAGAAGGAAATATATTTTCAGAAAATTGCTTGTTTGCTTCCCTCATGAATACCTTCTCTACCTCTCCTTATATACAAATATACTAGGGTTTCCATTGTGTAACCTTCCTAGTATAATCCTCCTTATTAAAAGAGCCAACCCTAGCTGCTGCTACAGTGCACGCTACAGTAACTGCTACAGTACCATCCTCAACTCATATTAATTTTGGGTTTTAATAAACTTATGTTATAACAATGTTTTGCACATTATTATATTTATGTGTCATGTATATTATACTATATAATATGCATGCACACTTCTCATAAATTTATCTTCGTTCTAAGCAGTCATGATATTTATTTATCATATGTATATTATTTCATGTCATATGAAACAATATATATCATATAAATAAAATATCCTTCTTGTTTCTCGTTCAGTTGGTGTGACCTATATGGAGGATCTGTGTTATGTTGGGAATGACATGAAATATTTTATTACCATAAACTATAAGCAGTATTCTAGCTATACATTATAGTTACCCAAATAACATAGATGTAAAGTATCATTTTTACAATACATGGTCCTTTAAAGTAATATTACGAATAACATTACTTGTGTCAATTCCTTTCCACATGATATTATGAATAATATATAAAGTCGGACTGTGTCATCTTTGTATTATATTTGTTTCTTGGTCTCTTAAGTAAATTATAAATATATAACTGCACTTCAGTTATATTGCATGCATTATAATTCTACTTTACCAAGGGGCCCATAAAATATCATCACTCATTATAAATGAGGGACAATGATACTATTGACATATAACTTTCTCCCGCACAACTTATATACAAGAAACTAATATTTTTATCACCACTTATGATAAGTAGCTTTTAATACTAATTACATTATATACTTCTCATGTGAAAAAGAAATACATCTCATATCTTAGAATTTCGG
Source organism: Carex rostrata (assembly GCF_964058835.1). Taxonomy (NCBI): domain Eukaryota; kingdom Viridiplantae; phylum Streptophyta; class Magnoliopsida; order Poales; family Cyperaceae; genus Carex; species Carex rostrata. Next base: position 4,738,036 of record NC_135949.1, read on the forward strand.
GACACAATGAAAATATTAATGACACTAACATAACCCATATAATGTTTTTATTCGTTAGGTCTGTTCAATATATGAAACCTTTCATATACTTATGTTATTAAACGATAAGCCTTTATCAACATTTGTAGAACTACAATGTACTTTAATCAACATGACAAACTTATCATAGTATATTAGTGTTCCATACTCAGTGTTTTAAAATGCGGCTGCATGGGCCGCATATGCGTATGCGGTCGGCAGCCGCGCTCAGAACGGCCATGCAGTCATCCCATGCGGTTTTGAGCATGCGACCGCATATGCGGTCCGAATATGCGGCCATCCGGAAAAAAAATGCATATGTGGATTAAAAATGCGGCCATGCGGTCCGAATATGCGGCCATGCAGTCCTCCCATGCGGATCAGCAGCCACCGTTGGATCAGCAATTTTCAAAGTGGCTTAATAAATAGTAAAAAAATTCAGAAAAATGTAAAATTTGGTCTCCAAGCACATATTAATATGGAGAACAAGATGAACGGTTCGGATCGACGTTTTGGATTTTAAAATTTTAAATTTGGACCGTATGCATACGAATGCACATTAGTCACACACACACTCTCTCTCTCTCTCTCTATATATATATATATATATATACGTGAATTTTTATTTTAAAATCTGCATATATAAATCCGCATGAAAATCCGCATATGCGTCCGCATACCGCATATGCAGTATGCAGTGGCATTCCGCATGCATGAACAAAACCGCATTTTAAAACACTGTCCATACTAATAACCAAGTTTGTAAATATTTTAGAGATTTATGTTTGTCATCATATAGAGTTCTATGGTTCAAGACCAAGAGCATCTTCTTGAACACTTCTATAGATAAACATAAATTTTATGGAACAAAATGCATATAACATCCAATTCATAAACATAACATGTAAAAGTGATCAACATAAGATAACTTTTAGAACACATATCTAACATTCACAACTTAAGCATAAATGTGTTTTGGCACCTCCGAAACCCAACACATTCTAGATATTATATAGTGTCATCCTCCAGGTAGGTCATATTATACCAGCTCACCACTGAATGTATTCGGTTTGTCTTTTAGTCTTCTTTGCTGCTGGTTCTTGTGGGGGGACACTTGTCGAAGGAGGAACATCTTCGGCTTGAATTTCAGAGACACTTGTCGAAGGAGTACCTCCTATAGGGGCAATGAATTGACTCGATGTAACAGAAGAAGTGCATCCATATGCATACGGTGGTGTCGATTGATGTGTTTCTTGTGGAATGAATATGTTTGGATTGTTTGAAGTATAATATAGTGCACTCATTTTGGGGAGTTGTTGATAATTTGGTTGTAGCATTGGGTCCCTTATTTGAAAATTATGTGGATAATTAGGTGGTGGCATTTGACGGAACTACCAGGATAATTATGTGGTGGCATTTGGGAGGAACCACCAGGATACATAGTTAACATATAGGGGCCAAAAATTTCGTGGGACATTCTCGCGGCAAATTCTTCCACCGAGTCGCAATGAGGAGTTGTCATTTTTTAAACCTATTCAAAAAAAATAAATGTAAATTACTTAACATATTCAAAATATAAATCTAACCGATTTTTTTAACCTATTAAAAATAAATCCGAATTTGAAAAATGAAATCTAACCTATTAAAAAATAAATCTAATTACTAAACATATTCAAAAAATAAATCTAACCTATTTATATAACCTATTAAAAATAAATCCAACATTTTCAAAAATAAAGCTAATCTATTTAAAAATAAATCTAACATTTTCAAAAATAAATCTAACCTATTCAAAATAAATCTGACATTTTTAAAATAAATCTAATATAACATATTTAAATTTTAACATTCAACAAATTTTAATCTAATAATCTAACCATATTCAAAAATATTTCTAACATTCAAAGATTTCTAATTATCTAACCTATTCAAAAATAAATCTAACATTATAAATAAAATCTAACATTTAAAATCTAAATAAATTCGAATTCAAAAATAAATCACAATTTGAAAAATAAAATCTAACATATTTTTTTAGCCTATTAAAAAATAAATCCAAATTTGAAAAATAAAATCTAACTTATTTAAAAATAAATGTAGTTACTTAACATATTCAAAAAATAAATCTAACCTATTTATTTAACCTATTAAAAATAAACCCGAATTTAAAAAATGAAATATAACATATTCAAAAATAAATCTAATTAACATATTCAAAAAATAAATCTAACATTTTTAGTAAACCACTAACATTCAATAAATCTAACATTCAATTTAAATTCTAAATTTCTCTACAAAAATAAATCTAACAAAAATTAAATCTAACATCAAATTTAAATTTTAAATTACTCTGCAAAAATAAATCTAACATTCAATATTTCAATCTAACAAAATTTAATCTAGCAAAATTTAATCTAACAAAATTTAATCTAGTAAAATTTAATCTAACAAAATTTAATGTAACATGAAATAAATGTAACTTTTAATCTCGCGGGAAAATCTTGGAGAGAATGAGAGATTGGAGAATAATGAAAATGAATTAAATTAACAACTATATTTTTTTAACAATAAAATTAAAATTGGAGAATAATGAAAATATTGAGATTGAGATAATGAGAGATGAAAATATTGAGATAGAATGTGAAAATTTGTGAGGGATGGGGGTTTATTTATAGAATTTTGTTTGGAGGGATTGAAATTTGAATTTTAAACAAAAAATTAAAAAAGGGTCAAATCAGGTAGGGTACGGATCAAATTCGAGTAGGATTTTGTTTGGGGGGAAATGGAGTATGAAATTTGAATTTTTTAAAAAAATCTAAAAAACAAAAAAGGGTCACGAGTAGGGACGGGTACCCTGGCACGGGTTCACGGGCACGGTCTCACTGGCACGGGTTCACGGGTATGCGGACCGGTCCGGGCAGATACGGGTATAGTTCGGTCCGGGTTCCCATGGATTTGTTCCCTAAATTTCGTTACTGGTCTATTTCAAACCCTCACCCGTGTACTCGTGCATACCTGGACACATACACGGTCCGATCGGGTAACGGACACGGACAAACCGGACTGGGTTTGACCCGTCCGGATTTAATCAATACACTAGTGTGACCTGCAGCAGTGGTGTGTTAGGCTTGTGTGCGTGCCTAGCTTGTTCTGTGCCGTGCTGGCACCTCCTTATGCCTTAGACGACACGCCATGTTTGAGCCTGCCGTGCACATGTCTGCTCGTGTGCCCTTTTTATTAAAATCCATGAAAAATGATACAAATAGTAATAAAATCGAAAAAAGATCAGTAAAGAATTCCAAAAAATTGAGAAAAAAAATCAATTAATATTTTGCTAAGTTGCAATTTTTCTTGGGTTCTTCAGCCTTGGGTCCGCCAATGGTTATGCACATAGAAAAAAGTAAAAAAAATAAATAAATTTAAATGTGGCTTATGCATTCCGATCCTGAAAAGTACGATTCTGAATGCTAGAATTAGTAACTTTGTCACTAGTTCAAAGATTCAACGGAGGCCAAGATGCGGTACTCTTGGTGTAAGAAATATGACTGAAATTATATTACTTTTTGTTATGCGTAAGATATAGCTTCAGAACATCTTAATCAGGGGCGGAATCAGGATTTGAATTTGAGAGGCTGAAATTTTTTGGAGTGTGTCAATCGGTATGCATATGTAAAAATTCATATGAAAATAACCATCTCAGTAAACAACTTCTGATTTTATGGGGGGTGCTTGACCCCCCTGCACCCCTCTAGTTTCGCCCCTGATCGTAATGTAAGCTTAGAATATCATGATGTAAGCTTTGTTGATCTTTTATTTCCTTTATTTTAAATTGATATTTAAATTAGATAATCCGAATAGAAATTCTTGCCGGTATCTCAATTAATGATGATTAATATTAATACCTTATGTACAAAACAATCATTAGAATTTTTTCTTTTTTATATTTTTCTAGATCCCTTTTGTTTGGTTTTTACTTAAAAGTATCTTAAATCCTAATTGTATAAATATGTATTCATTTATTGTTTATTACTAATTTCACTAAAGTAGGTCATCAAGAGAGCAACTCTATGTTCTTTGTAGCTATCTCTAATTGAAAATTTTAATTTCAAAATTTCAAATGATGAATTTAAACTTTCGAAACCCATATAGTTCATGAGTGACGCATTTACATACAAAATTTGTAAATATTCAAATTAATTTTATAAAATGTGAAGTGGTTTAAAAAATTATAATTTAATATTAATGCATTCATTTTTCATTGTTTTTTTTACCACTTGACTATATATTAAAATAATTCAAGAATTTATAAATTTGTATGTAAATATATCACTCATGAAGTAAATCAGTTTCAGCTATTTAGATTCGTCGTTTGAAATCAACTCGATAAATTTTGAAGATTCTTATATTGAGCTTAAAAATACCCTAGTTCTACTTCCATAGATAAATATATTTCATTATTAAACCTTCTTTTAACTAGTGTATTCACCCACTCAATTATTAAAAATTACATGCATATGGAAGTGATTTATGAAAAGAATAATTAAATTCTTGGAAGCAAACGGCACGGCAGTGCACCTCTAAGTCTGAGCTGGATTCCTTTTGGAGTAGGTTTTATACTTGAGAGAACAAACAAACAACATATTAGGTCACAATATAAACACAATTGCATTAATTTAAAAAATTTACAAAGCAACTGTTTCAACAACCAAAGAGAACAACAACACACGGAGATGATGAAGCAGTGATAAAGTTGTTTCAACAACCGACGACGGCTCCTTTAATTCTCTTCTCCCTTAATTTGTTTGATCTCCTTCCACTATATATTATTTTTAGCTACTACCAAGCCTTTCAAAAAAAAAAAAAAAATTTTAGCATACATGTGCAAATTTCTCATGGCACATTTATTTTACTATCTTATAAAATATAATCAAAGAAAAAAATTGATCATTATTATAAATATGATATTTATTATTGAAATATAGATATATTTGGGATTTGTTGAGCTTCTATCAAATAGTTTAGTAATCTTGACAGTTAATTAAGTTTAAACAAACTTTCTATGAAAAACAAATTAATATTAAAAATTGTCACTCACGGACTCACCCCATGTGCCAAAAAAGAAGAACAAACACTAAAATAACATTTTGTATATTATATTATTATTTTGATAAAAGTGGCAAACCATCTGTTTCATTAGAAACAAAATAATTCATACAAAGCTGATAAAATTAGAAATAATAAAAAAATTCTCAAAATGTGAAGCACCAAAAGAATATCTAAAACTAGAGTTTGGCTAGTATAACATCAGTGTCATTTCAACCTATATAACATCAACTCTAAAACCTATCAAATCGATTTCAAATGGTGAATCCAAACCGTTCAAATCGATCTACTTCATTAGTTGTGTGTTTACATACAAAATTTATAATTTTTTTAATTTATTTAGTATTAAGTCAAACGGTCAAATTTGTGAGTTTTTAAGTTAATTTTAATACATTCATTTTTCAATATTTTTACCGCTTGATTTGATACTAAAATAACTCGAAAATATAAAAGAAAATTGTATGTAAACACATCACTAAGTAACAAAACCTATTGCCAGGATAACTAAGTAACAAAAACATTAAGACAAAATAACCACAAGACAAAACACAAACAAATTATAGAGTAATATAGACTAATCATCTCTAACAATAAAACGAGAAGTAGAGGCACTAGCTAGCAAAAGAAGAACCAGAATCAGCTGTAGATGGATCAACCATAAAATCAGCATCAATAACATCATACTCAGCATGATGATGATGATGATGATGATAATTATCATTACTTTTATTAGTCTTAGTATTAGTAGTAGTATTATTAGTTATATGTAACCGTAGCAGTACGTATTGATACAACAGTCTCCACAATCGTGGGTTCATCTCCAATATACCTAATTGAACGGGGTAATTAATCGAAACACTTCTATAAAAAAAATGATAAGCAGCTACCTACCAACAAATATTAATTAAAAGAATATAATATTAATGATACAAATTAGAACAAAATAAAATAAATGCAAACTAACAAAATGAAGAAGTAAATGCATAAAAAGTTTCATGCATGACAAATTAATCTGAAGCATGCACCGTCCATTTAAAAACCAAAGGTTGGATTGGATCCGATTGAATAGTAAGTACTCAGACCTTAATTATTAACCATTTGATTTGAAACTTATGATCCTGATTAGTCAACAAAAGTCACATGGACTCGGTAAAACAGGAGAGGATCCGAACCGACCATTTATCTCTTGCATAGCTGGAAAAAATATTTCAAGTAGAGCAAAAAATTGCTACAAATTAAATGACAAAACTGTTAAATTATTTAATAGCAAAAGTTTCCAAGTAGAAGAAAACAAATATAAAGTTTGTTAATTTCTATACCCCTCAAAAAAATTTAGTCTACTATAAGGAAACGATCTCACAAAAAAATAATAACATTTCTATGATAATAATTTATTTGAGCATATATGAAGAGATATTGACTAATTAATTTCTCTTAAGATATATATGTTATATATATATTGACAACAAACCTACTTGATACTTATCAATTAGCAAAAAAATTATGATATAAGATATATAAAATAATGAATATATTCTCCATATTGTAGATAGGAAATATGTCAAATTTTGTTATCTAGTGATTCTATGATATCGACATTTGATCAGTAACTAAACACGATGTGTATCAAAACTATAAAGCATATGTATAATTTTACTCTTCAATGACGACAATCTTCTACTTGCATGCGTTGTCACGGATGTCAAATAAGATAGGTTGCAATGGACTCATAGTTAGAGAATTGACAATTGGAAATAAAAAAATTAATAATAACAACACCAATAACAACAACAGTAACAACAACAATAACAACAATAATAATAATGGAGGAGGAGGAATCCACTTACAACATTTGTAAGTTACAATATCTTACAATAATTTGATTTTGCAATTTTAAAAGTTCAAACAGTTGCTCCAAACCATTCAACATGATATCTATATTAAAATGTGCTTGGAGATAAAAGTTTACATTTTATTGAATTATTTTACAATTTATTAAGTATTTTACAAAACTGATGTTTTTAGACAATTTTGGACAAAAAAAAAACAGTTTTGTAAAATACTTAATAAATAGTAAAAAAATCCAAAAAAAATGTAATATTTTATCTCCAAACACATTTTAATATAGATATTATGTAGAACAACTTGAATCAACTATTTGAACTTTAAAAATTACGAAACTAAATTGTTGAGATATTGTAACTTACAAATGTTGTAAGTGTATTCCTCCTCGTAATTAATAGTAATATGCATGTATTACGTTCTTAAAAAATGAAGCTCAAAATTTGGCAAGAGAAAGTAATATTTGATTGTAATATGCATCAAATCAAAAAATATAAAGGCTTGCAAAAAATATTACCATAATATTATTCTCCTAAATTAAAAATTAAAAAATAAGTATATATTTTGAAATCTGAAAGGAAAAAAAAATTATATTTTTTTATGTTTCTTAATGAATTACTTAAAATGTGCCAACACTGAAATACTGAATCCAACATAAGATAATTACTATTTAAACATATGAAAAGGTCCCACAAAAGTATATAATTAAATGCATACCCCAATCATGTAGTATATATTTTATTTAAACTGTTTAAGTCACCATTCTCCCCCCTCCCAATTCCTCAGTCTCTTTCTCAACTTGACAAACACTTGAGAGAAAGCTACTCAAAATGGGCACAAGCCCCTTGACCATTACCTATTTTTTCATCATACAATGCCTCTTTTTATCTTCCCTTATTCCAACAACCTTTTCCCTTGACATCAGTTTAGGAGGGAAAGGAACCGGTATCAGCATTGGAATTGGAACAGGAACAGGCGGTTCCTCCCCGCCATCTCAGTCGAAATCGTATCCACAACCGAGCGATTTCAAGAGTTGTTTTCTTTACAACTCATATTTGGCGATACAAGAATTCAAGAAGACCATCACTTGTGACCCACAAGGGATTACTAATTCTTGGAATGGCACCGACATTTGTGGGTCATATTGCGGTTTTTATTGTGAAGCGCCGCCTGGTTATAGCAAAGATGTGCTCGCAGTCGCTTCTGTCGATTTCAACGGAAATGCTCTCAGCTCGGAGCATTTCGATGTACGTATGAGTTTCTAATTCTTGCTAGATAAATTCAGTTAAATTTGATTAATAATCTAGCTAGTGACAATATATATATATAGTGTCCATTATATCTTTTGATTTAATTACCAGCATACAATTTTGGGTAGCTAGGGAGACCATTTTATATTTTCTTTTTAATGTGTCTTTTCAAATTAGAATTTTATATATATGTGCAATGCGTTATATTTCTTGTCATTATAGATACTATATTATTCCTACTATTAATAAATTGCATAAATAAAAAATTGTAATATCACCTTCGTATGAATAGAAAATATAACTATAATTAATTGATATAAAAGCTGGTACCTTTCTTTTTTTCTTATTATTTCTTTTTGACTAACAGACAATTTCTATCTAATTTTCTGAGAATTATTGAAGGAGCACCTCAATATTTTAACAATTATTAGTCATGCATGCTGAATAACCATTTCAATCCATCAGCTCGTGACAGTATCAGCCAAAATACCTTTGACATATATGGTCAAACCTCAATATTTTAACAATTATATGGTCCCACCTCTTTGATTGTTTTTGATTGGATACATTGTTCCTCTCATTGGTTACATCTTGTCTGACATAAAAAAGACTACCAGTCAGTACTGATCTGCTCTTACATGTTTGTGTGTAGGAGTAGTGTCTCTACACACACACTGCAAATCTATATATTCACTGATTGATGACATGAGATGTAACAATTTGCAGGTGTTTGTTGGAAAGCTCACTGAGCTCGCGCTCTTCCACGCGAACTCGAACAATTTTACCGGCGGCACGCCGTACATCAACCAAAACGTTAACCCATACTTCTACGAGCTCGACTTGAGTAACAACAAATTGAAAGGCGGTTTTCCTCAGAATTCAATTCTATCAAACCTCACCTTCCTCGACCTACGGTTCAACACATACTCTGGTTCCGTGCCATCCGATGTGTTCGGCAAATTGCCTTATGCCATTGCCATATTTCTGAACAATAACAAGTTCAACGGCTATCTGCCAAGCAACTTAGGTTACTCGCCAGTGCAATACCTATCGCTCGCCAATAATTTGTTCACCGGCCCAATTCCTTCCTCCATTGGCTATGCCAAGAACCTCCTAGAGGTATACCATTCAAAATTAGCAACCAAAATTTTCAAAATTTTTTGTTTTTGGCGGTTAAAAAACAACAAAAAAATTATGATGCTTTAGAGAACCTAATTAAGATTAATCATATATATTTTAGGTGCTCTTCTTGAATAACCAGCTCTCAGGCTGTCTTCCTCCTGAAGTCGGCAAACTTGCGAAGCTTACAGTCTTTGATGCCGGTTTTAATTATATCACCGGTCCGATACCTTACTCTTACGGTTGCCTGCAGAAAATAGAGCAGCTCAACCTCGCTCACAATTCGCTATATGGCGAGGTGCCAGAGGCTCTATGCAAGTTGGCATGCACCGGCCACCTCATGAACCTATCCCTGTCATACAACTACCTGACCTCGCTCGGGCCCAGCTGCTGTGAATTGATAAAACAGGGCAGCAAAAAACTGGATGTCAGTAACAATTGTATTCCCTGGTTACCCAACCAGCGCTCCGCAGAGGAATGCATGCGGTTTGCAAAAAAACCGAAAACATGCCCGTGGAGTTCATACACGCCATGTTGGGGGGCAAGTAGTGAACAGATCAATTCAGTTTCGGCATCAGAAGAGAAGAAAGCGCCGGTGAAAGGAAAAGCCGGCATGCTTGGTAGGAAGTCGGGTTATAGAACCTATGGGGCGCTTGATGTGAGCCCCAAGCCAGGGAATTAAATTTCATGCTGCCATTTTCAGACTTGAATAATCAAATCTATGCTGTTGATTGAATTGATCAAGTGTAATTGAGCTTGTCTAGTGTAATTTGTTTTTGTTTGTGAGATTATTTCTAATTGGGCAACGTTATTTGTATCCATTCTTTTGCTTTTTGTGCCTTGTACATTTTTTTTTTTTAAATCTGTATTACGAGCCCCAAAACAACTAATTGTGATCCGGCCCAATGGGCCCATCTATTGTGGCCTTCTCATTTTTGGGTCTTAAAAGTTGCGAAATATTTTATTATATAAATATATTGGCCATCTAATTCCTCCTACTTGCACATAAATATTTTAAACAAATATTACATCAGAATGACAAACCCAATTGAATAGTACATATAGTTACTGAAAAGTTACTGAAATATTTTTTTATATAAATATAATGGCCATCTAATTCCTACTACTTGCACATAAATATTTTTAATCAAATATTACATCAGAATGACAAACCCAATTGAATTTTTCTATTATAAAGGCCACTAAGATGGATAGATATTAATTTCTTTTACATATTACTGTGTTAATGAAATTAGAACAAAGTTAGATTTTCATTTTGCTCCTTTCAATGTTTGTCCAAATATAAAAACTAAATTGGTAAATAGTAATTCATCAGTGACCGATTTTTTTTTGTCGCTATTGGGTTTTGCTATGCCCTGAGTATCAGCGACCAAAATAATTGGTCGCTGATACCAGAAGATCAGTCACTGATGTCCTGGGTATCAGCGACCAAAATAGTCGGTAGCTGATACTCTTTTGTCAATTTTTGAGTTTTTTTATTGATTTTTCCTCATTTAATTAGTACTACACGTACCAACATAAACATCGAGTAACAATAATATCTAAACATACAAACAATAAACAATATCTAAACATAAACAGTACCATCTCAAACATAAATATCGAGAAACAGTAATATAAATATCAAGTATCAAACATAAACAGTACCATCTCAAGTAATCTAAACAATATCTAAACATCTAAATAGTACCATCTCCACAGACATCTGACCAATCCCTATCATTGCCATCATCGTCGTCGTCATGATCCTCGTCATCACCGACGTCATCCTGAGGATCGGACATCGAGGCATGGTGCGAGCTCGAACCTCCCTGTGAGGATATAAGAAAGTAAACGTGTTAGTTGTTTAGATAATTAGGATTTAGGGTTTAGGGTCCACAATTAAAATATACTGAAAAATCAAATTTCATACCTGATCAGACGAAGAACATGAAGCCCTATGAGTCCTCTTCCCTCTGATCATCTCCTTGATTTGGGGCATAATAGATGATAATACCTGAGAAGATATCACATCGATATCCTCTTGTCTGAGGCGCAAAGCCATCGGCATAGAAGAATAGGACTGCGAAGAACGTGACTAAGTACTGCTAGACCCACCATCACAAAACATGGCTCACGTCTTGCTTGGAACATTAAAAATAAGATAATTAGTATTATCTTACAAATTTAAAAATAAATTTATAATTTTAAGGAATGTTTATTTTACCTAGCGCACTGAGGCCATAGTTATCGCCATGAGCATTCTTATCATCAATTGCTGAAGTGTACCAGACAGCGTCGTCAAAAGGGGGCCATATGCTTATGTCCTCTCCATACTTCTGGACCATAGCATTGTCATAATTTTTCTGCAAAATTTGTAAAATATAACAATAATGTTTTGTACAAGAAAGAATGAATTTTATAAAATGATGCTTATGTTCTATTACATGTGCCTTTTGAGCATTGCGCGAAATAAATTACTCCGTCTTCTTGCTCATATGGGTCGGCTTGAACAGCTCATCGGACCATCTGGGTTCGCGATTGTACTCAGACCTTATTAACCATTTGATTTGAAACTTATGATCCAGATTAGTCAACAAAAGTCACATGGACTCAGTAAAACAGGAGAGTATCCGAACGGACCATTTATCTCTTGCATAGCTGGAAAAAAAAAATTTCAAGTAGAGCAAAAATTTGCTATAAATTAAATGACAAAACTGTTAAATTATTTAATAGTAAAAGTTCCCAAGTAGAAGAAAACAAATATAAAGTTTTTTATGGTCCAGATTTGGCTGAAAAACAGCGATTTTCAATAAATCCAAAAAAATAGTAAAAAATTTCCAAAAAATGTAAAATTTGGTCTCCAAGCACATATTAATATAGAGAACAAGATGAACGGTTCGGATCGACCATTAGAATTTTGAAAAGTCGAATATTGAGCCGTAGCACGGGAGGCCTCTTAGCTACCCATAGCACCGTAGCCAACTCCAAACACGATGTGTATCAAAACTATAAAGCATATGTATAATTTTACTTTTCAATGACGACAATCTTCTACTTGCATGCGTTGTCACGGATGTCAAATAAGTTAGGTTGCAATGGACTCATAGTTAGAGAATTGACAATTGGAAATAAAAAAAAAAAAACAACAATAACAACAATAATAATAACAATAACAATGGAGGAGGAATCCACTTACAACATTTGTAAGTTACAACATCTTATAATAATTTGATTTTGCAATTTTAAAAGTTCAAATAGTTGCCCCAAACCATTCAACATGATATCTATATTAAAATGTGCTTGGAGATAAAGGTTTACATTTTATTGAATTATTTTAGAATTTATTAAGTATTTTACAAAACTGATGTTTTTAGACAATTTTGGATCAAAAAAAATAGTTTTGTAAAATACTTAATAAATAGTAAAAAAATCCAAAAAAATGTAATATTTTATCTCCAAACACATTTTAATATAGATATTATGTAAAACAGCTTGAATCAACTATTTGAACTTTAAAAATCACAAAATTGAATTATTAAGATGTTGTAACTTACAAATGTTGTAAGTGGATTGCTCCTCATAATAATAATAGCTTAGATATGCATGTATTACGTTTTTAAAAAATGAAGCTCAAAATTTGGCATTTAGGTTCGCGATTGTATTCATTCTCCTATTAAGAATTTGAAAGACAATTTCAATTAAAAAATATATTATCAAGGTTAGTTCAATTCGATTCAATTGAAACGAATATTGACTAATTTAATGAAAAACAACTTACGAAGCGATGTTTGTGAACAAGCATGTTCACAGAGCCCGTTGTGACACCTGAACTTTCTCCAGCTACGGCCCTATTGATTCTATTTCGCTCGTTCCTCTTAGCAAATCGGTCACTGCACCAATAATCGCAAACTCTGGGCCAGCTATCAGGCATGATCCACTCGTGCGGGTGAGGCACTGAAATGCACCTTCCACTCCTGAATGCAATCTTCATATGACTGTGTCGTTGCGAGCTTGGCCTTGTTCAACATGTTTTGCAACTGTCTGTCCGCTATCTTCCTGAAAGTATCAGAGGCCTCGTTTTCATCTTCCTCCTCGGCGAACTGGTAGTGCTTCTCCAATGCATAGTTAAAAACATCGTTGGTTAGCTTAAAAAAAAAGAAACAAGTAATTATTAGAGATTTTTAAAAGAAATTTTTTCTCACAAAAAACTCTCCCTTGATACATGTCTGAGTCTTCTCGGGGAAATCAGTCTATTTGAAAAATGGGTATGTTCTGGCCCTGCATCAAAAGTTATACAAATATAAATAATTATTACAATCACTACAATTAATGCATAATTATAACACATACAAAAAATGAATATTACCTATATCCCGTCATCCTAAGCACTGGTCTCTGCTCTGGATCCCACCTTTTCCTTTCTACTCGGCGCCATATCTAGAATGGAGATGATAAAAAACAATTAGTTTTACAAATAATTTCAAAAAAAAATGATACATTGCATAAATAGTTTTTCCAATTAAAAGTAAAGTTAAATAGTATATATAGTTACTGAAATCTCCGGTATACTGATATAAAGTTAAATAGTACATATAGTTACTGAAATGTTCGGCAGTGACAATTAAATATATAAATTTACAACATAATAACTGATGTATATATGCAAGCATTGATTTATAATGTATTTGAACAACAAAACAAAAAATGTACATATTATGCAAGTATTAGTCTGCGTAAGCTTTAGTATCAATGCAAAAGGAATTTGATTTACATACAAAATAATGTTAAGAGAAATTGGTGCCCGGAAAAATAATTCCCCCTAACATATATGATTTGTACCTATCCAAAAACATTATTACATTTGAGAGGACACCACAGTAATTTTTGGTGTCAGAAAGTGACTTGTATGAATCAAAGTTGACTTGCAAATCAGCATCTTTTGCATGGAAGATAAATTAACTATTCAAGAGGAAAAATATACACTGCGTGTCATCATAATAAGTAAATGTAATATGTATTGCTAATGATTATTTCTCTTTTACATCACCCAACTATTGATGTCCAGTTTCATATAGAAATTACAATTCAGTCGACACAAAAAAAAAAAAAAAAAAAACAGCGAGCACCTGTGCAAAATTCTCCTTTTACCAGTATGTAGAGTACAGGATTCACAACATGCAACATCACAACTTATCCAGATATAGCCCTTCTTAATTAGTACTGAAATTCGCATTTTTAAATTAGAAAAATATCAATCAATATTCAAATTTTGAAAGCGAATGCAGTTTTGGTATCACAGGTTTCAAAACGATTATATTTAAACATTAGTAATGGATGACATATGCCACATATAGATAATTCTACCTGTCATCGAACTCAGAAATTTCAAATAGTCTTCAACTACATTTATTCAGCTGGATTACTCAGATTTCAGTGTCAGTTATCAAATTTATAATGGTACACTACCAAAAGAATTCTTACTTACAGAAAGTCAATATAATTGAAGTCCATTTTAAAAAAAAAAAAAATTGACTCCAATTTTCACTATTAAATTATGTAGACACATGGGTGCTACTTTTTTTTTTTTTTTTTGCAAAAATCAATAGTGAAGAAGCACTTGCCAGATTATACTTCATAAATTTGTACGGTAAGAAAGTCTTATTTGAGTCCAGTATTTAATATTCTTTCCTAGTGAAATTGAGCACACCTAAATACCAATGTGCAAATCCACGGTTGAAAGTGAGGAAGATTTACAAGTTTTCATAATAATAACTTAGTTTTATCATTGAGGCCGATCAATTTCTTATCTGAGTCTAGATCACAGTGACAAGATTCGTGAATAATTTGGATTTGAATCCTCTCCGAAGAAATCCACGTATTTTTCAGTTTCTCGAGTTTTTTTTTCTAAATTTTATAAATTATTCGTGAATTATTTTCGAACTAAAAAAACAAAATTTTCTTTTTTCTCTTTTGTGATACTTATTTCTAGTCGGAACTCAATGTTGTATAATTCCGAATTATTCTCAAATTATAAAATTAACTCCACCAAATATTTTTAAAAATTATTCATTTGTCACTACGTTTCTGGATGTGTCTTTTCTGTGCTGCACTTAAAAATAATAACGCTTTTTTCATGAATCCGTATAGTGTTTCTCCGTAGGCAATTAAATGAGTAATTAAAGAAAAAGAAAAAAGTTTGGTAAGGTGCGCGAGAAAATGAGAGAGTATCCTCTGCATTAACTCAAAAGTAAAACTTTTGAGTTAATAAATGTTTATCGTCCGATCTGTCTTAAGATTCGTGTGGAATGATCTGCACTAATATTGAAAAGGTACCGGATTGGCTCCATTTAAAATCCGACGGTTTAGATTCATTAACTCAAAAGATTCCCTTTTGAGTTAATGCAGAGGATACGAATTGGGAGAGAATCCACCGAACCCCATAGAGATACTTCTGAGTGAGTATCCTCTGAGATATCTCAACTTTTGCGTGACTGACGTGTCCGGTGCATATTCGGGGATGATTTAGGGGTCAGTATTATGTGTGCTTTGAGATTTGTGTAGAACGTATTTAAACGGTTGAGATTTTCCATAAAGTCACGCAAAGTTTGAGATATCTCAGAGGATACGAATTCGATACTTCTCGGCACATGATAAGAAATGGATAACTCGGCTCACGCTCCGCACGAGAGTCAAGTGCAAGTGGCAAGGCATCAGAGGGCCCAGAGGTCAGAGGACAAAAATTTCTGCTGCTCTTACGCTCTCTTCCTCTTTATATGTATGGACGGATTGGGTTCGGATTGGCCACCTCTCATCTCCTCCTCCTCTTCCTCTCTCGGTTGATTGAGTACCGCTATAATTTATCTCTCTCCTCTTATTTGTTGCTTCGTTGTTTATTTACAGTATAGTTATTTACAATCTGTTAAATTTCAATTAACAATCTTGTCTCTGGTCCTTGATTTGAAATCAGTCTTGAATCTTAATTTCATTTTCAGAACTGGGTCATGCCCCCGAGGTGCTTGTGAAAATGCGCTCAGTGCTTTGCCTGACCCTCTTCTAACCACACAGTTCAGGTGCGTTGCATTGTATTAATATGATTGGGTGGTTCAACTTTACAATGTTTAAGCTACATTTATCTTTTACAAGTTACAACCCAAAGCTTCTTATGTTTTCATTTAGCCAGTTTAATGGCTATATATCTATCATTCAGTACTTTATTATTCCCATCTGTAAATAATTGTTCAACTTCAAATCTGTTTTGAGTGCTTTAAAATTGAAGCCCATATATCACAAGGTAGTC
Organism: Carex rostrata; assembly: GCF_964058835.1. Taxonomy (NCBI): domain Eukaryota; kingdom Viridiplantae; phylum Streptophyta; class Magnoliopsida; order Poales; family Cyperaceae; genus Carex; species Carex rostrata. The sequence goes on from NC_135949.1 coordinate 4,754,668, forward strand.
TGTAGTATCTATAGACAGCTATCAGAATTACCTCAACAATGTATATTGAGAAAAACCAGATATAATTTACATTTGAGTATTTGGTGGATAAAGCCTGTTCATTGGCTGTTTTTTAAGGTCCATATTCCTCTAGAATATGACACAATATTTGGACAATTTCAATAACCAAAATTGCATTGTTGTTCATTATCTGTGTTAATGATGGACTATTTTTTAATGCAGTAATAGAAAATAGACAGGTGTGCTTGTCACTCATAGGAAAGAAAAACTCAAACCTTGTTGGTTAAGATGGTGCATGCTTTGTCCCTTGCCACCTTTTCATCACTTTCACCTTTAGCTTCCCTATCCCTATCTCAGCCTCAATCTCGATCGGCATTCCCATCCACATCGGCTTCTTGTCATAGGCTCTGCCTTTTCTGCTATGCCGTCCCCCAATCCAAATCTCAATCTCGAAACATCACTAACAACTCAAAACCACCAGAATCTACAATTAATTTCCCCAATTACACAAGTGCTAGCAACATTCTTGGGAAGACTCAAAGAAAGCCACATCAGCAGCATTACAAGGGGAAGGGGAAGCTGGGAAAGGAGGGTCCAATTTCTACCCAAGAGGCACTTAACCGTTTTCATTCTTTGTTGGCACTCCATCCAACATCCGTCCATCCCTTCAACCAGCTCCTGGCTGCCTTGGTTAGCAACAAAACCTCAAGCGACTCTTACCCCGCCATCTTTTCCCTCTTCAACCGCTTAACCCAAACTGAAGGAATCCGTCCTGATAAATATACCTATGCGTTCATGATTCAATTCTGCGTTCAAACAAGTCGGCTCAGCCTAGCTTTTGCTTTTCTCGGACGGCTTCTCAGCGAGGGTCTCAGAGTCAACACCGCGACCTTCACTCCATTACTGAAGAAACTTTGTTCTGAAAATAGGATCCATGAGGCTGCAGCCATAGTGTTATACAAAATGCCTAAGATGGGATGCATACCAAATGTGATCTCATATAGTGTTCTTATCAAGGGATTTTGCTCCAATGGCAAGACTCGTTTAGGCCTTCAGTTGCTTTTTAAAATGGTTAAACATGGTGGTGAGTGTGAACCCAATGTGATCACGTACAACATAGTTGTAGATTTTCTCTGCAAGGAGGGTAAACTCACCAAGGCCTTTCGTTTGTACAGACAGATGTATTCCGCTGGGGTTATACCTGATACTGTGACATACAATACGTTAATTAATGGTCTATGCAAAAAGGGGGCATTTGACATGGCAGAAGAGTTGATACAGTCCATGATTTCTGAAGGTCATGAGCCTGATATTGTGACTTACAGCACCCTTATTGGTGAGCTGTGCAAGAAAGATGAAATTGAGAAGGCAAAAAAGTTGCTGGTTGACATGATTTCCAAAGGAAAAGTGCCCGATGTCGTGACTTACACCACTCTTATTGATGGGCTGTGTAGGAAAGGCGAAATTGAGAAGGCAAAAGAGTTGTTGCATGACATGACTTCCAAAGGGCTGAAGCCCGATGTTGTGACCTACAATGCTCTTATAAATGGTCTGTACAAGAACGGTCAATTTGAGAACGCAAAGGAGTATCTGCATGACATGATTTCTAAAGGGCAGGTGCCTGATGTCGTGACTTACAGCATTCTTATAGATGTGCAGTGCAAGACCGGTGAAGTTGAGAAGGCAAAGGGGTTGTTTCATGAGATGATTTCTAAAGGGGTGGAACCCAATGTCGTGACTTACACCACTTTTATGAATGGACTGTGCAAGAATGGTGAATTTGAGGAGGCAGAGGAGTTGCTGCATGAGATGATATCCAGAGGGCAAGTGCCCAATGTCGTAACTTACAACACTCTTATGGATGGTCTGTGCAAGAAAGGTGAAATTAAGAAGGCCGAGGAATTGCTTCATGATATGATTTCCAAAGGGCAGGTGCCCGATGTTGTGACTTACACCACCCTTATTGATGGGTTGTGTAAGAAAGGCGAAATTGAGAAGGCAAAAGAGTTATTGCATGACATGATTTCCAAGGGGCAAGTGCCCAATATTGTGACTTACAACACTCTTATGAATGGTCTGTGCAAGAATGGTGAATTTGAGAACGCAGAGGAGTTTCTGCATGACATGATTTCTAAAGGGCAGGTGCCTGATGCCGTGACTTACAACACTCTTATGGATGGTCTGTGCAAGAAGGGTGAAATTAAGAAGGCAGAGGAAGTGCTTCATGAGATGATTTCCAAAGGGCTGGAGCCCGATGTCGTGACTTACACCACTCTTATTGATGGGCTGCGCAGAAAAGGTGAAATTGAGAAGGCAAAAGATGTTTTGCATGACATGATTTCCAAAGGGCTGGTGCCTGATGAATTGACTTATACCACTCTCATTGATGGGCTGTGCAAAGGTGAAATTGAGAAGGTAAAAGAGTTGGTGCATGACATGATTTCCAAAGGGCTGGAGGCCTAGTTCGTGACTTCGAACACGTAAAGGGTGAGAACTTCATTGGTGTGACCTGCAGCAGTGAAGTGTTAGGCTTGTGTGCCGTGTGTGCATGCTCAGCATGTTCTGTTCCGTGCAGGCACCTCCTATGCCTTAGACGTGATGTGCCTGAGCGTGTTGAGCAGCACAAGACGACACGCCATGTTTGAGCCTGGCGTGCACGTGTCTGGCTGTGTGTGCCCTTTTATATTTAAATCCAAGAACATTGGACAACATAGTAACATAGACAATGTTTTGCTAATTTTCAATATTTTTTTTTTCAGACTTTGGTCCTGCCAGTATATCCTCACGGTCGTTGGCACTACAGGTGGACAGAATAATTGTCCAGTGTGCTAAAAAAATTCTGAAATGTCAGCTCCAGCCGATCATCCGTGTCATCTCCTCGGGAACAAGCAATTGAGTAGAATTAATGAGAGACATCAGATGAGAGAAAAAAATATTAAACAAATTAATTGTGTACAAATCTTAATCGATTGTGACTGGCAGTGCATAACAAGTATTGCCTCTCATACTGTCCCAGCAAAAGTTGGTTGCTTAAAAGACATTTTTTTTATGTAAAAATTATATTTTTAGATGATAAGGCAGAGGAAAGAAAAACAAGGCCGGCTGTTCTCCATTAACTGAATAAACTTTTTTTTTTTAAATTGCATTGTATTTAAGCATAATTTAGTTTAGTGCTAAAAAGGAAAGTATTCAATAAAAACAGAATCGGTATATATAAATATATAATAGCGCCTTAATGAAGGACGACAGCTTGATCTGTTCTATCTATATATTAAGTATGGTAATGTGTGGCTGAATTTTTATCATCCAGGATTTATAGGAGAGAATGAGTAGGAACAAAGACAGAGTTAGACTTATGAGGGTCAAATATGAATGTGGATTAGTTATATAATTTTTTTTTGCTGCGAATGAGGATTAATATTATCATATGTATAACATTTTATCTTATATTATATAAAAAAATCATGTATAAGTACAAAATAATTCAAAATAAATGAAAGTTAATTGAGTCTCATTTCTTGAATATAGCTCCGGCTCTTAGTAGGAAAGAACTTGGTTAAGGTTTTGAGAGTAGTATGTAATATAATTCAACTGTTTTCTTTACAATGAACGGGCATTTATGCAATTATGCTTTTAAATAAAAAAATAATAAAAAAAAAAGATATTAAGGGATCTGCATATTTGCTCAGCATCAGTCCCGTGATTTTAACTTTAGACCGCTCCAATTAGACCGCTAAAGAACCAAAAAAAAAAAAAAAACTTTAGACCGCTCCAATTAGAATATGGGCCGAATAAGAATATTGGTCAATTTGGCCCACGCCAGTAGTGTACGGAGATCTTTACGATTCGCGCTAATATATAACAAACGGATAGGATTTAGTGCGTTAATGCAGTTGATATGAATTCGATTATATTATTAGTTTCTTTCGTTTGACTAGACTCAAGCTCCGCACAAAGTGCCAAGGCGTCAGACACTCAAAGAGGAGACAAAAATCTCTGCCACTCTTACGCTATCTCTTCCTCTTTGGCTTCCTGCCTTGCTTAGATTGTACGGACGGTTTGGGTTGGGATTGGCCATCCCATCTCTTCCTCTTCCTCTTCCTCTTAGTTTCTTTCCTTTCATTAGGCTCAGGCTGACAGCCTCAGGCTAAGTTCAAGTGCCAAGGCGTCAGAGGAAATAAAGCCTCTGCTTGCTTCGAATGTACGGACGGATTGGGTTGTGATTGACCACCCCATCTCTTCCTCGTCCTCTTTCGGTTGATTGGGTACCGCTCTAATCTCTGTCTCTCCTCTCCTTTATCATTTCGTTGTTTATACTTTATTTAAAGTCCAGTCAATTATAATCTGTTAATTTTCAAATAGCAATCCCATCTCTGGTTCTTGATTTGAAATTAGTCTTTATTTCATTTCAGAACCGGGTCATGCACACAAGGTGCTTGTGGAAATGCACTTTAGTTTGGAAGATGAAGCAATCTCTAGAGAAAACTAGAGAGAAGTATCAGTGACTAATTACCTGACGCTCTTCTAACCCCATAGTTCATGGGACCCGTATCCTCCCAGGTACCTGACTCTAGCAAATTGAAACTGACGGTCCAGATTAATCCCGGCCGGATCAAACTCAATCCGGTTCCTGTGGAGACTGTAGGGGTCCATTTTGAGATTCGTGCCAGGCTAAAAGAACCATCCGATTGTAATTGTTCTCAGTCAGGTAACCTGAGGGGATGTGAATTCTAGTTCATGTGTGTGCGTTGTATCATTCTGCTTTGCAGTCTAGGGTTGGGCCCTTAATTCCCCTATCCTTAAAAAATTAAGTCTGTTTCGAGGGCTTTAACATTGAAAACCATATGTCATGAGGTAGTCAGTGGTATAGACAGCTATCAGATTGCACTCAACACTGTATATTGCAGAAAATGGATATAATTTACTTCGATATATATTTCAATTCTTATGTTACATTTAATTAATGGGTGGATAAAGCTTCTTCAATAGCTGTTTTTTATGGTCCATATTCCTTTAGAATATGACAATATTGGACAATTTTGAATAACCAAAATTGCATTATTGGTCATAATCTGTGTTAATGATGTACTATTTTGTATTGCAGTAATATAAATCAGGCAGGCATAGCTGTCACCTGTAAGAAAGGAAAGCTCAATCTTGTTGGTTAATTTTACAAAGACTGGGAGTGAAGTCAAATAAGAATAAGATGGTGCATGCTTTGTCTCTCTCCCCCTACTCTTCACTTTCACCTTTAGCTTCCGTGTCCCAATCTCAGTCTCAATTCCCATCAGCATCCTCATCCCCATCCAAATCAGCTTCTTGCCGTGGCCTCTACCTTGACTGCTGTGCTGTCTCCCATTCCAAATCTCAATCCCAAAGAATCACCAACAATCCAAAACCACTACCATCTTCAAATAATTTCCCTAGTGACACCAGTGGTGGAAGCATTCCTGGGAAGATTGGAAGGAGACCACATCAGCAGCATTACAAGAGGAAGGGGAAGCTGGAAAAGGATGAGATGGAGAGGATACACCATAATGCGGGTCCCATTTCTACCCAAGAGGCGCTTCGCCGTTTTCACAATCTGTTGGCTCTCCATCCGACCTCAATCCATCCCTTCAATCAGCTCCTGGGTGCCTTGGTTAGCAACCAAACCTCAAGCGACCCTTACCCCGCCATCTTTTCCCTCTTTAGCCTCTTAACCCAAACTGAAGGTATCCATCCTGATAAATATACCTATGCAATTATGATTCAATTCTGTGTTCAAACGAATCGGCTCAGCCTTGCTTTTGCTTTTCTGGGACGGCTTCTCAGGGAGGGTATCAGAGCTAATACTGTGACCATCAATCCATTACTCAAAGGCCTTTGTTCTAAGAATAGGATCAATGAGGCTGCAGCAATAGTGCTCTACAAAATGCCTAAGATGGGATGTACACCCAGTTTAATCTCTTATAGTATTCTTATCAAGGGGCTTTGCTCCAATGGCAAGACTCTCTTAGCCCTTCAATTGCTTTTTAAAATGGTTAAACATGGTGGTGAGTGTGAACCCAATGTGATCACATACAGCACAGTTGTAGATGTGTTATGCAAGAAGGGTGACCTCACTAGGGCATTTCGTTTGTACAAACAGATGTATTCTGCTAGGGTTAGACCTAATATTGTGACATACAATTCGTTGATTTATGGTCTATGCAAGAAGGGGGCATTTGACAAGGCAGAAGAGTTGCTACAGACCATGATTTCTGAAGGTCATAAGCCCAATGTTGTGACATACAACACTCTTATTAATGGGCTATGCAAGAAAGATGAAATTGAGAAGGCAAGCGCATTGCTAAATGATATGATTTTCAAAGGGCTGGAACCCGATGTCGTGACATACAACTCTTTAATGTATGGCCTGTGCAAGAAAGGTGAAATTGAGAAGGCAAAGGAGTTGATGCATGATATGATTTCCAAAGGGCAGAAACCAGATGTCGTGACTTATACCACTGCTATAGATTGGCTGTGCAAGAATGGTGAAATTGAGAAGGCAAAGGAGTTGATGCATGACATGATTTCCATTGGGCAGGAACCGGATGTCGTGACTTATACCGCTCTTATGGATGGGCTGTGCAAAAAAGGTGAAATTGAGAAGGCAAAAGAGTTGCTGCATGACATGATATCCCATGGGCCGGTGCCCAATGTTGTGACTTACAACACTCTTATAGATGGGCTGTCCAAGAAAGGTGAAATTGAGAAGGCAAAGGAGTTGATGCATGACATGATTTCCAAAGGGCATGAACCGGATATCGCTACTTATACCACTCTTATAGATGGGTTGTGCAAGAAAGGTGAAATCGAGGAGGCAAATGAGTTGCTACTTGAGATGATTTCCAGAGGGCAGGAACCCGATGACGTGACATATTCCACTCTTATAGATGGGCTGTGCAAGAAAGGTGAACTTGAGAAGGCAAAGGAGTTGCTGCATGACATGATTTCCCGAGGGCAGGAATCCAATGTCGTGACTTATACCACTCTTATGGATTGGCTGTTCAAGTAAGGTGAAATTGAGAAGGCAAAGTTGTTGCTGCATGATATGATTTCCAAAAGGGCAGGATGCCGATGTCGTGATTTACAACACTATTATAGATGGGCTGTGCAATAAAGGTGAAATTAAGAGGACAAAGGAGCTGCAGCATGTTAGAAACGGAGAAGTGGAGAACACTATTAGCTACACAATTCGGGAAGGAGAAAAAAAAGGGTCGAAGCTGGGAGCTGTTGTGTTCTGTCGCCCAAATGCAATTAAAAGTACTGACTGAGAGAGCTCATTTGGAAATGAGACACAGCAATTATTAAAGTGGGTCCTGGCGACAGCGAAACACTGGAGACGTCCGGCGCTGAAGCAACCAATGATAAAACATTCATCTCTTTTAGTAGTTTGTCGTTAAAATAGAATGGCAATCTTTTAAATTATTTCTCGTTTTCATCAGCTATTAAAGGGCTGTCAATTGTAAAGACCAGTTATGTGATTAATGAAATTACTTCTTTGTTCTCAATTCTCTTATTCTTCCCTGTCTCTTCTGTCTCAATTCTTCCAAATTCTCCCAATTTAGTTTAATTGTGTGAAATTCGAGGGAGCCAGGTTAAGAAATTGATCAGTGAAAGTCAGAAAAATGAAGGGCTTCAGCTTCAGTGACCAGTGTCTTTAATGATTTTCATATCTGGGGTCATGTAGTTCTTCTGGTCACCTCGTTCTCTAATGGTTCTTTTGGCAATGCTTGAACATTCTTGAATATAGGTTTGAAGAGAAGTTTGGATGCCATATGTTCTGTTTCCTATTAGCATTTACCATGCATTGTAAAATGTTGTATGGCAGTAAGCAGTAGTTGTGTGAATACTTCAGTTGGGAACTTTAGGTGTTGAAGATGCGGATTTCATTAGTTCTTTTAGGTTCATATTTTGAGGCTGCTGAACTATATTTTCTGGCAGAAACTGGAATGGTTCAATTATTACAGAGGCATTTCATTTTGTTTGTTTTTCTAGCTGAAGTTTGGGTCTTCATTAGTCTATTGTTTGTTATGTCTTTGATTATCTGTGAAACTTCTGTTGTTTAAATATAGAAAATTATTTGAGAAATTCTTTTGTCATGAGAAAATGGAGTTGTATCGTCTGTCTACCTGTTCCAAGGTTTCAACATAAGATTAACGGTATTAAAGACCTCTTTAGAAAAAAAAAACAAAAAAAAACAAAAACAAAAACAAAAACAAACTGGATGTGATCCTATTGTCCTACAACTCTTTAACCTGTTGCTCTTGTTAAGTGATCTACATGCATCGTTTAATGAAAAGTATTTCAGTACCTTGTTGACAGAACTGTTTCAGAGGCACTTCTGTCTACAAAAAAGAACGTTGTTAGAGACATTTACATATCAGCAGCAATCGCTAAACAATTATTAATCCCACATTCCCAAAGAAGACAATTTTGCTTATGTTTGTTTCTCCTTTTACAATTCCAAAATGAATTCTCCCAAGAAGTAGAAACAATGATACGTTCAAGAAAACCATAATTATACCAAAAAGAATGAAAAGAAAGAAACCAAAGTTATACATCCCTTTTCTTTTTCAAAAAGACTAGATTACAATAATGTAATATTTGCAAACAAATACTATATACAAACAATACTTTGCTATAGAGAAGTCCCTCCTGGCAAAGAACCCATAAGAATAATTGGGCTCTTATTTTTAGGTTTCCAAATTTTATCAGGCATTGCCTTTGAAATTATATCAGAAAAAAATCCAGATGTAGGATTAGAACTAGAAAGCGAGAGTCTGTTTAGTAATCCATCAGACTGACGAGCTGGGCCCGCTGTCCTGTTATTGTCAGAGACAACAGCCTTTTTGCAAGAACAACCCTCAAGCATCATGAAGCAATTGGCATGGTAGATGGACCCACATAAAGAACATTTCTCTGCTTCTGTTTCCTGTTTAATTATAATTTAACAAAGGAGAATAGGCAGTTAGAATAAGGGAAAGTTTCAAAGCTGTCCCAGCAAAAGATAAAATATGATGCACAATTGCACCTCTCTAAACATAGAAATAACAAATGTGTCCCTAATTTATTTAGACCCATATTGTATGTCATTTGACTGCATTTGTAAAGAGAAGGTAAAAAAAAAATTTAAGGAAAAATAAGGGGCATTCACAAGTTTATTTTTTCCTTATTAAACTTGCAGGATATATATATTTTTTTACATTCTGTACAGGCGAAGTGCCTTGTGTTGTAAGTGAGAAGGGCTCTCTTCTTTTTTATTATTGTTGGTCAAAATTGAGATATGCTCTTATACTTGATAAAATAAACAACCCCTTGTCTATCAGGAGCTATTACTAGGTTTTATTCGAAGCTTATATTCTGGTATGGCCATCCAGTTAAGGGAGTCTGGTAACACTGTACCATTACTTTGCATTATTTTGGTAGGTATCATTCATAAGATAAACATAAAAAATGTGCATGTGCCCGTGTCTGTGTCTTGGGAAGAGAGAGAGAGAGAGAGAAAAGGGGAGAAGGGGGGAGACCTGGAAAGGGAAAATAAGAGAGAAGGGGTCGTGACAAGAACTTCTAGCTGCACAAGGTACCCCTGCATCATAGCATACCAGACACTGTTGTGTGATGTGCTCTTCTATCTTTTTGTGTAATCTCTCGACCATCACAGGAAAGCCAGCAAACACCCCCTTGGAGAGGTCCACAAGGTCTCTTAGGGCAAAAAAGTCATTGCACTCTAGCAAATACCTACGCGCCCGAAGGCCCTTCTCCACCGAATTTCTAAAGGGGCACGTGATGTATGGAAGCATGGCTGCTATCTTCTTGCGCAAACCCATTATATGAAGCAATGCCGGCACTTTTGAAAATAAAAAAGGATTAACTGCACTAACACACAGCATTGGCTGATCGTTGATCGATTCTAGGTATGCCTTTGCCAATTGAGAAACCGGGTACAGGGTGAAATCCCACCCATGCAGGACCCGACCCAGTATGACTGCAGTATCATTCACATGGCAGACGGCACAGAACAACTGTCCGGTGTATTCGCATAACCTAAAATTTTGGCTCCACCCGACTGTTTGTGCCAGCCCCTTGAGAAATGTGCTCTCTAAGTTCAACGGCTGGCGGCAGCCCGCACAGGTGTAGTGTTGCAACTCCAGCAGCTGCCTGACTGACTTGTGGGCCCGCACCTCCACCACAAGAGATATTTTTTTCCCCATTGAGCTAGATGGAATGAGGTTTTTTCTTGGTGAATTGGAAGGAATTAGGGAGGAAGTCAGAGTTTTACCTGGGGATAAAAAGGTGAGGAGCGGAGTGGGGGTCCCAAAAGGGTAATTTGAGGTTATAACAGAACCTAGGCATTCTTGTAAAAGAACACTTCTATCAGCTATTACTGTTGGAGATGAGTTACCAAACACCTTTTTCGACTCATTCTCTACATGGGACCATGGTAGAGGGAGAGTTAAGCCGTGTGCAGTAAAGAGTGCTTTTAACTGCCGGTAAAGTGTATAGAAGTCACGATACCGTCTCTCTACTTGCCAGAAGTTTGAACCACTCCGTACCTTGAATATATATACAGTATATTCCTTAACGCCAACAAGTCTTTCGCCAAAAGATACATCTCCTTTCTTTTGTTTTGCACCTATGAGCTCAACTGAGTCGATACTCCTAGGGTTTCTTCCAATAAGGTATGAATCATCGGTACCAGAAGTGGAGGCGGAGCTCCCTCCTCGGGAGTGGTGAACCAACAGGGAGGTTGCATAAGCATTGTATTGGTTGTCAGTATTTGATCTAGGTGAGTGAGATTCTGAGTCAAGCAAGATTTCTTCCATCTCTAGGACCATGTCATCCAATGAATTGTCGGTACCACCATTCTTGTTAACCTTCCATAAGGATTATGAAATATTAGACTTTTCAAATATTTAAAAGCAAACAAAGTATAGTACAAGGCTTTATGCAAAGTACCACTTATCAAGGACAAGAGGTGGATCCGGGGTGGTGACTGGACCTAACATATTGCCTTCTCTTTCCATCCCTTTGTGTCATTTCTCCCAAAGAGCCCGTATATTTGCTTCGAAATCCAACCTTTAATTTATTTATTTTTGGTGCCCATACTTTCTAGATGTGAACCTATCCTATAGATTTGGGGCACAAATGAGGATCTAAACAATGGGTCTCAATTAGAACTTTTATCTAACAGACAGGAAATCATTAAATTAAATTATCCGTTCTTGTAAAGATAACAAATACCTGATCAATTCCTTTTAATTCGATCTCAGATTCTGTATTTTTACCACCAGTTGTAGTGATAGAGGGTCCGTTCTCAATCTCCTTCCCTTCAAATTTTCCATTCAGAGGTCCTAAACCCTCAGATACTTTCATCCCCTCCTCTTTCTTCTTTATATTTTCACAAGAACTATTACCATTACTTTCGTTCTCTTTAGCGAGAGCAAGCTGATTCCCTTCTTCAGCATTGAACCCCGAATTGCCACCAGAACTCCCTGACTGAGGATGCTCTGCAGAATACACGGCATCTTTTCCCTTAATGTCTGACAACTGCGCTCGTTCCTGATTCACTTCTCCCTCACTGCACCCAGGCTCAGCACCAGAAAGCGAACTTTGTTCTTTGGAGTGTGTGGACTCCATTTCAAAGAGATAAACCGGTGCAGATTCACCTCCCCCATCTCCTTTCTCCAGCATGAACTCATCCCAATCATCCGATCCAAAAGCAACTGAAGAATCCATCAGAATCGAGCTCCTCCTCTGACTTCCCCTTTCAACACCAGAACTCTGATTCTGATTCTGATTATGGTTACTGTTCTGGCTGTGATAGAATCCGTTCATTCCATGCAAAGACCTGGGGCTGTCATCATCCGACTGTGCCTCGTGATCCGTGCAAATTTCGCCCGAGATTGAGATTGAATCCTCGCCATTAGAAGGGTGGAGAACAGGAGAGGGACGATTTGAATTGGAAAGGGAGAGGGAAGGGAAGGTATCATCGAAGAAATCAGCGGCGTGGTAACCCGTAGAGCTGGAGAAACTGGACCGCTCCAGTACTGAGTTGGCGCTGCAGTATCGCTCCAGATCGGAACCAGCGTCATCGCACGAGTACGATGTATCCGAAGCGGAAGGAGAAGATGCTGAGGAGGGATACTCTCCATTATCCTCCATAGACAACATCTAGAGCTTGAACTGCCCTCCGTTTCTCTGCCTCTGTCAATAGGGAGAGCGCGAGTGTTATGTGAAGAATTGTCGAGCAGATCGATTGAGGAGGAGACAGAATCTCCTTTTGTTCAACTGGATCCGAATCCTCCCAGGTACCTGACTCAACACAATTGAAACGGACGGTTCAGATTTACTCTCAGCCGGTCGGGATTCGGAATGACAGAGGGAGCAGGATTATTTGTGCTTTGAGATACGTGCCAATATATTTTCGAACCGTCCGATTCAATTCTACTCAGTCAGGTAACCTGAGGGGATACGAATTCTTGTTCAACTTTCATCTCTTTATTCTACGGGGAATTTTACGCCACTGCACAGCGGTAACAAATTGTGTTGGGTCGGGACTCGGAAATCACATCATCTGATGTAACCCAAAATTTTAGTTTAGTTCCGGACCGTCCTCTGCTATGGAATATGAAAGCGCCGTGTATTTCACCTCGAACCAGATTGATCCAGGTTCTGATCGGACGGTGAGGGTTCAAACTCAAAATTTGAGTTATCTCAGAGCATCAGGACTCCTGAACTCGGGGGAAAAGATTTTAACAGAGCTGTTTTATCTTGGTGCAGTGCACGGACAATCGAATCAGAAGCTTTGGATAAGGTTCGTGCGCTTCAGGAAACCAAAAGTTCTCTGTCATAAATTTTACCCGGACTGACTCAGGAGTCAGGACTCAGGACAAACGAATTGGTTCGGTGGTTTTTTCTGGTTCAGGTCCTCTTCAGTTGTTAGATGTTTGTTGGATGGTCCTGGTTAGATCTCCCCCGTTTAATTAATATCAGACGGTGACAGCAGTGTCAAACGGAAGAGTACTCATGCATCCGCCCACACTAAGTTACGACTTACGAGCATAGTGACAAGATACTCGAATTATATCTGTTTAATTCTTTTTTGAGGTGATGCCGAACCGAACACCGAATTATTCGGTTGACCGAACTTTGACCGAATTAAACCCGAATAATTCCCGAATTTTACGAACTTTTTCCGAATTTTACGAATTATTCACGATTTTTTTCCGAATTTTTCCAAGAACAATTTTTTTATTTTTTTTGTTTTTTTGCTCCCTTGTAGGACTGAGATTTCTGATCCGAATAATTCCGAATAATTTCCGAATTATACCCGAATTATTTCCGAATCACGAATTTTTGATCTCGCCGAATCGAATCCGAATAATTCATTTGTCACTATGCTTATGAGAGCATTAGGTTGAACCCGATCTTAGTTTACTTATCTTGTTTGAACTGTTAAGGAATCATAACTTATGCACTAGAATTGTTACAAAAAGGAACAGGATAAGGAAGGAATAGAGAAATAATGATAAAAGAAAATGGGATGTACTTTTAAAATGGTAAAAATTATATCTAAAGAAAAAAAATACAGTACAGAGTAGAGTCTATTTTATAAATGTCGTGTGGTCACAGACACACTAATATACTGACTATCTTTTCAAATTTAATCACAGCATGATACATATAAATTTGACAGAGTTATTGCACAAAACGGTACATGATTCAAATTACTTACGGCGTAATTAGTCACGGCACAACACATTTAAAACTTAGAATTAGAATAGACGGATAACTTTTTAAGGTGTAGAATTTAATTTAGAAAAATCCAACGTGATAATCTTGAAAATTGTAGTGATTAAAGTTCAAAATTTAAATTGGATATTTTGGAATGATCTATATAGGCATAGCCTTCATTCCAATGGTATTTTCGAGCCAATCATAAGATCCTGCTTTTCTGATTCAAACCGTCTGATTTAATATGAACGCACTAGATTTATCTCCTAGCATCATCAACCCTAGATGACGTTGACACGTCGACCTAACACTTCCAATTTCGATCAGACAGTTTGAATTGAAAAAAAAAAGTACAAATTTATCTGAGAATAATAACATATACGGATTTATAGTGCATACATCATGTATCCATAATAATGAAATTCCATGGATGCTTTACTAGTAATTGAAGAGTCCGGCTAGTATGACATCGGTGTCACATGACACTAACTTCAAAATTGATTAAGTAGACTTCAAACAACTAATTCAAACCGTTCAAACCAATTTACTTTATAAGTGATGCGTTTACATGCAAATTTTTTATATTTTCAATTTATTTTAGTATCAAATCAAGCGGTAAAAATGTTAAAAAAATTAATGTATTAAAATTAGCTTAAAACCCCACATATTTGACTGTTTGACTTGATACCAAATAAATTCAAAAAGTTATAAATTTTACATATAAACACAACTAATGAAGTAGATTGGTTTAAACAATTTGGATTCACCGTTTGAAGTCGATTCGATAGGTTTTGGAGTTGGTGTTATATAGATTGAAATGACATTGATATTATACTAACTAGACTCGTAATTGAATTATGTGGACCTTTCAATAACATAATTTAATGAATTTAATTTAAAATAAAATAAATTTTGGTACACAAACTAATCAGATAACAAAAGAGAGTTTTGGGACAGAATAAATGCTTCTACTGCAAAAAAATAAATGTATTGTTGTTATACATAATTTTACAATTTACATATTGCCATTTACAAGTGTTCTAAGCAGAATAGCACAAGATAGAAGGTACAAGCACAAAAAAAGCACAGGTAACTTGATGTTATACAACATTAAACAGCGTATGTTGCCTTTAAATAGTCAATTATCTCTGCACTCTCAAACATTTTTATTCCTGTATTTGGATCTTCTAAGAAAGGCGCCTACACAATAAAAATATATAATATTATAATTAACATATACATTTAGAGTGTTTCACATTAATACATGTGTAGGAGTTTTGATGATATCTTGATTCAAATAATAACCCACTGACACAACTTTCTTTCGTGGTCAATGATCCTTAAACAAGTCATTAAATGTATACCCGGATAAAACGGGTTTTTATTCTAGTAAAAGTGCATACCAGTGGTAATTCGAAAATGTTTCTTTTCACCGAAAAGGACAAAAAGATGGTGATTTTGAAAATGTTTCATGAATCATGCAAATAAGATGGTGATTTTGAAAACAACCAACCTGAAAACGGCCAACTTTCTCATACAAAATTTGCCTTTTGGGGCTACCTCTAGGAGTGCTGCAAATGGTACATTTTGTCAGATAAAATAAAGTTTTTTAAAAAAAAGTAACATTCTGTGAACTGATTATAATACCATGCATGCCGTTGCAAAGTGAATTATCTCATGTAAAACTCAAATATACTGCAAATCCCACCTTCCTCAAATGAATTTTTTTTTTTTTAAATTCACCTAAACTATCCAATAAAAGGGGGGGGGGGGTGTTAGTTCAATCTTTTTTCGTCTTTTGGGAAGGGAAAGGTACCAAAACTATTTAATTCATGTTTTCTAACATAAATAAGACGTCCGTAGTACTTATTCCAAAAAAAAAACTTCCCCTTAAACACCGGTGAATTTTTCATCGGTGCATGCATGAATATCATTCTATAAAAGCAAAAATGGAAAACCTACCTATGTAGCAAATGAGGTAGCTCTAACTCAACAAGCACTTCTCTTACAATCTTGCAGAAAGGAGAAGCCTTCAAAATTCATACACACATTTGTTACTTTTTAATTCACATCGTACAAAATTATACACAAAAATAAACAATTAATAATTATAGCTTACCTCATATGCCCACAATTCAAGAGGTAAAGGAGGAAGTTTTGATGGTGTGTATGAACCTCCCTACACAAAAATAACAAATTGTTTGCTAGTTTATAAGGCTAATAATGATACCACGATTTGTAATTTAAGTACCATTTTTTAATAAAAAGCTGAGTTTTAGATTTCTTACCCTTCCCTTGCGGCCAATCATAGCAAAGCCTGCTGTCAGAGTCTAAAGAAATTTATAAAAATATATTAGCTCAACCAACAAAAATTAGTTAGTTCTTGGTTGACATTTAAAAAATAATAATAATAACGAAGCAAGAGTAATTAAGAGCATACTGTGAAAAGTCCAAGTGATAACATCAGAGGAACTGTTCCATCGCCTATCCAAAAAGAAGCCATTTGGAAAAAAAATGTTTTCAGCAAAGATAAAATATAGTCTGAATATACATATCTAAAAGGGCTTTAAAGAAAGGGCACCATATTTATTAGCCAGGTATTTTATTATGTCATCTGACTCATACATCGCTACACCTGTATTTGGGTCTACCTACAAAGAAACATATCCACAATTAGTGTATAAGTACATCTAATTCAACCTAGGAATTTATCAAAAGTAAACAAATTGCATGACAAACCATGTAAGGGAATTGCTTCTTGCCACCCATTTGTATAGCTTTGGGGCGAAAATTCGGGCCATTTTTTGGGCATGGATAGAATAATACATCCAAATCCAAGACGGTTGTCATTTCTCTTACCTGCAAATTATAAGCAATTAGCTATTTTAAGACCAGTAATGAAAAATGATTTAATAAATTTTCATAAAGTAGTATAAAATAAAAATTACCTTACGACAAAAAGGACAGCTGGTGTTTGTCCCGCATTGGAATTTTTTGTATTAAAAAGGAAGAAAAAAAAAAAAAAAAAAAGGTTGGATGAGTTGAAAATAAACTCCAAAATAAAAATTACTGAATAGTCAATAACTTGTGAGTATTGCGAACTACCAAAAGAGATTAAAAGAAAAACCTCTCAAATTCATAAATCTCAATTGGCTTCTCTGGCCGTGGACCTAATTTGGATGTCTCTTTCAGCTTTATACCTAATTTTATAAATACAGATTATTTAATTATTTTCACTTTACTAGTTACTACAGATAGTTAAAACATCACAAGTTTTCTTGACTTACATTTTACACTGATAAAACCCAGTCTGGTACTGATGCATACCTATGCTAGCAATTCGGAAATTTGGACAGAATTTACAGAAACTGATACTGGTATATCCATACAACACTATAATCAGCATGCATATACACAAGGTAATATATAATAAATCCAGAATTCCTTGTAAAGTAGAAATTACCAGCAATACTCATAGCATACTGAGTTGAAGGGATTTCATCTTGCGAAACAAACGACACCGAATATCTATGACAGCAAAACAAAATTCAGAGATTTTATAAAAGTAGCCCCTCAAAAAGTAAAAAAATCGCATAAACAGCAAGCTAACAGCTTACCCGAGAACAAATGCACCAGTACCGAGTCGGAAAGGTAGCGCTAGCGATGCACCGATGATATCCAGGAGCTTATCGGGTCGAACCGAGAACCGCTTTGGTTCAGGCGGTTTGAATTCGGGAGGGGGAGTAATTGATGTAGTCGTACCCTTACCAGTCTCTTGAACACTGCACCTGACGACGCTGTATCGGAGATTTGGTTTTGGCCTTGCACTGGAGAGGACTGGAGAGCGAGATAGGGGACCTGCGTGCGAGCTCAGCACCGCAGCCATCCAGTTGTCGTTTTTCTCTCCGGTGTTTAGAACTGGATTGACAGTGAAGAGAGGAGACTGGTTGATAGTAGAGCGACGATGTTGCGAAATCGGTCGTCGGTTTGACGGTTAAATCCCCTCCGTTTTTGAAAACTGGAGAAGTCCGGCATTATAATGTTTTCAATTTTTTTGTTCCTTTGCATTAAAAGCCAGGAAACAATCAGTTGAACTAGGATTGTTTTGCCAGCGGAAAAAGAATGTGTTGATTGCTTTGTTGGACATACATACTGTATATTAAAATTCTAATCAAGTAGTTGGCAACAAATTGTGATTCTGAAATTTATATAAATTTTAGATTTTTTTTTTAAATATATATTTTTTTAATGAAAAGATCGGGAGTCAACCAATCCAACATTCTTTTCAAACTCATGTTATTATAAACAAAACAAAAAATCTATCCAGATTTCGAACTCATGATTATATGACATGTTCATTGATAAATATTATAAAAAAATATTATTTAGAGTAATAAAATGTGAATTATCTCAATTTATGTTTATTGGTTGAATTTTTTAATCATCTAAATTTTGAAGAAAAAATTGAACTTCTCTTTCTTTTTCTACACATTAAATTATTATGAAAAATGGTTAGTTTGGTCCCCATATATTAATAACTGAATATTTATTGTTTAATGACACAGTTAGTGGTCCAAAAAATTGTTAATGTGGTATTGGTGAGAGACTAGGAGGTTCAACTCTATATAAAGAGTATAGATTTCTTTTATCCAAAATTATAATTTATCAAGATATATATCATAAAGAAACCTTCCTAAAATCCCAAGAACACGAATGCACAGAAACTTCTTCGGCTCTGAAAACAAATAGATAGTTTTCTTATCAAAATTTATATATCATGAAGATTAATAATATCCAGAAAATCTTTCTAAAATTCTGAGGGCGAGAATGTGTTGAGATTTTTTTTTTTTCCAGCTATGTCGAACTGCTTTCCACCAGGTCACCAGGGAATAAAATTGTGCAGCTTGTGTCTAGCGTCAATGGTAAATTACAATGAAGAGGTCGAACGAGCTTTTGTTTTAGCTTACCAATTTGGGGAAAAAATCGGAATGGAATACGACCTTGTTATTCTAATAATGACAGCAGTTGAAATTTTTTCATGCGCAAATTTCAACGAAGACACTTCTTCATGCACGAATCTCAACAAAGTTGAACGGAATTACAGCCGATTTGTTTCCACCAATTTGATGCCAACCTCATCCAGAATGGGTTTATTTCATGAAGAATTTGTGCCTATTCAACTCCATTTTGTGTTCTAATGTATGATGGCTACATCATGAGAAATAAGTGAGAAATGTTCATTTTGAGACAATGTTCCTTCCAAATAACGCATTTATATCATATATAACCACCAAATGTAGAAATTAAGATGGCATTCTGAGTGTAAAAATAAAAAATAAAAGCAAACGAGAGGCAAATGTCAAGTATCATACCAAAGCTATCTTCAGAAAGTATAATATACACCAACATAACACAGCTTTACTTAAAATAAATCACCAACATACAGTAAAACAAAATGGTAGAGAGAACATTTTTGTTGTTTCTTTCAATTTCCTTTTTTTAACAACAGCCGGAATTAGAGTAATCAGTTTCTGGGGCCTTCTGCTTGAAGATGTTCTTTTTTGCCCCCGCGGATGCATCTGATAATAGGCTTGGTGTGTCCAATATCTGGCAGGAACAGACAGAAAACATTTTTAAAATTCCAATTATACAAGGGAATAATCATCCAATAAAGAAAGATACCAATTGTGCAGATACCCCCAGTCGTATCAGTTACCGCAAATTCCAAGTGGTGTCATTTTCATTTTCAGAATAAGGGATTCACTGAAATGAGTTATTTTCGAGTTTTTAACTGAAAGATATCATATTAATATAGTATGTCCCAATGTCTATCCCTTGTTTTCAAACACATGAAAGGCACATAATGCTACAAATAGGAACATTACAGTAAAATTTGTGGACCCCAATATTTGATACTCAAAAACCATTTGAGTAAATTTTAATTGACATTTTTATGGAATGACAAGCAAAGTGATTTCTTCAGTTAAACAACAAGTGGACAGTGCACTACACAAAGGGTACTTAGAGAGCCTCCATGAATTTATGATTCAGTCCTCAGAGCTTTAAAAGTCCCTTTCGGTTTTTGAATGCTGCAATTTGTGCCATTTTACATCCTTTAGACTTTCAAGTCATATAACTGGAACAAAATTCAACATCAACAAATTGTGTGGAGCAAGGAACAAATTTTCTGTACCCTCTTACTACATTATCACATGTTCCTCTCTCAATTTTCATTTTGTATCAACTGACAGCTGTCAAATCAAAATTTGTCTTATACTGAATCATGACTTCTAAGCGGAATGAGATATTTTGATACCATTTGTCAAGAAAGTATATGACAAATTAGCAATTTGGATTTGCTATCTAGACAAATGGATTTCTGACCCTAGTTAGAGATGATGTGTAATGACCCTACCTTTACAACGCACCAAAATACTCTACAATATTTAAGGATACTAATCATCTATGTATCTTTTCTTTCTTTATAAATAAAGTGATCCAAAAGAGAATTTTGTGACTCTAGAGAACTTTTAAAAAAGAATTGCTTTCAGGACTGGTTATGTTATAATTTAAACTGTAGTTAGAACATTAGAGTTTGTTACCTTCAAAACAAGTTCCTCAAAGCATTGCTCGACATTAACTCTGGTTTTGGCACTGCACTCAAGGAACAAGCACCCATATTCTCTTGCAAAATCGATGCCTTCTTTTTTTGTAACTGCTCTTTCACTTTCCTTCAATTTTTCATCAAATGTTCACCATCAATTGCATGATTTGAGTAACTTTGCTTTCACAATTGGGACAAAACTTCCAATCAGATGAGAACAATTAAATTACCTTATCAACTTTGTTGCCTACAAGCATCTTAATGCAGTCTTGGTTGGTCGAGTAGAGGTCAATTTCCTTGGCCCATATGTCCGATAGATTGGTGAATGTATCTCTTCTTGTCACATCATACACTATAACATTATATTACATCATCATCATGAGAAATTTTAATATGAATAATATATGAATGGTCAGGTTGCATTAAACAAATGGATGACCTACTTCCTATCTAACCTTTATTATTTATTTCTAAATTTAAACTTCCTAAATGGCTTGATATTTACCCAAGAAGAAAATTATTAATATCTTCAAAATGTAACTTAGTAGTTGGCATAGCCTGTATTCTATGTCATACTCCATCATCTATGATAATGCACAGCATGTCAGGGCATAGTAAGTGTAAATTTGATCAGCTTATTATATTATATTACATATTGATACCATAATATTATATTATAAGAAAAGAAAAGAATAACATACCCATGATGATGCCTTGTGCTCCTCTATAGTATGAACTTGTCAGCGTTCTAAACCTCTCCTGTCCAGCTGCAACAATCATTGTATTTAATTAACTTTCAAAAACACAAATAAAAATTTGGAAATAAAGATTTAACTGTTGCAGAAATTACATGTTTGACATTGAATGATATACCAGTGTCCCAAATTGCAAGCTTGAGATTCTTCCCTCCCATGGTAACCATTTTAACCTTGAAATCCACACCTGAACCAATTAAAAAGATATGTTGTCAAGGTAATAATAACTTTTAACCCCAATACCTATTTGAAGAAGTGTAATAAAATTTGGAATTTAGGTACTATTGCCAAATACAATTCGGATTCAGAAACATATAGTACAGCATTTTCATTCACATTTTCAGTGAGTCAATTGCAACATTACAAATTACAGCAATATTTTCATCGTCTGGAAAATACCATACCTCGATTGCTGCTAAATAATGAGAATTTGGAATAGAACTGCTTTTTACATCCCAAAAGCTGCTCGAATCAACGAATTACAAAATCGCAGCTATGTATATTTCCAGTACATATAATCATATAACATCACAATGAACACCAAATTCCACTTCCAATTATAATTTCCGTCCTAGGTTCCCAGCAATCAATAATCTACACATAAAATCATCATTTCCCCAACCAAAAGAGAAAAAATAAATAAAAATATCAATATACCAATTGTCGGAGATAGATCGTCGAACGAATCAGAGGTGAATCGTAGCAAGAGACTACTCTTCCCGACGCCAGAATCGCCGATCAAGAGCAGCTTGAACAAATAATCGAAATCCGGCTGGCTAGACGAGCCCGAATCCATCTGTACCAAGTAATTGGATCCAAATGGCTACCACCTGGAGGTTTTGAGGGAAAGATGAGATGAGATCTAGGGTTTCGTTTTTCTTGGCAGGAGAGCAAAAGAAAGACAAAAAAGATCGGGGTGAGAGAAGAAGCACGAAAGGTCCTAGAGCTTCTTATTATTATTATATATTATATAGTTCTGTAGATTTTCAGTTTTAAAGTTAATAACATGTATGCATTTATTAATTGAGACAGGATTAATGCTAAGTAGGTATTTTTTAAAGAGAAATAATGAGTTAAGCTACTGTAACATCGCTATCATATGACATTAATTTCAAAATTGATTGAATAGACTTCAAATAATTAATCTAAACTGTTCAAATCGATTTACTGTATTAGTGATGCGTTTAGATATAATTTTTTGTATTTTCGAGTTATTTTAGTATCAAATTAAGTGATAAAAATGTTGTAAAATAAATGTATTAAAATTAATTTAAAAACTCATATATTTGACCGGTTGACTTGATACTAAAAAAATTTGAAAAATAATAAATTTTGATGTAAACACACAACTAATTAAGTAGATCGGTTTGAACAATTTAAATTCACCGTTTGAAATCGATTCGATAAATTTTGAAGTTGGTGTTATATAGATTGAAATGACACTGATGTCACTCTTAATGTTGAGTAGATATTTATTAAAGAGCAATAAGCTCTTTGTATAGCCTTAAAATTGCACCAAAATTAAATCACGAGAATTAAATGTTAAAATGAATGTAATATCTATCTTGAGTAAAGTAAAGTTAGTTTAATGAGAATAATTTTAAAATTTATAACATTGGTTTCAAAAGACCAATTTAAACAAATTTGAATTGATATGTTTCATCAGTGATGCATGTATATATAGAAATATTTTAATTCATTTAGTACAAGTTATAAAAAAAAAAAGATAACTTATAAGCATTTATTTATTTATTTTACTTTTTGACTTTGTATTAAATGAATTTATAAATTATACACATTACTCGTAGAATAAATCAGTTACAACAGTTTTAATATATTATTTCAAACCAATTTAATAAATTTTAAAGTTATACTCACCAAACTCTCTTATTAAACATAATAGATGCTAGCTTTATTCATCGGACTAATTAAGTATTTTAACCTCACTTCGAACAAATCCCCTAAAGTAACTCAAATATTGAATGTAAATGTGGATGGTCTGATGATCATCTTTGACACAAAATATATATTAAAGGAGTTCCCATGAATTTTTAAATTAGGTTGGATTTGACCGGATTTTGATCAAACGGTCTGAATCCAAACTCAAAATTTGAGTTATTTTCGATCCGGTCCTACGGACAAAAAGACAATACAACCGCATCTGAATTGAATTCAAATCCAGTGAAGTAACCCGATCTTTGGGTTTTAAATCGGAACCATCCGATTCGAATCCGAGATGATCTATCCGAATTGGAGCGCACATATCCCGAGACATGAATTCGAATCCCAAAGCAATTTCAATCGACGAATTCAAATCGAACGGTCTCAATCCAAAACCCAAAGATTGGATTACTTTAGGAGATCCGGACCCACCTGAATTCGCATCCTCTGAGATAACTCATATTTTGCGTGACTTTTTGGAAAATCTCAACCGTTGTAATACATTCTACACGAATCTCAAAGCTCAAATAATGTTGGGCCCCTACGTCACCTCTGAATAGGCACCAGACACGTTGGTCACGCAAAATATGAGATATCTCAGAGGATACGCACTCGCCGCACCTCACCAAAAGAAAAAAAATACATATTTTTTTTATTTTAACATTGATTATTTGATGCATAAAAAGTCCTCATGTATTTATAAATAACTTTTTGATAAAATTCATGTATTATTAAATATTTTTTATATTTAAAGGATCTAAAATAGTAAAAAAAAAAAAAAAAGAATTATGCGGACGTAATCACGTAAAACTACAGAAAATGCTTGTGTAGTTGTGTGTATCCATTTTTTTTTTAAATTCGCATATTATAAAAGGCAAAACAAATTATATCTTAACGTTTGATAATCATATCACATTGCTTTATTTGATAATTGATACTGAACAGGGTCCCTAAACTATGATGCACACACAAACCCATTGTGTTTTCTAATTCGCAGATTTCATAATCAAAATAAAATATCTTACTAAATTTATGATATTAATTCATATAAAATATTTATATGATTAAATTAACATGTTTCACCGAGAAGCATGACCAACCGGTTTTCATAAATTTAATACAAGGAATAACATATCAGAATATTTTTGTTTCCATATAAACTCATCAATTTCAACAAGTGTTATGTTAGTTATGAGGATTATCAACTAAATTTGTTGTTAATTCAACATATGTTACATATCCCTTGATTAAAACAGAAGTATAACAACTTTTCAGATACAATCCGTCTTAATTTCAACAAAACTGTTTTCTTGCCTCATCAAAGATTGAAAAAAAAAAAAAAAACCTTGAAGATTCTCTGAGATACACTAGCAAGACATACACTAAAATTTATACAACTGTCTATGTGTACATGTATTTACATCATTTAAAAGAATGTACATCATGAGTCAGGCATTGGCTCCTTGCAGTATAGCATGCCTCTGATGATTATTGAGATTGCTTTACCAGAAAAATTTACCTGAGGTGAAAAGCAACCTGTAAATTTTAGTGTCTACTCTTTCAGAGTTTCAGCAGTACAAAATTGTTAATGATTTGGCAGTTGATACAGATACCACAACAGGTACTGCATTGATTGGATGAAACCACACTTACATCAATGAAAAGAGTAGATAGCGGAAAAAATTAAGGCACACAAATGGAGCAAAAAAATTGAGTCCAACCAATTTCATGTGCACCCAGCAATAATTCAAAATAATAATTATATATTTATTTTTTTTCAATTTCTCGGATATCATTACAGATTTTTTTTCGATTTTATTACTATTTTTAACATTTTTTTAGGACTTTTAAAAAAAAGGCACACACGGCCATACACATGCACGACACACCCAAACATGGCATGCTGTCTCGTGTTGTTCAAGACGTGCATACACACCACGTCTAAGGCGTAAAGAGGTGCCAACACGGCACGGCACACCTAAGAGACAACGCATTCAGCATGCACACACGGCACACAAGCATACCACTTGACAACTGCAGGTGACTGGGGAAGGTGTTGCCCTTTAACAGCTAATCAATAAGAGTTGAAAACACACGACAATCAATTCACCTTGGGCTCCAGCCCTTTGACAAATATTTAACAGTGTTCGAAGTTCCGACAGTGGGCTCCAGCCCTTTGGATATCATGTCATGCACCAACTCTTTTGCCTTCTCAATTTCGCCTTTCTTGCACAACCCATCAATAAGAGTGGTATAAGTCACGACATTGGGCACCTGCCCTTTGGAAATCATCTCATGAAGCAACTCCTCTGCCTTCTTAATTTCACCTTTCTTGCACAGACCATGCATAAGAGTGTTATAAGTCACGACATTGGGTACTTGCCCTTTGGAAATCATATCATCCAGCAACTCCTTTGCCTTCTCAATTTCGCCTTTCTTGCACAGTCCATCCATAAAAGTGGTATGAGTCACGACATCGGGCTCCAACCCTTTGGAAATCATGTCATGAAGCAACTCCTTTACCTTATCAACTTTACCGTTCTTGCACAACCCATCTATGAGAATGTTGTAAGTCACGACATCAGGCACTTGCCCTTTGGAAATCATGTCATCCAGCAACTCCTCTGCCTTCTCAATTTCATCTTTCTTGCACAAACCATCCATAATAGTGTTGCAAGTCACGACATCGGGCTCCAGCCCTTTGGAAATCATGTCAAGAAGCAACTCCTTTGCTTTCTCTATTTCACCTTTCTTGAACAGACCATGCATAAGAGTGTTGTAAGTCACGACATCAGGCTTCAGCCCTTTGGAAATCATGCCATGAAGCAACTCCTTAGCCTTATCAACTTTACCATTCTTGCACAGCCCATCTATAAGAATGTTATAAGTCACAACATCAGGCACTTGCCCTTTGGAAATCATGTCATGAAGCAACTCCTTTGCGTTCTCAATTTCACCTTTCTTGCACAGACCATCCATAAGAGTGGTATAAGTCACAACATCGGGCTTCAGCCCTTTGGAAATAAGGTCATGCAACAACTCATTTGCCTTCTCAAATTCAAAGTTCTTGCACAGACCATTCATAAGAGTGTTGTAAGTCACGACATTGGGCACTTGCCCTTTGGAAATCATGTCATGAAGCAACTCTTTTGCCTTCTCAATTTCATCTTTCTTGCACAGCTCACCAATAAGGGTGCTGTAAGTCACAATATTGGGCTCATGACCTTCAGAAATCATGGACTGTATCAACTCTTCTGCCTTGTCAAATGCCCCCTTTTTGCATAGACCATTAATTAATGTATTGTACGTCACAGTATCAGGTTTAACCCCAGCGGAATACATCTGTCTGTACAAAGCAAAGGCCTTAGTGAGTTTACCCTCCTTGCAGAGAAAATCTACAACTGTGTTGTATGTGATCACATTGGGTTCACACTCACCACCATGTTTAACCATTTTAAAAAGCAACTGAATGCCTAAACGAGTCTTGCCGTTGGAGCAAAGCCCCTTGATAAGAACACCATACGAGATCACATTTGGTATGCATCCCATCTTAGGCATTTTGTATAACACTATGGCTGCAGCCTCATGGATCCTATTTTCAGAACAAAGTTTCTTCAGTAATGGAGTGAAGGTCGCGGTGTTGACTCTGAGACCCTCGCTGAGAAGCCGTCCGAAAAAAGCAAAAGCTAGGCTGAGCCGATTTGTTTGAACGCAGAATTGAATCATGATGGCGTAGGTATATTTATCAGGACGGATTCCTTCAGTTTGGGTTAAGCGGTTGAAGAGGGAAAAGATGGCGGGGTAAGGGTCGCTTGAGGTTTGGTTGCTAACCAAGGCAGCCAGGAGCTGGTTGAAGGGATAGATTGAGGTTGGATGGAGAGACAAAGCATGCACCATCTTGTTCTTATTTGACTTCATACCGGTCTCTAAAATTTTATCCAACAATATTGCCTTGCGAGTGACAAGTACACCTGCCTATTTTATATTACTGCAATAAAAAATAGTACATCATTAACTCAGATAATGAACAACAATGCAACTTTTGGTTATTGGAATTGTCCAATATTGTCATATTCTAGAGGAATATGAACCTTAAAAAACAGCTATTGAAGCAGCTTTATCCACCCAGTAATTATATGTGAAATAAGAATTCAAATATATATCGGAGTAAATTATACCCATTTTTTGCAATATACAGTATTGAGGGTAGTTTGATAACTGTCTATACCACTGACTACCTTGTGACATATGGTCTTCAATTTCAAATCCCTCGAAACAGACTTAATTTTAAATTCCTCGTATAATGTGCTTATTGCCATTCTTATATTGTTCCATTAAGGTAAGTACAGTTAAAAGGTAAAATAAAATAAAAAGACGCAGCCCCAATAAACCATCAACTGTCGCTGCTGCTCTGCTCCCATGATTGGAAAGATAACAGAGTACTTTAAATTGAATGGTTCAAACTGATACAACGCACGTACATGAACTATGGGGTTAGAAGAGGGTCAGGTAAGGCACTAATACTTCTCTCTAGTTGTCTTCAGAGATTTCTTCACCTTCCAAACTATAGTGCATTTCCACAAGCACCTTGGGTGCATGACCCAGTTCTGAAAATGATACAAAGACTCATTTCAAATCAAGGACCAGAGATGAGATTTCTAACTGAAAATTAACAGCTTGTAATTGACTGTACTGTAAATAAACACCGAAGTAATCAATGAGAGGAGAGACAGATAGATTAAAGCTGTACTCAATCAACCGAAAGCGGAAGAGGAGGAAGAGATGAGGTGGCTAATCCCAACCCAATCCATCCGTACACAAAGAAGAAGAGATAGCGGTCAGACATTTTTACCTCTCCGACGCCTTGGCACTTCCCCTTTGATCTTTGGTTCTTGTGCGGAACCTGAGCCGAGCGTAGGGAAAGGAAAGAAACTAAGAAACACAGCAGGACTGAGGCAGTGCAATTGTTCAGGCCCTTCCTGGGCCGACTCCCTCGGCCCAAAATTAGGAATATTGAAACGGGTGGCGCAGTTTCGACCAAAAGTCGGATCCGAACCCGATGAAACAAAACGAATTCGAATCACGGAATTCATATGATTTGTGTTTTGATCAAGACCGTCTGATCAACATCTGCATCATGATTTGTGTTTTGATGACCAGTCAATGCTGTCTGATCCGCATCATGATTGATCCACACAAATTTTAAAGTTGCCTGCACAAATCTTGATGTGGATTGAACAGTTCAACCTGGATTCGATGGATATAAGTAACTATGCAAACTGGTCATGAAAAATCTACAATGCCATGCTACTTTTACTGTATAGGAGAAGACGATACGGCTATGAGAAATTTCAAAATTAGGAGAAATTGTATTCAGAAAATATACGGTTATTAACAGCATTTATTCCTCGGAGCAATTTCAAGTTTTCAACAGACCAAGTTGCATCTTAAAAAAAAAAGAGGCTGTCAAGTCGTTAACAACATTTATTGGCTTAGAGTTAGCAGCTCCAACATCCTGACTTCAACACAGCAATAGCACAGGTAAAATAGAAAATGAGAATATTAATAAAATGAGTGAGTTTGGATTGAGTTCAACATAATCAAAAATTTATAATTCAAAAATAATTCGGATATAATTCAAGTATAATTCGAAAATTATCAGGAATTATACATTGAGTTTAGATTGGCGATCTCAATTAGAAAAAAAAATCACGAATAATTCAGTCAACCGAATAATACGATGTTCGTTTCTCCGACACAAAAAAACGAATTATTCGTGAATAATTCACGAATTACCTACTATACTTATTAGAACCTCAAAATTATATTATCATGAGTTGTGGCAAAGCAGTTAAGATTATTAGGGTTTACTTTTGCTAGAGTTTAGATTAGCTGTGAATGTCACATTGTATAAGCAATAAGTTGTAATAAATTGGATAATATTGTTAAATGAAATTATATATCATGGTTTCATCTATTCTCTCTTTCTTTCCCCTTGTTTGATTCCTTTAAAGGACTAATACACTAAATAGATTAAAATTCTACCAAAATCTCAAAAATAGAAAACCAATTTAGCAAAATTGTGCAATTATGATCAGGATACACTCCCTTTTGCTTTCTTCTTCAAATGAGGTCAAGCTGTCCTTCATTAAGGAACAATTTGTAAATAAAAATTGCAAAAAAAAAAATATTAAAAAAAAAAACTGAAGCAAAACTGCAACGTGGTACCAGTATCAGTGCCCTACTAGTAGGTAATCACCAGAAATTTAGAGGAAGAAAATGCAGACTCCACTTGATCAGGTAGAAGGTATGTTTAGCAAACCAGTGGATACAACTCCTATACCAGCATGGCAGCACCATAACTTTTCTTGTACCTCCTCTACAGGTTAGTTGTCTAGACAATTGCTAGACAATTGGAAATAGTTTTAGGCTAATTCAAGTTTTAACTTGCACAAACAGAGAGGATGATTAGGTGCCAATATAATTAGGCAATTGAGCGACAGACAAACCAGAAAGTTATGTGCTGGTTTGTATAGCAAATTAACAGTAGCGCTGACGAAATGATGGCCATCAATCCATTGTCAGAGAACTGTATTCACCCTTGAGAGACAACTTCTTTAGAGAAGGTAAGTTGTTCGGCGCCCTTGCCAAGCTGGCACACAGGATGCATCCGGCAAGCACCGACCACATAGGTCAAGTTGCACCTCCTATTCCATCAAAGAAATTCATATGTGAAGGTAATTAAAATAATACAATAACTCCTAAAAGAAGCTAATGAATAGGATAACAAATTAAGAAATTCACTCCAGCATTTAGTTATTCAAGGAACTGAGTCATCTAACTTGCTCTCAACCTTTCCTAGCATGGGAACAGTCTCAAACAAGTGCTGATCAGTTTTGTGAGCCTAACTAAGGCTATTAAGACTACCGTTATGGTTCAAGTTAACTCTTAATTTAGCCAAATTTTGATTCAGTTAGCCCTCAAATGTGCCATTAGCTTCTATACATGCAAAAGGACTGGTGCAAACAAGCTTCATATAATCAAACTTACCTTTTATTTGCCTTGATGCAAATAAAGACCAAATAGGTCAGGAAGAAGAAAAAAATATGTTGTATTGGGCATTAGGCCAGTCTAGTTCCCCATGGCTGGCATCTACCAGTTCAAATCTGATAGAAGACCTGACAACAAAGTAAATGTCTGCAATGCTTGAATTGATATGTTTACATGTGCTTGAATCAATTTGTAGATGTATTTCTAAATTCATAAAGGATGCCAAGCAAACAGATCAATACCACTTCAAGTTATACGAAAACACCGGGTACTCAACATGTTATTCAAGGTCTTTGCGTCGAGGTCACCAAAGTCCACCTCCAAATGAAGGTAATGTCGCAGGAACAATTAGATTTAGCCGTTAAACGGGTAGAACTTCATTGGTGTGGCCTGCAGCAGTAAAGTGTTAGGCTTGTGTGCCATGTGCGTGCCCAGCATGTGATGTGCTGTGCCAGCATCTCCTTATGCCTTAGACATGACGTTCCTGTGCATGTTGAACAGCACAAGACGACACGACATGTTTGGGCCTGCCGTGCACATGTCTGGTTGTGTGTGCCCTTTTCATTTAAATCCAAGAAAACTGTTAAAAATAGTAATAAAATCGAAAAGAGATCTGTAAAGAAATACAAAAAATTGAGAAAAAAAACCAAATTAATATTTTGCTAATTTTCAATTTTTTTTTTTTGTTTTCTTCAGCCTTGGGTCCGCCAATGTTTATGCACATAGACAGTCAAAAAATTGAATTTCTTTTAGTGTATTGTTTTAAAGAACATTAGGGATTGAAATTTAATTATTAATACATAAGAGTCGGAAACGTCACGACAATCAATTCACCTTTCTTAAATAGCCCATTGACAAATATTTAAGTGTTTGCTGTCACGATATTGACCTCCAACCCTTTGGAAATCATGTCATGCGCCAACTCTTTTGCCTTCTCAGTTACACCTTTGCACAGCCCATCAATAAGAGTGGTATAAGTCAATTCATCAGGCATCAGCCCTTTGGAAATCATATCATGCAAAACATCTTTTGCCTTCTCAATTTCGCCTTTTCTGCGCAGCCCATCAATAAGAGTGGTGTAAGTCACGACATCGGGCTCCAGCCCTTTGGAAATCATCTCATGAAGCAATTCCTCTGCCTTCTTAATTTCACCTTTCTTGCACAGACCATCCATAAGAGTGCTGTAAGTTACGACATTGGGCACTTGCCCTTTGGATATCATCTCATGCAGCAACTCCTCTGCGTTCTCAAATTGACCGTTCTTGCACAGACCATTCATAAGAGTGTTGTAAGTCACAACATTAGGCACTTGCCCTTTGGAAATCATGTCATGCAACAACTCTTTTGCCTTCTCAATTTCGCCTTTCTTACACAACCCATCAATAAGAGTGCTGTAAGTCACAGCATCGGGCACATGCCCTATGGAAATCATTCCATGCAGCAACTCCTCTGCCTCCTCAAATTCACCTTTCTTGCACAGTCCATTCATAAAAATGTTGTAAGTCACGACATCAGGCACCTGCCCTTTAGAAATCATGTCATGCAACAACTCTTTTGCCTTCTCAATTTCGCCTTTCTTACACAGCCCATCAATAAGAGTGGTGTAAGTCACGAGATCGGGCACTTGCCCTTTGGATATCATCTCACGCAGCAACTCCTCTGCATTCTGAAATTCACCATTCTTGCACAGACCATTCATAAGAGTGTTGTAAGTCACAACATTAGGCACTTGCCCTTTGAAAATCATGTCATGCAACAACTCTTTTGCCTGCTCAACTTCACCGTTCTTGCACAGACCATTCATAAGAGTGTTGTAAGTCACAACATTAGGCACTTGCCCTTTGGAAATCATGTCATGAAACAACTCCTTTGCCTGCTCAATTTCGCCTTTCTTACACAACCCATCAATAAGAGTGGTGTAAGTCACGACATCAGGCATCTGCCCTTTAGAAATCATGTCATGCAACAACTCTTTTGCCTTCTCAATTTCGCCTTTCTTACACAGCCCATCAATAAGAGTGGTGTAAGTCACGACATCGGGCACTTTCCCTTTGGAAATCATGTCATCCAACAACTCCTCTGCCTTCTCAATTTCACCTTTCTTACCTAGCCCATCTATAAGGGTGGTATAAGTCAAGACATCAGGCACATGCCCTTTGGAAATCATATCATGCAGCAATTCCTTTGCCTTCTCATTGTCACCTTTCTTGCACAGACCATTTATAAGAGCATTGTAAGTCACAACATTGGGCACCTGCCCTATTGAAATCATTCCATGCAGCAACTCTTTTGCCTTCTCAATTTCACCGTTCTTGCATAGAACGTTCATAAGAGTGGTATAAGTCACAACATCCGGCTTCAGCCCTTTGGAAATCAGGTCATGCAACAACTCATTTGCCTTCTCAAATTCAAAGTTCTTGCACAGACCATTCATAAGAGTGTTGTACGTCACGACATTGGGCACTTGCCCTTTAGAAATCATGTCATGCAACAACTCTTTTGCCTTCTCAATTCCACCTTTCTTGCATAGCCCATCAATAAGAGTGTTATATGTCACAACATTGGGCTCATGACCTTCAGAAATCATGGTCTGTAGCAACTCTTCTGCCTTGTCAAATGCCCCCTTCTTGCATAGACCATAAATCAACGAATTGTATGTCACAATATTAGGTCTAACCCTAGCAGAATACATCTGTCTGTACAAACAAAATGCCCTAGTGAGGTCACCCTTCTTGCATAGCACATCTACAACTGTGCTGTACGTGATCACATTGGGTTCACACTCACCACCATGTTTAAGCATTTTAAAAAGCAATTGAAGGGCTAAGAGAGTCTTGCCGTTGGAGCAAAGCCCCTTGATAAGAATGCTATAAGAGATCACACTGGGTGTACATCCTATCTTAGGCATTTTGTAGAGCACTATTGCTGCAGCCTCATTGATCCTATTCTTAGAACAAAGGCCTTTGAGTAATGGAGTGATGGTCGCATTATTAGCTCTGATACCCTCGCTGAGAAGCCGTCCCAGAAAAGCAAAAGCAAGGCTGAGCCGATTCGTTTGAACACAGAATTGAATCATAATCGCATAGGTATATTTATCAGGATGGATACCTTCAGTTTGGGTTAATTGGCTGAAGAGGGAAAAGATGGCTGGGTAAGGGTCGCTTGAGGTTTGGTTGCTAACCAAGGCACCCAGGAGCTGGTTGAAGGGATGGATTGAGGTCGGATGGAGAGCCAACAGATTGTGAAAACGGCGAAGCGCCTCTTGGGTAGAAATGGGACCCACATTATGGTGTATCCTCTCCATCTCATCCTTTCCCAGCTTCCCCTTCCCCTTGTAATGTTGCTGATGTGGTTTTCTTTGAGTCTTCCCAAGAATGTTGCCAGCACTGGTGTAATTGGGGAAATTAATTGTAGATTGTGGTGGTTTTGGGTTGTTAGTGATGTTTCGAGATTGAGATTTGGATTGGGGGATGGCATTGCAGAAAAGGCAGAGTCTATGACTAAAATCCGATGTGGATGGGGATGCTGATAGGGATTGAGAATGAGATTGGGATAGGGAAGCTAAAGGTGAAAGTGGTGAGAAGGGGGCAAGAGACAATGCATGCACCATCTTAACCAACAAGATTTGAGTTTTTCTTTCTTACGAGTGACAAGCACAACTGTCTATTTTCTATTACTGCAATAAAAAAATAGTACATCATTAACACATAGTAAGAACAATAATGCAATTTTGGTTATTGAAATTGTCCAATTTTGTCATATTCTAGAGGAATATGGACCTTAAAAAACAGCTAAGTACTCAAATGTAAATTATATCTGTTTTATCCCAATATAAGGGACTACCTTGTCTTCAGTTTTAGAGCACTCAAAACAGATTTGAAGTTGAATAATTATTTACAGATGGGAATAATAAAGTATATAATGATAGATAGCCAACAAACTGGAATCCTATAAAACAGAGATAAAAGGGGGCAAAAACTCTCACGAAGCCAAGCAATGCACACTGCAAATCAGAATGATAAGGGAAGCCAAGCAGTGGGCATGGAAGGTTGGGTACGAGAACAGAAAATTTTAAATGAAACCAGGGGTTGTAACGATATTCTATGAACACAAAATGTTGACACCGTAAGGGAATTATTAAAAATAATTAAGGATGCCATACTACTATAATTGATTGGTTCTTAGTGCTTATGGATGTGTAGTGTAGGTCACGAAACCAATAACCAAGGTTTACTTTTCAGCCATCAGTTCATGATAGGAAGAACTCATCCCAATTTATTTATTTCAATTTAATTTTGACCACACATAACTGAAACTTTCTGTCCATCAGAATGGTAGAAGCCGTTAAAGAAGAAACTACAGCATCAGATTGATGTGTATCAGACGTCTTTGAACCAGTTGTTTCATCATCAAACTCTTGGTGTTTCATTGGTACCTTCATGGTATCAATGAACCGTATGTAAATCCATTTAGGATTGACATCCTTGCTAACGCGGGCTAAATAAAAACATGAGAAGTTTTGGGTTGTAAAAGATGAATGCAGCTCAACCATTGTAAAGTGGAACCACCCAATCAAATTAATACAATGCAATGCACCTGAACTGTGGGGTTAGAAGAGGGCCCGGCAAGTCACTGATACTTCTCTCTAGTTTTCTCCAGAGATTGCTTGACCTTCCAAACTTAGGTGCATTTCCACAAACACCTGGGGTGCATGACTTAGTTCTGATAATGAAATAAATACTCATTTCAAATCAAGGACCAGCGATGAGATTGCTATTTAAAAAATATAAAATTGTAATTGACTGTGTTGATATAAACAACGAAATGGCAAAAGAGAGGCGAGATAGATAGATTAGAGGCTTAGAGCGGTACCCAATCAACCGACCGAAAGAGGACGAGGAAGAGATGAGGTTCTCAATCCCAACCCAATTCGTCCATACGATACATATACATATATAAAGAGGAAGAGATAGCGTAAGAGCGGCAGAGATTTTTTTTGTCCTCTGACGCCTTAGCACTTGGCACTTGCGGAGCCTGAGCCGGGTGAAAGGAAAGGTCATCCAGTTTTCACCCGAAAAGTACGTCTTTTCGGTGGTTTTTCTCGGTGCACCACACAATTTTTTTTCATTATTGTGCGAAACGCAATCTGTACGGACGACTTTTAAAGTACAGTGTCCGAAAGGAGATGGAAGTATAGGGGTGTCAATATATCCTTTTAGCCGTTTACCAGACCCGTGCCGTATTCGAAAAGACGGGTATAGATAAGATTTTTTTTTTTTTTAGCTTATTGGGTATGTATGGGTGGGTATGGGTAAGAATTTTTTTTCGTTAGTTAAACGGATAAAGGCTATTTCGTATCTATTATCCTATAGAGTAATTATATAAAATATAATAATATAATAATCTTTGAGCAATAATTAGTGATTACTTTTGTTATTTAGTGTATTGTTTTTATTGTAAGAAAAATATTAAACATATTATTTTTATTTGTATGTCTTGTTCTTTAATTAAATAATTAAATTTGTCGGAAGATATATTTTTGTTTTTCAATTCTCTTGTTTTATAAAAAAATACAATTTAGTTGAAATTGATTGCATATTTATTTTTATTTTTTATTAGTAATATTATTGCATAGGTGAAAAATAAATGACTTTTGATGTTCTATTTGTAAAATATAATAAAACTAATTATTATAGTAGTATTATTCGTTATTCACTCGCTACCGTTTCATTACCCGATAATTTTAATGGGTAAGGGTAAGGTAGGATAAGGTCAAATCTTAATAGGTAAGGGTGGAATATGGGTACGACTATTTTTAATGGGTATGGATATGAAAATGCTTCTATCCTACCCGTATCGTACCCATTGACATCCCTATAGGTACAATGGGCTTTAGTTTAATTAGCTCTAATACCTAATACCGTATGATTAGTATTAAGATATGTGCATACGGAAATTGATAAAGACATGTGCGAATTTTAATATGGAGCGCACCAATGCAATTGGATGTGCACTACACCTATTTAGATATTCAAGTACGGTCTATACTCTGGAGTCTAAACACGAGATATTTAGATACATCGAAACACAGCATAACACCCTTCTATCTTTCCGATTTGTTATTAATAGAAAAAAAAATTGAGAAAAGTGAATGATTTATAAAAATTTCAAAATCTAAAAAAAAAAAAGTTATGATTTATAATATCTACACAATATTAAAGACAATAATGTCTAGATAATTTATAATATCTACACAATGTTAAATTTACAGATTTTATTTGTTTGAAATGGAAAAAAAAAATGTTACACCGTACTAAATGTTATGGAGCATAAAGTCTATTGTTTTTTTAATTAGTGATGTCAAAGAAATTAGTGATTGAATTATCTGAAAGTTAGTCTATAATTTTCTATAGACATTATAAACCATAACAATTTTATCAGATTCCAATTTTTTTTTTTAAATCGTTCACCTTTCTGAATATTCTGTTTATATTTCTAT
The DNA here is from genome assembly GCF_964058835.1 of Carex rostrata. Lineage (NCBI taxonomy): Eukaryota > Viridiplantae > Streptophyta > Magnoliopsida > Poales > Cyperaceae > Carex > Carex rostrata. Next base: position 4,791,278 of record NC_135949.1, read on the forward strand.
TAATGAAAAAATAGGTCTGTCCTTCTTTATCTTATTGGAAAAAGCGCTATTATTTTGATCATTCGATTTTAAATATTCAATGCACAAACAATTTTATTCTCCTTGAAATCGATTCTGCTCTAATTAAATACTTCCTTTTTTTTTTACTTTACATTAAATTATGCTTCAATACAATTCACTTTAAGAAAATATATATAATATACATTTAATGGAGAACGGTGGTCGGTCTTGTTTTTCTTTAATGGAACCGTCATCTAAGAATGCAATTTTTAAATTTTAAGCAACCCACCATTAATTAGCTACATAAATAAATGGTATAAATATCATGCAAATACCTTGCGTATGAATTATTTTAGTGTTGTAGTTTTTTTTTTGTATGTCAATTATCTTTTAGTAAACTCTGCCTGTATAGTTTCTACACATTCTGTCTCAAGTCAGAAAAAATGAGGAGGGTTGGTGATAGGTTTGACGAGCCAGCGGTAAAAAAAAAAAAGCCTCTTTATGCAATAGCGGAACTAGGTACAAGCAAAAGGGGGCCAGGCACCCCCCAACTTATCAGAAGTTGCTTATTGGTTGCTTATTGGGGTGATTATTTTCATATGTTTTTTACAGATGCATACCGATTGGCACCCCCCATGCGGTTGTTCTTTTGTCTTTCGGCGGCTCGGCCCCCCCAAATTCAAATCCTGGTTCCGCCACTGTCTTTATGGAAATGAAACCCTCACGAATTGGGGCAGAAGTAGTACCAGGATGGATGATCTCTTGGGAAGTACATCTCTGTGTTGCTAATTCAAGTTGGATTTCATTTCTAGCCTACCTCAACTTGTTTGAGAATAAAGATTTTGAAGAAGAAGAAGAATTATCTTTTAGTAAAATCAAACATTATAAAGATGCTTACTATCAATTGTTATCAGTGACTCCTAATGCATTGCAAAAGATGCTCTCAAATAGGCTTGTGCCTAAGAACACTCAACAATCTATTAAATTTTTTTGGAAAAGATCGAGGATTATATATTCTGGCAAAAAACTTTTTAAACTAAATGTAACACAATTTAATCAAGTAATAAAACAGATTTAAATGAACATTTTTCAAGCACTTTAAAGTAGAACAAAAATTATCTGTAAGACCTAACATTTAAATTCTTACTTTAACATTTTTTAATTATCGACTTTTTAGAATAATATTTAATTTTTAGATGAACATCATGTATTGTTCTATTTTTTACTACAGCAAAAAAGAGACGTACCTAAAGATTACGATCAGGGCGGAACTAGAAACTCATGATAGGGAATGCTAAAATTTAAATCGAACAATATATTGTTGGTGGAAATTAAACCCAAGCTCTTCATAATCACAAACTAAGTTTCAACCAATAGAATATAAGTAGACGTGATATTTTATGAATGGGATTAGGCTATATAAAATGTTCTAAAAAAAATCCAATTAAATTTCAATATACATAATTAATATTATAAAATCATTGAATGACTTAGTACCCATACGGATGAATGTATATTCGTCCCTGGTTTAAAATGTGCTCATAATAATTGAGTTATAACTCAAAACTCTAAATAAACAATGTAACCCGATTAATAAATTGGAAATCTGACTCATATTTTTTCTTAAAAAATATGGTCATGATTGTCTAAAATATATGGTGAAAGGTGCCTAATATATTTATAATGTTCTGATCATCTGAATTATTAGATTTACTATTTGTGCAATTTGTCCCTTCCTCGAAGTAACAGGTGAAGTTTCTTTTTCAATGATCTCGAATAGCTACATATTATATAATTAAACATGCTTGGATAGTTGTACAAGAAAGGTTAAATTAGTTAAGAAATTAAATGTGGTTAATTACCGAGGGGGGTAGATATCAGGAACATGTGGTCTCCTTGTTTTATATTTAGAAGATATAACATTAGCACTGCCCATAGAAAATGAAAAATCTACCAATTGTTTCTCAAATTTAAAACATGCAGAAAAGCTTTCTATAGTCTATATATACCCACTCATACTGCCCCCGCAATTGAAATAAAGAAAAACAATTCATGGCAGAAGCTGTGACCTCTGTGCTGGAAAAGCTTGCTGCTGTCTTGCTCGAGAAAGTTCGGGAAGTGCAGGCTGTGCGTGGGCAGATCGAACAGGTGCAGAAGGAGCTTCGCTTGATCCAAGCGCTGCTAAAAGATGTTGATTCCAAGTGTAACAGAAATAATGTGGTAACAGAGTGGCTGAACCAGATCAGTGAAATTGCCAACAGAATAGCTACTGTAATTGATACCTTCCAGGTTATGATTGAAGAAAACCGTGCAGAAAGTTCCAACTGGTTTGTCAGAAATATTAACAGGTCAGTCAAAAGAAACTATAAAACGTACAAGCTCGGCTTGCATGTCGAGCTCGAAAATATCATAGAGGAACTCAATCGGCTTTACCAGCGCCGAACCGACTTGAGAATTGAGGATCTTGGTGCTCTTGATGATGTTGATGATCCAGAACCTTCTGATGATGTTGATGATCCAGAAGTTGTTGGCCTTGAGGATGACCAGGCAAAGATTATCGAGCTGCTGCTTGATAGAAGTATTTCAAGGCGCACGGTGCTCTCGATTGTGGGTACCGGCGGCCTCGGGAAGACCACCCTGGTCCAAAAAGTATACAAAAGGTGCATGTCCTTAATTTCTTTTAAACCGTTTTTTTTTATATATATATATAAAGCGGGTAAATTTTTGTGGAACAATTAATCTATGACAAGAAAATTGCTAAATTCCTAACCAACTAGTTGTTAAGAACTCAACTGTCCAAATTTAGATTGTTGTCCTTTTTCAAGAAGTGATGATATTCAATTCTTCGAAACTTATATATACTATATGAGTTAAATTCATGACAATGGATTATTTATAGGGATTGTATAGCAATTTAAGTGAATATATCATGAAATTAAAATTATGATGATTTGCATACATGAATTTAAATGTTACTCAACTACACCCTGTATGTAGTTCTGATAATTTGTTCCATATATAAATAATCACCCTAATATGTACGCTTAATAATAATTAGGCTTTCTATTTTTGGTTAATATAATTTACAAGATGGTAATAATGACTCCAAATGTTCTTAGCTCCATGCATGGTAAATTAGGCACAAAGTCATTTTTCAAACTTGAAAGAGTCTTCTAGCTCTTAACAATATATTTGTTACAAAATGTGGTCCAGATCTTCTTAAGAATACTCCTGGAAAAGATTTCCAATAAAATTCTCTCGTTCTGTTCCTTATTTTTCCTTGATGTAACACATTTTTTTTTGTAAAAACAGTGATAAATTGGAGGGACAATTCGATTGTCGCGCATGGCAGTCCATTTCTCAAACATACAATTTAAATGATCTCTTGAGAGAAATTCTTTACTCAGTTAAACCTCACATGGAAAAGAAAAATTCACCCGTAAAAGATAGGGATTTACCGGTGAAGCTAAAGAGCTTCTTGAGAGGCAAGAGATACTTAATTATTTTAGATGATGTGTGGGACATCAATCTTTGGGGGCAGTTGAAAATGACATTACCCGATATGTACAATGCGAGCCGCGTGATCATTACCACCAGATCGCTTGATGTTGCCAAAGCAGCAGATTGCAACACAAAACCGTATATGCCCCATTACCTAAGTGATGCCGAAGGTCTAGCTCTCCTATTCAGAAACGCTTTTCAACAACATGTACAACCTGAGAATTACCCTCATCTCTTGGATGTGGCCAAAAGATTAACGAAAAAATGTGGTGGGCTACCCTTGGCATTGGTTGTTCTAGGTGGTATCCTCACAAGGAGGGAGCGCAACTACACTGCCTGGAACACGTTGGACGAGACCATAGATTGGCATGACAAAGATGGGAAACAGTGCTCGCAGGTGCTTGCCAGGAGTTATGAAGACTTGCCTCAATATCTCAAAGATTGTTTTCTTTATTTTGCTTGTTTTCCTGAAGATTATAAGATTTCGGTATGGCGCGTTACAAGAATGTGGATAGCTGAAGGATTCGTACCGAAAGATGGAGCTGGAACAATTGAGGACAGAGCTGAGAAATTACTCCAAGAGCTCGTTGAAAGGTACATCTATTTTCAGCTCTATTTTTTAAGGTCCTTATCACGTATAAAAGAAGTCATGTTGTGTTTTTGCTTCTCTAGGGACTCCCCTAAATTCAATCAATACCCGGTACAAACATGATCATCTCCTTTTTACCTCCTTAATTCCACCATTCTCCCCACGTAAAAAAAATAATTTTCAATGATAATATAAAAAAAAAATTGCATAAGAATATTTGCCCGAAATTTAGCATCTTTTAATGCATAAAGGTCAAGGATCCTGCCTGATAGAAATAATTTGCTAGAAATTTTCTCATCTCCAAATATTCAAGTGCCTGATAGAAATAGTATATATTAGAGATAGGCTAATGTGCTTTCGGTAGCATATGGGCCGAAATACACACGGTCCAAATTTGAAATTTTAAAATCCAAACGGTCAATCCGAACCGTTCATCTTCTTCTCCATATTAATATCTACTTGGAGACCAAATTTTACATTTTTCTGAATTTTTTTACTATTTATTAAGTATTTTACAAAATTGTTGATCCAACAGTGACTGCACAAAACAGTAAAACTGTTGAATTAGTGATTTTCAAAGTGGCTTAATAAATAGTAAAAAAATTTAGAAAAACGTAAAATTTGGTCTCCAAGCAGATATTAATATGGAGAATAATATGAACGGTTCGGATCGACTGTTTGGATTTTGAAATTTCAAATTTGGACCGTGTGTATTTCGGCCCATATGCTACCGAAAGCACATTAGCCTATCTCTCTCTCTCTCTCTATATATATATATATATATATCTTTAGTCCTAATAAATGAAAAATATTGTTGTAGGTGCTTGATCCAAGTTACTAAAAAATCTTGGAACGGCTACTGCAAATATTGTAGTATGCACGATCTTTTACGGGACCTAGCTATCCGCAAAGCTATGGATGAGAACTTCTTCACTGTATTCTCAAAAAAAAAAAGATGTTAACAACTTAGCTGCAAGCAAGCCACGCCGTGCGGCACTGCAATTTTGCACTCCCACAGAGGATGATATTTATTCAGAAAACACTCGTTCTTTAGTTTGTTTTGGGCGAAGTTCATCTAATGATAGTGGCTTTGGACTACTAAATTATAGTGGGTTTAGACTACTTAGAGTGTTAACCTTGGAGAGTGTCGATATGACCACATTTACTCGGAGACAGTGGCCAAAGGTCTTGATACACTTGAGGTACTTGGGGTTAAAAGGCTGTAGTATTCCACAAGATATATTTAAGAAGTTTTCCTTCTATAATCTACAAACCATTGATTTAAATGGATCGGTACTTGATACTGAAGAAGAGACACTAGATTTGTGTGATCTCGTAATCCCAACTCTAAAACATGTATATGGTAGCTTATTTTTCCAATTACCATTAAATTGGGATAAGCATACAAATCTACAAACAATTGTGGATGTGCTAATACATATAGAATCAGTTGTTGAATTAGGTTTTTGTACCAACTTGCGTACGTTAGTGATTTCCATTGATACTGATCTAGATAATGAAAGGGTTATAATAGAGTGGCAAAACATTAAGAGTGTGCTGATAAGAACAGAACATTTGGTCTACCTCTCTATTGGAACAATGCGGTTGCTACCATTTGGTGGAACAAAAGACTTACCTTGTCATGGGAAGATACAAAAACTAATTCTCAATGGAGTTTGGGAAAGAAATATATGTGTTCCAAGTGTTGAGATGTTCCCAACAAACCTCACCAAATTGAAGCTCACACGTTCTAAGCTCCAGGAAGATCCAATGCCCATATTGGAGAGACTGCAGAGCCTCAGGATACTTTATTTAGATTATAGCTCATATATGGGAACAGAGTTAATATGTTTAACCGGAGGGTTTCGTAACCTAGAAATACTTAAGCTTCTAAGGCTGCCTAACCTACATCATTGGGACATAAAAGACGGAGCTATGCCCATCCTTCGTCACCTCAAAATTTATGATTGTGGAAAGCTGAACGTACTTCCCGAGCTACAAAAGGTGCGGACTCTTCAAGAACTAACAGTTTATTATCCCTCACATGAGCTCTGGGAAGGTATGCAAATGGAAGGAGAAGATGTACACAAAATTAAGCATATCCCATCTGTGCGTATCAGGTAAATTCTCATGCATTTTTAATTTCTTGTAAGATTTTTTTACAATTTTCGATTGTCATCATAACCCATCAAGATTTGTTCATATTACTTTCCATGGCTGCAAGACTTTATTATCGATTGTCATCACGTTTTTATTATTTTTTGTGTAATTTATTTAACTACTCTTAATTATTGTATATATGGATTATGTTGAGCAGGGGCTACTTACCATAAAAAGGGACTACACGAAAAAAATGCAAGAAGAAGACATCAATGGTGAATTGTATATGGTCAATATATATGGCGGTGCCGAAATGACCGTGCATATGGTGGAAAGACCCCTAGTTTCCAAAGCTTCACAGCCTATTTCTGAAACTCTAATTGGAAAGTCGGGTACCAACAAACACTCCAAGTTCACTCGGTATACACCAAATATATATATCACAACAACCCGAGGTGGGTATTAACTCTTATACAGTTATACTTGCTTTACAGATATATAGCTCATGGATCATGGACTGGAATTGGGGCATGGGATTTATAATCTCAAAAGGTGAAACTTTATTAGCATACAGAACTGCTAGAATACTGTCATCATGCCCCATGCAATCAGAAACAAAGGCTCTACTAGAGGCTATGAGATATGTTGTGCTGTGTGCTGTTTTGGAATGACAATCTGTCTCTATCTAAGGCCATATCAAGTATACAACCACCAATGGAAACTGAATGGCATGCCTTGGAGGAAACCATGCAAATCTGGAAGCTCATGAAGGAAAACACTGGTTTTATATGTAGCCATGTGAATAGAGATGAAAATAGAGAGGCTGATAAGTTAGCAAAAATGGGTTCAAGGAAAAGGATAGCTTGGGAATATATGGGTACACATATCCTATGTTTTTGGTATTTTAGATTTTTTTTTTTTTTTTTTTGAAGATTAGTGGCTTTAAATGCACCGGGATTTTAGATTTTTCTGGGAGGGTTTTTATATCAAATGTAATCTCCCGTGAAAAGTTGTGATTAATAAAGCTATTGCCCACGGACGCGATTCATGCAAAAAACAAGACATCACATAATCATACATATTATCTCTCTGCTTAGAGACGAACAATCATTATAAAATTAAGTTCCTTTTTTCAGTTTGTTGTTTCTGGGCCGTTCAGCTTTTCATACTTGCCCATTGTTGTGGTTGTTGAGTTTAATTTTTTATTGTTATTTACTTTCAGTTTTTATAATTGTAATTGTACTCAATGCAAAGGAGTTAATTGTATTACTATTATTTATCTGATTATTACAAGTAAAATAAGATAAATCTTGAATAATTTTATTTGTATGTTTTGTTAGCTTCTATATATATATAGTTTCTTCCATTATTTTCTTAATTTCAATCTCTATTAATCTAAGTATATTTTTAGAAATCATCTACAAATATATGTATACCATTTTGAATTCCAGTAATATTTTTTGACAGGATAGTTAAAATATTTGTATACTACTTTTTCATTATTTTTCCAATTATGAAGTTATCAGAAATTAATGCATGCAAAATATAATACGCACAATTTATTTCTTATTTTTAAGATGCAAATTTTATTTTTTAATCAAATGGTGTTTAAAAAAATATTACATTAATATTTTTTATTTTTAAACTATGTACATATAGGTTAAGTTGCTTGTTTTATTACTTCCTACACAATCGAAACTTAATTACAATAATATTGCGAAATCATTATTTAAATTTTTGTGCTGAACTGAATTACTGAAATTAATTTTTCAGTGAATTAACTAATGTTTCGGGTTCTCACACCAATGCCAATAATTTTATTCAAATCGGAACCCGGTCCACTTGAGCCCATACCAATCCAAAATGGTACTTTTAGAGGCCAATGTATGAATTACGAAATACATGGGGGTGTTAAGAAAGAAAAAATGGCTTATGGCTATCTTTCTTCTACTATAATGGCGGAACCACGGGGGGCACCCCCCATAAAATCATGATATTGCTTATATATATAGTCTAAGCGCACATTTTCATATGATTTTTTTACAGATGCATACCGATTGGCACCCCCTAAATTCAAATCCTAGATTGTTTTTTCGTCTTTCGGCGGCTCGGCCCCCCTCAAATTCAAATCCTGGTTCCGCCCCCGACTATATGCATCATGCCATGAGAAAAGGCAAAAGTAGGTTCATTGTTGCATAATAGAAATTTGTTTGTTCTAATATAATTTGCATTGGGGACACCTAACAGAGAGTTGGACCTCACTTCTTACTTCTGACCATACAATTTTAAGTTATCTGACTTAAGTAGTACTCTCTTTCAAAATGTGGCTTCTGATTTTACTGTTTTGTTAAGTTACCGTTGGATCAGTGATTTTTAAAGTAGCTTAATAAATAGTAAAAAAATTCAGAAAAATATAAAATTTGATCTCTAAGCACATTTCAATATAGAGATCACATCTAACAGTTCAGATTGACATTTTGGATTTTGAAAATGAAAAAATAACTTATAAATATATAACCTCATATGCTTATGTAAGTAGAGTAGCCAACCTCACAAATTAATATGTTAGTTGATAATTTCCAAATGTCGTTTAGTACACATGAGGAGGTGGGGACAAAGGTGATCTGAACTCGACTAAATCAACCAAATTAAACAAATGGAGGAGACCTCGAGATCTGCCATGCATGCATTGAGTTTGAAAAATGAATTAACGACACATGAGTTGTAAAATGAAATCATGAAGAGAAAGATCTTACAAAATTTAATATTCTTATATGAATTTGTAATCCGCGACTTTCCTATATATATATATATACTATATGAGAACATTATCTTTTGCTTTGTCGTATCTATTTATTTTAATCTCGGTAATGGATTAGAGAATAATTGTTGTAGTTTTTTCTTACCAGCTCCCATATTTTTGGTCGTCTTTAATTGTACTTTGGATATGAACATCTTACATATTGTATGTGAGGAGGGTTCAAATGCCTTCATGTTTTTGTGCCTCTATCATGCCTTCATCTCTCTCCGTTATTTTCAAAGTTCAAACAGTCGATCCGAACCGCTCAACCTAACCTCCATACTAAAATATGTTTGGAGACCAAATTTTATTTTTTTAGGAATTTTTTTACTATTTTTTTAGATAGGTACAAAAATATTGTTTTTAGATGGTTCAGATTTACTGATTTTGTACCTATCTAAAAAAATAGTAAAAAAATTCCTAAAAATATAAAATTTGGTCTCCAAACATATTTTAGTATGAAGGTTAGGTTGAGCGGTTCGGATCGACTATTTGAACTTTGAAAATGATAGAGAGAGATGGATGCATGATGGAGGCACAAAAACATGGAGGCGTTTGAACCCTCCTCATTGTATATATAATGATATGAACATCTTACCTTTTCATCTTAGTTTTAAATTTAGGGTATGTCTATGATAATAATTTAAAATTTAAAATATTTTAGACGAAAATATTTTAAATGATTCAAACTCATTTTGCATCTTAACTGTTATACCATAATTAGCATAGTTTAATCCCTCCAATTTAGTCTAATTGCTAAAACTAACACTTTTTTTTTTTATTCTGGTCCATTAACTGGGATTGTGTGTTAATAATTGTGCTTCAATGTTGAGATAAATATAACCTAAAGCAAGCAAATTTTTCTTAATTTTTTGTTTCATTTAAAAGCCCGTTAGCTGCTGTAAATCACAAGTTTGCAATCATTTGCATAAGACATGATTACAAAATTATGTAAATTTACTCTCTTTAGTTTCATAAATTATGAGAACATTTACTATAGAAGGTGAATATGACTGGTACTCTCTGTATAATTTATTCATATGAATAGTAATTTCTATAAATAAAAAAAAAATCATTCAACTTGCCGAAGCAAAGTGAGGCTCACTCTGAGCTTGGTGCATTTTATCTCAGGTTGGATTGGTCTGGATCTAAAAATCTATCTAAAAAAATTAGTAAACAATTTAAAAATAAATAAATATAAAATTTGATCTCGAAGTATATTTTAATATGAAAATCATGTTGAGAGGCTCTGATTGACCGTTTGAATTTTGTAAAGAGAAATACATGATGTGATGCACGATGAAGCATGAAAGAGTTACGATAAGTGTGAATCTGGAAAATAAAAAAATTAAATTGTTATGTTGTCTTCTTCTTCAAAGCTTTTATTACCAAATAAATTGGATAAGTTAGAAATAAAATCCAATTGAAATAAGCAACACATGGACTCTCACCAGGAGATCACTCATCCTAGTACAAATTGAATTGATGTGTATTTTGATAAAGTTAACATAATAAGTGTTGGGGTGTATATGAAATATGCATATTGATGAATGCAAAATATATAATTGATTCAAGAGTAAGATTAAGAGGGACCGTACGTGCTCTACGCCGAAATATTTTGAATGTGTATCCTCTGCATTAACTCAAAAGTGAATCTTTTGAGTTAATGAATCTCAACCGTCTAATTTTAAATGGAGTCAATCTGACTTCTTTTAAGTTAATGAATCTCAACCGTCTAATTTTAAACGGAGTCAATTCGGCTTCGGTTTATAACTTCAGGTCCCTTTAATATTTGTGCGGACACAAATCTTAAAGTAGATCGAATGGTTGAAATTCATTAACTCAAAAGATTTCCTTTTGAGTTAATGCAGAGGATACGAATTTGAAATATATATTCACACACGTCATGTCCTTATTTATAGCTCAGAAAAATTGCATGTACATCTCCATTCTATTATTAAGCACGTTAGGTGTCCGATCCGCCAACGGCTATAATTGAAAGATGAAACTTCGAATTTGATCTCAGCCCTCCAATTACATAATTTGTCTTCTTTTGATTAAATGCATATGTTTTATGTATAGAAGTCTAAATTTAGTTAAAAACATACTTACTACATGTGCTGCCATACGATACGTTACAATTAAAATTGAACAAATTCTGAAATTTAGCGATATATTTATCTGTTTTCTTATTTCTTTGTTTCCATATATCTCTTCTTCAATTGAGAAGACTCCATCTTCCATTTTCTTATTTTCTTTGTTTCCTTACTTCTTCTTCGTTTCTATACGGATCACAATAGAAATCAATTTTTTTTTTATTTCCTTATTTTTCTTTCTTTGTTTCTATACATATTGGTGTGGACAATTTAGAATATATTTTCAATATATAATATATCAATGTGTGTGTGTATATATATTCTAAATTGGAAACAAAAAAGAATAATAATATAAATTGGAACGTGTGTGTGAATATATATTTATCTTATAATATGTGTGTGTGTGTGTGTGTCATATACATACACACGATAACACTTTTTATGTATGTTTTTTTATATCATATTATATGTCGATATTGAATTGTTTGTATGATATTTGATATTAGATTCAAATCGAGCTATTATTTGATATCATTGGTACTTAAAAATAAAGAATCATCACATCATCAAATTGTTATCATATATCACGATTAAAGTTAATTAAAAATACAGAATCATATAAATTTTTTATTAACATGTGTCTTGATTTTTAGTAATTATTATTTTTTCTTGATATATATGTTTCTTATAATACGTCTCCGTTGCAACGCACGGGTATGATACTAGTAATTTCCTATGCAGCAAACAATACATTTTTTTAAGAAAATGCTAAAATCCGCTTCTTTTCTTTAAAACAAGGAGAGTCCTCCTCTCTCTTTCTCTCCCTCTTTCTCTATCCTCTCTCCTCTTTTTTTTCTGTATCTAAGAGGAGAACCCTCCTATTCTTAAGAATAGGAGCAGATTCTCATCCCTTGATCAGGTAGAAGCTATGTTTAGCAAAACAGTGGATACAACTCCTGTACCAACACCATACCTTTTCTTGCACACACCTCTCAGGTTACTTCCATGTCTACTTGGACAATTGGTAATAGTTCTAGCCAATTCGAATTTAGTTTGCACAACAAAGATCACAATTAGGTGATGTCAGCCAATATAATTACACAATTGATCAACAAACAAAATCAAATTTACATAATTCCAGTAGTCTATTTAGCATAATGTATACTATTTTGGACTTTCCACTCAATTGCTTCCTACTGAATAACAAGGCTCATCCATGGAGCCTCTAGTGCATCAAACACACCCATAATATAGACATAATATAAAGTGAAATTTTTATATACCCATCATAACATTGTGATTTAGATATTTCCCCCATTACTTAATTAATTAATTGAAAACACACTTATATTAATAAAGAAAATACAAAATGACCATCATATACTCAACTGCATCAAACACATCCATCATATATACATAATATATATGTCAACATATCTCGATTTCTGATCAACCTCAACAAAAGAACATTTGCGCCTATTGCGGTGCCAGAAATATATACCGATTATTGACAGTTAAAAAACCTTCAAAATAGTTGCATGTACATTCATTTCAATTACAATTTGGAGAGTAAATGACCAGTCACCAATTACTAAAAGAAAAGAAAAGTTTGATTTTCAGCATATTCATGTTACAAATTTATGTGAATATCAGATTTAGCATATCTTTATAAAGAAACTTGTAGTAGATCTTAAATGTTTTTTTCCAGAATGAAAGCATCAGAATTTGATTTACTGAGAATTCAGGTACCAAAGTTCAAATAAAGCTCCGTTACAAAAGCATCAACTTAACAAGGTACAATAAGCTGATTTGGGATCATAGTCCAATGTACTACAGTCAAGCAGTTAGTTATCTGGCTGAGCACTGACTGACACATAACCCGCAAGTGATCCATAGAGCACAATCAAACCCATTGAAATGACCAGGGTCATGTTTTCTGCCTCTTGGATGACTTTTCAACGGACAGCAACTTGATAACTTCATTTTTCTTATCACCTGTTTGAAGGTTTGAAAAATGTGCATACTTTCTGTTGCCTTCAGAGTTCAGCGGGAGTTTAGAATCCCAAACTTCCGGCGCCCAACCATACTTTTGATAATCAGGTCCCTCCTATTTTGAAATATAACATAGTTGTGTTATTTTCTGACCATATTATTGTGCAACAAATGTCAATAGTACCCATGTTCTTTTTATGTTGTTCTTTTTTCTTTTCGATTCGGAGTGGGCAAAAAAGTGGCATTACCTCTAAATACAGAAAACACACAAGACGAGAAAGTTAGCTGATTGAAAAAAAGTATATGTAATATTACCACATGAATTAGATGTAGAGAATCAATATAAGGAGAATGTTGAAGCACACAAATTAGGTCTTGTAAGGCATTTTCGTAGCAGCACATTGAGAGTTTTAGACTTTTCAAATTGGGAAAAACCGGCACATCTCTTCCTGGCTCCACTAACGGGTGACATAGATCAAAGCTAGTCTATAAAAATATCAGTTCCAATTAGCCCAAAAAAAATAAAATCTACATATGCAAGAATTTAAGCTAACAGAAACCATAAAGATCAAATTAAGTTAAAAACAAAAATAATTAGATTTGAGAGTCGATATAGCACAAAAGACATTGTTTCTCAATGCTAAATCAACAATTTACTTGATATATTGTGGGTTTCAGATAAAGATGCACATGCTTAGCTGCCAGAAAACCATCCAAGTAATGTACATGTATACTATGGAACTATCTGTGTAAACATGGTGCCCAACCAACTGCATATTAAATTTAGGGTTTAGATGTAGCTGCCTACTTAAGTGTTGGTTATGAAGTTTGAAGTCAAGTGATGTTAGTCCATGAAGTAAAAAAATACCCATTCCTCCAAATTTTGCTTCAACAAAAACCGCAGAAAGTAACACAGTATCAAGTGCTTTATTTAATTCTAGATTTTTTTGGCAATTTAAGTGAACTAATTTATCTATGCCATAGGTTAGGTAGTCAGATATCTCATTATATCCTTTAAATTATTCACAACCCATTGAGCAGTTAATTTACAAGGATTTAGCACCAAGAAGACAATTTTAGTGACATAAGGTTCGATAAAGACCTTATCAAATCCAAATCAATTAAGAGAGATAAATCAATGATAAAATGCAATAAGCTTCAGTAAATAAACTGATTCAGATTCTATTTTAACTTCGTAACTAAAAATGCAAGGAGACTGTTTTGCTATTGAACATTCTTCTTAACTTCTAAGATGATATAGTTAGTGTGTGTGTGTGTGTGTTACCAATATCATTTTACCCAAATATGCTAGCATATACATCCAATGTAATACATAAAAAGCAATTAGACTAGTGTAGAAACAATTTACCAGCTTCGGTAAATGGGTTGCTGAAGGTATAAACTTTGGGTAAGACTTCCCTATATGAAGTGTCAACTCCGACACATTTGTAATAGATTTCAAAATGTCACGTAACATTGGAACATTCTTTTCTGACAGTGCAAAGGTGTCAACCAGTGCCTTTCTCAACACTGGCATATCTCCATGAAATTGTTTCAGTGTCAGTTCCGAGCTCAAGCTGAAGCTCAAGTCAAGAAACTCAAGTTTGGAGAAAGATAAATAAATCTTACGACCAGCCCATGTAGTGCTTAGTTTCAGTGTCTTCACTGACCGAGAAGATATATCAACAGCATCTCCAGGAGGGGGCTCAATGCATAAATATTCCAGATTTCTTTGCTCCATGATTAAAGTTTTTAAGCCAGATTCAAACATTCTTGCTTTAATGTACAGGTACTTGAGTTGAGTTAGGGGGAAAGAGGGGGGAACAACAGGTTGATTTCCGTAGTTCCTGTCCGAGTCCACAATGTCGATGAAAAGAGAGTGAAGAGACCCAAAGGATAGGATAAGTGGGAAAAGGGACTTAATGGTTTCAGCATGGATATGAAGGGACAGATCTCGCAGACCTAGCGAATGGGCACGATTGAGCCAATTTGAGATGAATTTGATCGAAAAAGGTCTCCAATTTGCCTTGAGACAAAAACTCAGTAATGGAGCAGAAGGGTCGCGAAGATGGAGACAGCGGGAGGTTACGTTGTTGAAGAGGCGACCGCGGGAGAAGTCGGAGCGGTCAAGCTCAAAGGAGGGGGAGGCGGTCCAGAGATGGCGGAAGCGGCGAGCGAGGAGGGAAGTACGAGCAGAAAATTTGGTGGGGAGGAAAGAGAGAATCTGTAGAAGGAGAGCCTCGGGAAGTTGCGAAAGGCGGTCGACCTCTTCGACATTGCTATCCGCCATTGTGTAGTGGGAGGAGGCGAAGGGGAGAAGAAGGCTTTTTGATTTTAGAGAAATTTGTATATATCCCCATCAAAACTTCTCTATTTAGATATATCCCATCACAACTCTAAATTTAGTTATATCCCATCAAAACTCAATTGTTTTATTTATATCTCCAATTTTTCATTTCACCTCTTCAAATTTAAAAAAATATTAATAAAATATTTAAAAGACTGTTTCGTCAAATTACAGTGCTAATTCCTTTCCTTTTTCTCTGTTGTTCTTGTCCTTTCCGCTAAAACTTTTTTTGTTTTTTCTTTTTTCCCGCGTTTCTACTCTTTGGTGTGACGCTCCTCCTTCTCACAATTATTCTTGCAGCACACTCCATCTATTCTTATTTACGATATGAAAATTTTCTTTGTTCAAATTCTGATGTTAGGTAATGCATGAAGTTGTCAGCCAATTGGAATTTTGCAAGCCGAGGGAGCACAATCCGAGAGAGAGAAGTTAATCGGCAAAGCAAAAAAACCCCACAAAACTCAGAGAAAAGCAAACTGGTAAAGCTCTGTACCGCTACTGGTACGTGCAGGAGGGTACTGTTACTGATACGTCAAGACCGGTACAGTCGGTATTGTTACTGGTATGTATAAGAGGCAACCTGGGACAGTGGGACAACAAGGAAATGGAAAATAGCAACTATTACGGAGACATGAAAAACCAAGTGGTACTGGTACGCTACTGGTAATTCTGACAGGGGGTTTATGGACTGCTGACAGTGGAACCACCACATACTACTCTACTGGCACAACCAAATCAGTACCGAACTGGTATTGATAATGCAAGCTGCAGTTAGGAGGAGGAGATAAATCCAGGGGATTTTTTGGAAAATTCCTAAGTCTCGGTTTACATGCTGCCAACCTTTTTAAATAAAACTTTGGTTTTCTGTTTTTTTTTTTATTTTCGGTTTTTATTGTTTTTTTATCTTTTATCACTTTTATCTAGGCTCAGCTGTTTGAGCATTTTCATTTCAATTTATATTTGTTTTTTGGCTAATATGCTACGGGTAGCTAAGAGGCCTCCGTGCTACGGCTCGGATTTCGAGTTTTCAAAATCCTAACGGTCGATCTGAACCGTTCATCTTGTTCTCCATATTAATATGTGCTTGGAGACCAAATTTTACATTTTTCTGAATTTTTTTACTATTTATTAAGGCACTTTGAAAACCGCTGATCCAACGGTAGTTTCTGGTTTTACTGTTGGGTTAAGCCACCGTTGGATCAGGGGTTTTCAAAGTGGCTTAATAAATAGTAAAAAAATTCAGAAAAATGTAAAATTTTATATCCAAGTACATATTAATATGGAGAACAAGATGAACGGTTCGGATCGACCGTTAGGATTTTGAAAACTCGAAATCCGAGCCGTAGCACGGAGGCCTCTTAGCTACCCGTAGCACCGTAGCCACGTCCACAAAACTCTTGTAATCTTTTACCATTATTAATGGAATTAAATGTGAGCTTGACTCACATTTTTTCTTAAATTTTTTTTTGTTTTCTGATGTTAGGTGATTTGGATCAAGTTGTTGGTTGTGTCCCTTTAGTCGCCTAAATTAGACTCTGATAACTTAGATATCTTATAGTAGTTTCCTTTAGAGAGAATGTGTGTGTGTTTTTTTTTAAATTTGGCTTTACTTGAGTGATGCAGGCTCTATGAGAAGTGTGTTGCTTCATTTTTACGGTTGTGGATTCTTTGTTTAATGCCAAACGCCAAAGTCTTTGCAAAAAAAATAAAAATAAAAATCTAATGTTAGGTATGAATTGTTATCTTTCGTTTTTCAAAATGCTTTTGTTTGTTTCTTTCTTGTCACAGCTCTGAGTTGTTTTTTTTTTCTTTCTTCATCTTCTTCAACGCAATCTTTGACTTGGTGTTTTTTTTTGCGAGCTTAGTAATTGCTACAATCTCTGACTGAGATGAAATCGATAGTAGTGCTATATCTTCAGTAACGATAGTATCTAAAAAGTCTCCACATGAGATTTAAGCATGGTGTGAAGGGAGAGGTTAGCTGGAAAAAAGAAAAAAAAAATTAACGAGAAGGGAAAGACTGACAGAGAGAAAGGAATGGAATTAGTATTGTATTTGATGAAGGGCAAAACAGTCTTTTGAATATTTTATTAATATTTTTCTTATATTTGAAGAGGTGAAATGAAAAATTGGGAATATAAATAAAATAATTGAGTTTTGATGGGGATATAACTAAATTTAGAGTTATGATGGGGATATATCTAAAAAGAGAAGTTTTGATGGGGATATATACAAATTTCTCTTGATTTTAAAGGGTGAAGAATGGGTGATATTTTCTCGATAGGTGGAATTAGTAAGGGGGAATTAGCTTCTAACATTTAATGGATTTTGGGATGGTTTCCAATTCATCTTATGTCTCGAAAGAACAAAAAGGATTATAAAATATAAAATTATTATTTATATTCAAGATTTATTTGACTGTAAGATGAAAATTAATTTGTTATGCAGCTAAATATTTTTTTCTATTATAAGTTATCATTATGTTAACCATTATAAGATATAATAATTTTAAGTTGTGATATAAGTATGATTCATGTATTATTAAAGATTAATGGTTGAAGTTATTAGTTGTATTATTTGAGATTCAAATCTAAATAGTTTGTGAATCAATTTCAAATAAATTATACTCAGTTTGAGTTTGATTTGAATAAGATTCAAACTAAACTGGTTTAATTTGTTTCAAAACAAACTAATTTTGAATCGAACTAAACTCAAATCGAATCATGAATTACGAATTTTTTTGCCACCCCTAATTGGTACCAACAATATAAATATATTTCGTACAAATCATGCCACAATAAAATAATAAAACTGATGCATCAATGGCGGAAGCGGTGTACATAGTATGAGCCAAATCTGACACACATTCAATTTCAACAACAATACTATTATTCCTTGGAACATCAACTGCTGCCTGCTGGTCACCAGTTTTTGTATCTTAAAAAATTCACAAATCATTCAGTGTGGCATTCATAATCGTCCTCTTAGAGAAAAAGTATCTCTCAGAATCAAAATTCTTAAACCACATTTAAGATTACTAGGATTCACTTTTGCTAATTTAGATTGGGTGTGCTATCGCATTGTATAATAAGCAATGTAATGAGTTGGATTATGATTATGTTGTTTAAATGAAATTAGATATCGTCGTCTGATCTCTTCTCTCTTTACTCTCGTTTGATTATTTTACAGGACCAATTCTACCAAAATCCCTAAGGGCCTGTTCGGATGTCACGGGATTACACGGGATGGGATTTGACGGGGATGGGAATCCACTTTTTCAAAAACGGGAACCCATAATGGCGGGTAAGGATAGGATTATTTATGGGAATGTATTGTAATGGGTGTTCGGTTGTACCGTGGGATTAATTGTGGGAAATCATATTTTTCTTTCTAAAATATTTAATATTATACAATTTCTTTTATTAATAAAATTATCAATAATGCAATTAAATTAATTAATTAAATAATAACATAACATAACATTACTTATTAATTATTATTTTATAACCTAACTTATTAATTAGATTAAAATAATACAATTAAGTAAATTAAATAAATAATACAATTTTATTTATTAATAAAATTATCAACAATGCAAAATAGATTAATAACATAGCAATACTTATTAATTAGTTGGACTCTAATTAATATTTAGCATGTTTATGATTTTATTATATAATAGTTTTTCATTGTATTTCTGTTTAATTATATTAGATGTATCATGTTAGAATTATTTCTTTTTGTGCATACAAATCAAGACTTGAAACACAACTGGTGTACCGATAGCAGGAAACTTTCAACCAGGCCTTCAATTCATCAGGTCTATTTCTTTCTGGCATGAGTGACTTTCAATCACATTCTAGTAACTATACAAGAGGTAATTGAACCAACAAATAAAGATTATATTCGAGAACAATTTAAAACTACATGCATCAAAGCACAGGTACAGTGCATTTCAATTATGGTACATGCATGATGCATCTAAGGTAATTTCTCTCTAACTGGTACTAGGTCATCGGCTGGTACAGTGCATCTAATTATTGGAAGAGTGGCTGAAGTAAAATATGAAACACACTCAACTGTTTGTCTCTTTCTTGAAGATGATTAACCAAGTCTTCGAAATTTGCTTATATAAAAGAAATTAAAAGAAAACGAAAAGGCAACACAAAGTTTTACCTAATTACAATAAATATTACGACAACAACTGAATTAAAAATAGTTTAAATAAGTATCGGTACCACTGGTACCCATGTACAGAGGGGTCATTCAACAATTACACAAGAACTAATTAAGCACGATTACACAAGAACTCATCAACAACAGACACAAGCATGAGGATGAACGAAATCAGAAATTCAAAAGAGCCTCAAAGGAAGACTCACAACAGCACAAGTCAAGGCTCAAACCGAGCTTCAATTTCTCAATCATGATGGCAACCGAGCAAAAATAAGAGTATCACAGTTCAGCAAGAGAAGAGCTCAGCTCCTACGCCATTACAAGCATTACAAGAATCAAAGCAAGAACAGAAAAGGAGATTTGTTAATTACTCGAAACTGCTCAATCGGCGGAAGCCGGCTAGTACCAAGGTCGCGACGATTGCCCCACGACCTCATCTCCTGGCTGTTCTCCTAATCCACGAGCACATCAATACAAAGGCGCACAAGTAAAGGAAATGGAAAATCCAGTTGAGGGTTGAGCAAACAACAGAGGAGAAAGATAGTGATTGAGAGAGAGTTCTCAGAGAAGTGAGGTAGACGAAAAGAAAGAAGAGGAGAGCGCGACGCACGCGCCGTAGGAAAAAAATTATTCACTCGGACTTCATTTTCGTACGTTTTCCCATCTTTTTGAACGTAGACGGGAAAGATCGGAGGAAAATTGGTGGGTAGTTTTGAGGGAAAAAGCGGCTGCCGAACGCTATAGGGAAATATCAAGGGTTCCCATTCCATTTCCCGTAATTTTTTTACTGCCGAACAGGCCCTAAAATAGAAAACTAACCCAGCAAAGTTGTGCAATTATGATCAGGACACTTCTTTTTACTTTTTCTTCAAATGAGGTCAACTGTCCTTCATTAAGGTCCAATTGTTAAAATAAGTAACAAAAACAAAAAACATACAAACAGAAGCAAAACTGTAACCTGGTACCGGTATCAGGGCCATACTACATGGTAATCACCAGAAATTTAGGGGAAGAAAAAAAATCTAACACGACAGAAAAATTCTAGAAAATGTCGACTCCCCTTGATCAGGTAGAAGCTATATTTAGCAAACCAGTGGATACAACTCCTGTACCAGCACCATACCTTTTCTTGCACACCTCTCAGGTTACTTCCATGTCTACTTGGACAATTGGTAATAGTTTTAGGCTAATTCGAGTTTAGTTTGCACAACAAAGATCTCAATTAGGTGATGTCAGCCAATATAATTACACTATTGAGCAACAAACAAAATATAATTTACATGATTTCGGTAGTCTAATTAGCACAATGTATACTAACTTTTACTTTCCACTCAATTGCTTCCTACTGAATAATAAGGCTCATCCATGGAGCCTCTAGTGCATCAAACACATCCATAATATAGACATAAGATAAAGTGAAATTTATATATACCCATCATAATATTGTCCAATGTACTACAATCAAGCGTTTAGTTTTCTGGCTGAGCACTGACTGACACATAACCCGCAAGTGATCCATAGAGCAAAAGCAAACCCATCAAAAAAAAACCAAAGAAGAGTGAATTACAACAAAATGTACTACTCTTCCGGATGAAATGACTAGGGATATCATGTTTTCCGCCTCTAGGATGAATTTTCACCGGACAGCAACTTGATAACTTCATTTTTCTTATCACCTGTTTGAAGGTTTGAAAAAAGTGCATACTTTCTATTGCCTTCAGAGTTCAGTGGGAGTTTAGATTGCCAAACTTCCGGCGCACAATAGTTTCGATAGCAAGAAGGTCCCTCCTATTTTGAAATATAACATAGCTGTGTTATTTTCTGACCTCTAAATACAGAAAACACACAACACAAGAGGAAGTTAGCTAATTGAAAAAAGTATGAATATTACCACATGAATTAGATGTAGAGAATCAATACAAGGAGAATGTCGAAGCACACAAATTAGGTCTTGTAAGGCATTTTCGTAGCAGCACATTGAGAGTTTTAGACTTCTCAAATTGGGAAAATCCGGCATATCTCTTCCTGGCTCCACTAACGGGTGACATAGATCAAAGCTAGTCTATAAAAATATCAGTTCCAATTAGCCCAAAAAAAATCAAATCTACATATGCAAGAATTTAAGCTAGCAGAAACCATAAAGATCAAATTAAGTTAAAAACAAAAAAAATTAGATTTGAGAGTCGATATAGCACAAAAGACATTGTTTCTCAATGCTAAATCAACAATTTACTTGCTATATTGTGGGTTTCAGATAAAGATTCACATGCTTAGCTGCCAGAAACCATCCAAGTAATGATGTAAATTGTATATTATCAGATTAAAATAACCAAACCAGCATCTTTGTTTAGCAAATGTGAAAAATGTACCAAATCTTAATAAGTATTTATCTCGCAAAACAAGCATAATTCGGACACACATTCTTCAGATCATTTTGCTATTGAACATGAGAGGAACTAAGCTTGAGTAAATAAACTGATTCAGATTCTATTTAACTTCTTAACTAAAAATGCAAGGAGACTGTTTTGCTTGAACATTATTATGACTTCTAAGAGGATAGTGCGTGTGTTACCAATTTAATTTACCCTAATATTGTAGCATATACATCCAATGTACTATATAAAGAACAATTAGACTAGCGTAGAAACAACTTACCAGTTCCCGCAAACGGATTACTGGACCTCTAGTTTTTGGGTTAGGCGTCACTATACGAAGAGTCAACTCCGACACATTTGTAATAGATTTCAAAATGTCATGTAACACTGGAACATTCTCTTCCGACAGTGGAAATATGTCAACCAGTGCCTTTCTCAACACTGGCATATCTCCATGAAATTGTTTAGTTTTCGTGCCCAAGCTGATGCTCAAGTCAAGAAACTCAAGTTTAGAGAAGGATAAATAAATGTTATGACCAGGCAATGTAACACTTAGTTTCAGTGTCTTCACTGACTGCGAAGACAGATCAACATCATCTCCGGAAGGGCACTTAATGCATAAATATTCCAGATTTCTTTGCTCCATGATTAAAGTTTTTACGCTGTTGAAGAGGCGACCGTCGGAGAAGTCGGAGCAGTCAAGCTCAAAGGAGGGGGAGTCGGTCCAGAGATGGCGGAAGGGGCGAGCGAGGAGGGAAGTACGCGCAGCAAATTTGGTGGGGAGGAAAGAGAGAATGTGTAGAAAGAGATCCTTGGGAAGTTGCGAAAGGCGGTCAACCTCTTCGACATTGTCGTCCGCCATTGTGTAGTGGGAGGAGGCCAAGGGGAGAAGAAGGCTTTTTGATTTTATAGAGTGAATAATGGGTGATATTTTCTCGAAAGGTCCAATTAGGAAGTGGAAGAGAAGTTGTTTTAGGAGTCTCAGACTCAGTGTTTGATTTTTAATTGATAAGGTATGATAACTTCAGTAACTTTCACTTTATTAATGCAGTGTGTGTGGGACCAAGTCGGTGAGATGCTTAATTGTTAAGATATTGTAGCATGCAGTGGATGCAACTATGCAAGACTTGGAATTATTATGTAGCATGAAAGTGACTTGAATTAGCCTATATTTTAAACTAGCTCTAATGACCTTGTCTCTTTAATTAAAGGCTTAACTTTGTTCAGAGAATATCCTAGCTAGTGTATGATACTATGATCGAAATTTAATTTTCATTTTTTTTATTAAAAATACTAAGTATTTATGGTTGTAACCAAGCACAGTAATGCAGTTTGGTTACTGTTTGTTTTTTTTTCCTTGTAATATGGAATTAGAATGGACATTGGAGTGGGTGGGTGGGGGGGGGGGAGTGGCGGTGGCGGTGGCGGTGGCGTGTGCAATTTGAGTTATATAATTTAACATCATGTGATTAATTTATAACTACCATTTTTATTAATTCATCTCATAAATCTTTTGCACGTATTGTGTGCAAATTATAATGATGCAAGGATACCTTCAATAAAATGCAGTAGTGATCTTACCTAGAAACACTATTATGAAGAAATAAAATAAATATCTGAGCATATAGAATAGAATTTTTTTTTTATAAACCATAATTAATAGAAATAATTTTAGCAAAGCAACATGATTACTTCTTCTTTTTTTTACAAAAATTAGAAAGACGAGGACCGAATAGGCTATTCGGCCCCGAATTTTTACTTTTCTTGGGACCGAATAACCTATTCGGTCTTGAGTTTTTTCCACTTTTTCACGTGGCCATCCGTGTAGATGCGATTTTTTCTTGGAACCGAAATGCCAATTCAGTCCATAGTTTTTTTAGTTGGGACCTAATTGACATTTTGGTCGCATTTTTTTTTAAATACCCTTCTTCTATAATTGATCTTTGAATAATCGAAATGATATTTATAGAATAATCATAGATAATTTCAATAATTTTTGAATAATACATGAAATAGTAACCCATTCAAAAAATAAGCAAATGCACACAATAAATAGTAAATGTATTTTAAAATAATTATATGGGTAATTCTTGAATAATCTCTTAGGCTTTTGAAAAAACTAATATCGATCGTTGTATGCCTACCGTTGATAGAAAACTTAAACTGAATTTTTGAGGCACTAAACGATGTTTTCTTGAAATTCTGATGTTCGGATGCCTGGGGATTCCTCCCGAGAAAAATTCAGATCTGTCTCGTCCCTCCTTTCTGAATTGTGGTCATATGTGCAAATCTGACTTTCCTAGCCAAAGTTATGATTGTTTAATTTTTTTTCAAAAAACAACAATCCTTCCGTGCAAACTAAAAAATTTGATCATTGAAATTATCTATGATTGTCCAAATATATGCATTTTAAATTAGAGATTTTGTATTTTAAGTTGTATATTTTAATAAAAATGTCGATAAATTACTTTACATGCAAACTAAAAAATTCTACAATTAATAATTATTACACTACAAAAACTTAAATTATACTAAACAAAAACCTAAATCAAGCCATTTCGGTCCCAAGGAAAGTGGCGAAAGGCGGTCAACCTCTTCGACATTGCCGTCCGCCATTGTGTAGTGGGAGGAGGCCAAGGGGAGAAGAAGGGTTTGGGGTTTTAAAGAGTGAATGGGTGATATTTTCTGGAAAGGTCCAATTAGAAAGGGGAAATTATATTTTAAACTTTAATGGATCTTCGTGATTGTTTCCAATTCTAAAATTTAAGGGATACATTTCTAAAATTTCTAAATTTTTAGAAATTTATAAAATTATTATTTGTTCAAAATTTATTTGATTGTAAAAATTTGTATAAAAAACTAATAATACAATTTTTTTTTATTGAATTATATTATTTTTTCAAGTAAAATACAATCGTAATTCTTAAATGATAGTTTTAGTTATAAAGCCTATGGAATTAGTTACTTATTCTTTAGAAGTCATTATAATATTATTATATTGCTTTTTGTCATCTTAAATTATTATTTTTTATTTGAAAAAAATAGTTTATTTTTAAAGTCAATTGAAGGAAATTTAGAGATCCGAACGACAAGTTAAATTTGACGGTGTACATAAAATTTTATGACGCCAACGCATTTAAATAAAAAGAAATGGATGAAAGAAACAATTATATGATTTAAATTGTTTTA
This sequence comes from Carex rostrata, assembly GCF_964058835.1. NCBI lineage: Eukaryota > Viridiplantae > Streptophyta > Magnoliopsida > Poales > Cyperaceae > Carex > Carex rostrata. The sequence goes on from NC_135949.1 coordinate 4,816,443, forward strand.
ATGCTATTTGTGATGAAGCTTTTCAAGCTTGTCAAAATTAATGGAAAGATCAAAATAACTTGGAACTTAAGTTAAGATGACAATGAGGTTAGAGGCTATTATTCTTGGATGCTGAAACTCAAATTGACACTTGTTCTGTCAATGGCATTGTTGTTTTCTGTAATTTTAATATATCTTTTGGTGGGTTTTACCACTAAACCTCAAAAAAAAAAAAAAAAAAAGATGCTTAGTTGGCTTACTATCAAGTGTTATCAGTGATTCCTAATGCATTGCAAAAGATGCTCTCAAATATGCTGTTTATATCGTGTGACTTGTGCCTAAGAACACTCAATAATCTATTAAATGAACATTTTTCAAGCACTTTAAAGTAGAATAAAAATTATTTTTAAGACCTAACATTTAAATTCTTACTTGAACATTTCTTAATTATCGACTTTTCAAAATAATATTTAATTTCTAGATGAACATCATGTACTGTTCTGTTCTATCTTTTAGCACAGCAAAAACGAAATGTACCTAAAGATTACAATAATTGTGAATATAAAAAAAAAGAAAAAATTAATTAATATTTTGTCTTCTTCTTAAAAGTCTTTATTACCAAACAAACAAGTTAAGTAGGCTAGAGATAAAATTCAACTGAAATGAGCAACACATGGACTATTACCACTTACCAGAAGGTCACTCATCCTAGTACAAATTGAATTGATGTGTATTTTGATAAAGTTAACATAATCTTTGCTGGAGTGCACATGAAATATGCATTAATGCATGCAAATATATAATTGATTCATGAGTGAGATTAAGAGGGACCGTACGTGTTCTATGCCCAAATATTCACATACGTCATGTCCGTATTTATAGCTCAGAAAATTTGAAAGTACATAATTTCCTATGCAGCAAACAATACATTTTTTTTTTTTAAGAAAATGCTGAAATCCACTCCTTTTCTTTAAAAAAAAAGGAGAGCCCTCCTCTCTCTCTCTCCCCTCTCTTCCTCTCTTTTTTTTCTCTCTCAAAAAGTCATAAGAATAGGAGCAGATTCTCATCCCTTGATCAGGTAGAAGCTATGTTTAGCAAACCAGTGGATTTGTCTCCAGTACCAGCACCAAACCTTTTCTGGCACCTCTCAGGTTACTTCCATGTCTACTTAGACAATTGGTAATAGTTTTAGGCTAATTCGAGTTTAGTTTGCACAACAAAGATCTCAATTAGGTGATCTCAGCCAATATAATTACACAATTGAGCAACAAACAAAACAAAATTTACATGATCCCGGTAGTCTATTTAGCACAATGTATACTATTTTGTACTTTCCACTCAATTGCTTCCTACTGAACAATAAGGATCATCCATGGAGCCTCTAGTGCATCAAACACACCCATCAAACACATCCATCATATATACATAATATATATGTCAACATATCTGGATTTCTGATCAACCTCAACAAAAGAACATTTGTGCCTATTGCGGTGCCAGAACTATATACCGATTATTGACAGTTAAGAAACCTTCAAAATAGTTGCATGTACACATAATTCATTTCAATTACAATTTGGAGAGTAAATGACCAGTCAGCAATTGTTAAAGAAAACAAAATTTTGATTTGCAGCATATTCATGTTACAAATTTATGTGAATATCAGATTTAGCAAATCTTTATAAAGAAACTTGTTGTATATCTTAAATGTTGTTTCCAGAAAGGAAGCATCAGAATTTGATTTACTGAGAATTCTGCTACCAAAGTTAAAATAAAGCTCCATTACAAAAGCATCTACTTAACAAGATACAATAAGCTGATTTGGGATCATAGTCCAACGCACTACAGTCAAGCAGTTAGTTATCTGGCTGAGCATTGACACATAACCCGCAAGTGATCCATAGAGCATAATGAAACCCATTGAAAAAGAAGAAGAAGAAGAGTGAATTACATCAAATTGTACTAATCTTTCTGTTGAAATGACCAGGGTCATGTTTTCTGCCTCTTGGATGACTTTTCACCAGACAGCAACTTGATAACTTCACTTTTCATATCACCTATTTGAAGGTTCGAAAAATGTGCATACTTTCTGTTGCCTTCAGAGTTCAGTGGGAGGTTAGAATGCCAAATTTCAGGCTCCCAACGGTAATTATGATATTGAGAAGGTCCCTCCTATTTTGAAATATAACATAGTTGTGTTATTCTGTGACCAAATTATTGTGCAAGAAATGCCAATGGCACCAATGTTCTTTTTATGTTCTTCTTTTTTTCTTTTCGATTAGGAGTGGGCAAAAAAGTGGCATTACTTCAAACTACATAATATACACAAGACAAGATAAAGTTAGCTGATTGAAAAAAGTATGTGTAATATTACCACATGAATTAGGTGTAGAGAATCAATAACAGGGGAATGATGAATCAAACAAATTAGGTCGTGTAAGGCATTTTCGTAGAAGCACATTTTGAGTCTGAGACTTCTCAAATTAGGAAACATTGGCATATCTTTTCCTGGCTCCACTAACGGGTGAAATAGATCAAAGCTAGTCTACAAAATATCAGTTCCAATTAGACCAAAACTAAATCAAATCTACACATGCAATAATTTAAGCTAACAGAAACCATAAAAATTAAATTAAGATAAAAACACAAATAATTAGATTTGAGAGTCAATATAGCACAAAAACCATTGTTTCTCAATGCCAGATAAACAATTTACTTGCTATATTGTGGGTTTCAAATAAAGATTCACATGCTTAGCTGCCAGAAAACCATCCAAGTAATGATATACATTGTATATTATCAGATAAAAATAACCAAACCAGCATCTTTGTTTAGCAAATATGAAAAATGTACCAAATCCTAATAATTATTTATCTGGCAATACAAGCATAATTCGGACACACATTCTTCAGATCATTTTGCTATTGAACATGCAAGGAACTAAGCTTGATTAAATAAACAGATTCAGATTCTATTTAACTTCTTAACTAAAAATGCAAGAAGACTGTTTTGCTTGAACACTATTATAACTTCTAAGAGGATAGTGTGTGTGTTACCAAATTTACCCTAATGTTGTAGCATATACATCCAATGTACTGTATAAAGAACAATTAGACTACCGTAGAAACAACTTACCAGTTTCCGCAAACAGGTTGCTGAAGGTCTAATTTTTGGGTAAGGCGTCCCTATATGAAGAGTCAACTCCGACACATTTGTAATAGATTCCAAAATGTCACGTAACATTGGAACATTCTTTTCCGATAGTGCAATTGTTTCAACCAGTGCCTTTCTCAACACTGGCATATCTCCATGAAATTGTTTCAGTTCCCTGCTCAAGCTGATGCTCAAGTCGAGAAACTCAAGTTTAGAGAAGGATAGATAAACCTTAGGAACTCCCCATTCAACCCTTAGTTTCAGTGTCTTCACTGACTGCGAAGACAGATCAGCATCAGTTCCGAAAGGGGACTTAATGCATAAATATTCCAGATTTCTTTGCTCCATGATGAAAGTTCTTAAGCCAGATTCAGACATTCTTGCTGTAATGCATAGGTACTTAAGTTGAGTTAGGGGGCAAGAGGGGGGAACACGAGCTCGGTTTCCGTAGTTCATGTCCGAGTCCACACTGTTGATGGAAAGAGAGTGAAGAGACCCAAAGGATAGGATAAGTGGGAAAAGGGACTCAATGGTTTCAGCATGGATATGAAGGGAGAGATCTCGCAGACCTAGCAAATGGGCACGATTGAGCCAATTTGAGATGAGTTTGATCGAAAAAGGTCGTCTCCAATTTGCCTTGAGACAAAAACTCAGTAATGGAGCAGAACGGTCGCGAAGACGGAGACAGCGGGAGGTTACGTTGTTGAAGAGGCGACCGTTGGAGAAGTCGGAGCGGTCAAGCTCAAAGGAGGGGGAGGCGGTCCAGAGATGGCGGAAGCGGCGAGCGAGGAGGGAAGTACGCGCAGCAAATTTGGTGGGAAGGAAAGAGAGAATCTGTAGAAGGAGAGCCTCGGGAAGTTGGGAAAGGCGGTCGACCTCTTCGACATTGCTGTCCGCCATTGTGTTGTGGGAGGAGGCGAAGGGGAGAAGAAGGGTTTTAGGTTTTAAAGAGTGAAGAATGGGTGATATTTTATCGAAAGGTCCAATTAGAAAGGGGAAATTACCTTCCAAAATTTAATGGATCTTTGCGATGGTTTCCCATTCTAAAATTTTATGCAACCCACCATTGGCTACATAAATAAATGGTATAAATTTCATGCAAATACCTTGCGTATGGATTGTTTTAGTGTTGCAAATTAATTATTGTTTTGTATGTCAATTATCTTTTAGTAAAATCAAACATTATAAAGATTTTATTATCAAGTGTTATCAGTGATTTCTAATGCATTGTAAAAGATGTTCTCAAATAGGCTTGTGCCTAAGAACACTCAACAATCTATTAAAAAAATTTAGAAAAGATCGAGGATTCTATAATCTGGCAAAAGGCTTTTTAAACTAAATGTAAGATAATTTGATAAAGTAATAAAACAGATGTAAATGAACATTTTTCAAGCATTTTAAAGAGAACAAAAATTATCTTTAAGACCTAAAATTTAAATTCTTACTTGAACATTTCTTAATTATCGACTTTTTAGAATAATATTTAATTTCTAGATGAACATCATGTATTGTTCTATTTTTTACTACAGCAAAAAAGGGAAATAAATCTGCTACAATCCTAACGGATTGTAGGGTCCTACGATTCCAAATCCAACCTTTCATTTTTTAAGTATTACGAATTTTCATAAAAGTTATTTTTTATGCACGAATCTCAAAACAAATAAAAGGTTGGATTTGGAATCGTAGAACTCTACAATCCCTTTTAGGATCATAGCAGATTTATTTCCGCAAAAAAGAGACATACCTAAAGATTATGATGAGTGTGAATCTGAAAAAAATATATATATATTGAATTGATGTGTTGTCTTCTTGTTCTTCGAAGTCTTTATTATCAAACAAGCTGAATAGACTATAAATCAAATCCAACTGAAATGAGCAACACATGGACTCTTATCAGGAGGTCACTCATTCTAATACAAATTGAATTGATGTGTATTTTGACAAAGTTAACATAATCAGTGTTGGGGTGCATATGAAATATGCATTGATGCATGCTAATATATAATTAATTCATGAGTAAGATTAAGAGGAATTTGTTTCCCTCAAGTTACCTGACTATGTAGAATAGAATTGAATCAGATGATCTAAAAATGAAATTGTTTGTATTTATTATTATTTTTTTGAAAAATATTTTATCGAAAATACAAATTAAGATACTAATGACATTTTTTTATCTGTTTACTCGATCTGTATTATATTTAAAAAGACGGATAAAAATAAAAATAAAAATTCATTATTATAACTAGGCATTTGCTAAACCCGGAACGGGTAGAACCCGTTTTGCCCGGCCCGTACTCGTTACCCGTGGTACCCGTACTCGTTGCCCGGGTACAAACGGGTAGACGGGTACGGGTAATAAACGGACCGGACAACCTAATTTGAAAAAAAACCCGTTATACCCGTACCCGCCTACCCGTACCCATCTACCCGCATACCCGTACCCGTTACCCGTACCCATCTACCCGCATACCCGTACCCGACCCGTTTCACTTCAAAAAAATTTGAATTTTTTTGAAAAAATCAGAAAAAAAAAGGGAAAAACAGAAAAAAAAAAAAAAAAAACCGGGCGGACCGGACCCGTACCCGGGATACCCGTACCCGTCAACCCGCAACGGGTACGGGTAATAAACGGGTAGGGTAGTGGTTTTGGGAAAACTACCCGTCTACCCGTTGCGGGTTGTACCCGTACCCGTCTACCCGCCCTACCCGTTACCCCTAACGGGTTACCCGGAACGGGTCACGGGTAACCCGTTAGCAAACCACTAATTATAACGAGTACAGCTATGAAAATATCTCCACCCAATCCGTATCTTACCCGTTGACACCCCTAATCCTAGAACCAGCACTTTGTTCCAATTGGTCAAACTGTGTAGTTGCTTGTACTGCTGTGGACTTGGTGCCAGTTGGTAGTTGGTACACATTTTTCCTTACTACCGAGGACCGATGCATGCCTCCTGTTCTGACTGAATTTACTAGCCCAACAAATGAGAGGTATTTATGGGCCCGCTCAAGGGATTTTAAATTCTGGCCCAGTCTGAATTAACTCAACCAGCAAGAGTGCGTATCCTCTGAGATACCTCAATTCTTGCGTGACCGACGTGTACGGTGTCTATTCGGGGATAGCGCAGGAGCAGTATTAATTATGCTTTGAGATTCGTGCAGAACATATTTAAACAGTTTAGCTTTTCCTGAAAAACACTCAAAATTTGAGATCTCACAGAGGATGCGAATTCACCTCTCCGACAAGGCAGGTTTCCGGCACCTCACCTCTCCAGTCTCCAGTATTACTTTACTCTCTCTTGCTTTCTTCTGTACTTCCTTCCCTCACCGCCTCCTCTCTCCTCTTTTCTTCTCACCTTCACCCGCAGGCCATACTAAGAAATCCCTGATTTACGTTCATTGCCTAATTAATCAACGGTCGCCGTTGTCCCGGTGATGGAACTACCCAAACACCTGTATGTATCTCTTGATCAATTGTCTCTGGATCAATCCGTAAGCACTACTCAACTCATTTCCTCTAATGGCGAAGCAACGGAAACAAGGGACTGGGCTTCTCTTCCCGCCGATTTGCTTGTTTCAGTCGCGAGTCGGCTCACCTCCCTTGCCGATTTCTTTGCTTTCCGTCGGGTCTGCACTAGCTGGCGCTCCAATGTTATCCTTTCTGCCCATACCCTCTCCTCTCAATCCCCTTTGATCATGTTGCATGTACAAAATAGGTTACTGCACTATCACGATGATGAAGTTCCAGATGACATGTCTGAGACGGATGTGGAATACCTCGACCGGACGTCTTTTGATGTGGTTTTCTTGGATGTCATGCAGAGGCGATTCTACAAATCGGAGTCTTCCTCAGCCTGGCGGTCCTTTAACCTCCTCAACTTCACCCACGGCTATCTCGCTGTGGCAGACAGCGATGGCCATATCCTGCTGTGTCATTTCTTCACCAATGACAGAATATGGTTGCCTAAGACTCCAAAACAATTCAGTGACAAAAACATAATCTTTTCTGAAAACCCCTCTTCTCCCCGGTGCATGTTTGTTCGTTACAGTTTTTATAATAACACTGTAGACTTCTTTCAACAAGGGGAGTCAGCCTGGAAGTCTTGGAGTCTAGGTAACCATGTCATGGTCATGGATATGGTCTTCTTTGAACGAAAAGCTTATGCTCTCCTCTCTAAGAAATTCATATTTCATTATTACCAATTGGCTGTTTTTGAGTTCACCCCTAGGTTCAGATTCAAATTATTGGGAGTTCGATCTAAATTTGGTCCAAATCCTCTTCTTTTTAGTTACGGAGATGAATTACTTTTAAGTTACCTTCATACTGTTTTCAGCTGGGATTTTAGGGGCAATAGGTGGATCCCGAAATCTAGCTTAGATGGTAGGGCTATGTTTTTCTCAATGAATCAACTGACTGCCTTTATAATCCCAAATCCAGGTTCATGGTTAAAACCAAACTATGGCTATTGCTATGACATGAATACTTGCTACTTAAATGAGTTTCCAGCAGTTGATGATGGTTCTGGTGGTTCTGAAGAGTATGCAAAGTATTACGTAGAGTATTATGCTCCCGAAACAGATAGAGGGAGGTATTCTTGTAGTACCTGGTTCGTAGGAAGGCCAGTTTGGATTTTTCCCAGTGTGTGCTTCTCAAATTAAAGGTACTCTTTTTTGCAAATATAAAAAATATCTCTTGGCTTTAGTGATGTACAGGTTATCAGGCAAATCCATCAGAACAAAACAGTTGGTCTAAAGAGTTGCATAGAGGAATCTATCTTCTCTTTCGTTATCCTTTGCCCTCATAATGTACTCAAACAAAATAATCAATTGGATGGAAAATAACTAGGTACTTGATGATAAGTAATTAGTTATTTGTTGGTGTAAATTAAGATCCGGATTTGATGGGGAGCGAGTCAATTCAATAGAAATTAATTGTGCTCTTGTTTTTTTACATAGCAACAAGATATACTGTCTCCTGTTACTGTGCTACATGAGAATGTATTTTGTTCTTACCAGTGACTCAGTGAGTAACAATATAATTAATAACTATAGCTACTGACACAGCTTACACTGTTCTGGTGACTGAGTAGAACATTAGGAGCACAATAGCAGTTCTGATTTCTAAAAATGTACTTGATTGGCATGAATATGTAGTTTCAATCAGTTTTTTCTAACTCAAAGTTCTTCAACATATGATTGTTTATATTTCAAAACTGATATTTTTTTTTTCCTTAAACATCATTTTATGTGGTTGTCCTTGCAAATTATGTCTAGTGTGATTATACGATAATTGTTGTTTGAAAGGTTACATTCAGTTATATTTTGACCATTTTACCCTTGTTCCTGATGTGGTTTTTTCCCCAATTTCTTTAGCCTGAATAGAGCTGAAATCAAATCAAGTTGGATTCACATAGTCATATTTTGTTTAATTTAACCTTGGTGTTAACTATTGGGTAGTATAAGCTGAAATTGTTAGCTGGAAATTGTACTGCAACATTCAGGAATATTGGTGATTATATGAAATATGATATTACTTGGGTATAATTTGTAAGAAGTGTTAGTCAATAATAATATGGTTTTTACTGGGCATTGCAAACTAGGTGTTCACCTTCTGTCACAGTGAAATGGTAAAGGCTGCTCAATAATATTAGTTGCAACTAGGTGGCATTTAATTCTTCATTGATTCTATTGCCAGTTTCTGTACAAGTAAATTATTTTCCTCTGTGATAGTTACCAATTTCTTGGTATTTGTTTTTCTACTTCTATTCTATCTTATTTTTTTGATTCTGGCGTTATTTCTGCAATTGCTTCATCCATCGTATTTATGGAGTCAGGGGCTAGTAATGCTACTGTCAACCAATAAATTTTTGTCTTAAAAATATTAATTGAAGTTTTTGCACATGTGGAAATCAGAAAATAATATAATATGATTACAATTGTCTTTTTCAGGCATTTTTAAAATAGTCTGTTACTTGCAAGTATCTGAAAAATATGGTAGGTAATATGGTAATTTTTTGTAAAAAAGTCTGACATTTTGATGTTGTTTGCACTTCCACAATAGTTACTGTTAGAATTGCAATCATTAAGCATCATCTATTTAGGTGTGTTTCTTTGTCATATCTCGTTTTGAAGGTTTAAGTATAATCTCGGTTTTAAGGTTCAGTATGAGAATTGCAACATATTGAACCAGTATTGACCAACATCATGCCAAAAATTAGGTTGAAATACTTTCTGGCATTGTAATTTGCATTTAGGTCCTAAAATAAAATTTATTCTTGAATTTCTGACTGATTAATTGTTTACTTTGTCAGTTGAAGATTGGTGGTGCTATAAGAAAGAATCCCCACTTCCAGAGAGATTTAAAAACTAACAGAGAATGGAAGAATTATCCATGGTAATTGATTAAACGACCTGGAATTGCTGTTAGGTTCTACTGCCATCCCAAAGCCTTATGTATAGTATATATATATAGCCTGTTAACTGTTAAGGGCATGTTCCTTACTGTGGTTTTGTATTTGGTTTTTATGGTTCTCACGAAATGTGATATTTTCTTGTGATTGCCCAAAGTTACAGCTTCTACATTGAAATCAGAAAATTCTAAGAAAAAGTGTGGTTCTAACTCAATTTTTGCATGGTTGATTTCAGTGTTTTTTTTGGCAAAGTGAATTATCAATTGTTTCATTACAAAACAAAATAGTTCATACAAAATGGTACATAGCACTGAATATCCAAGTATATCAAATTAGTGGAATATCTACCAACTAGTATCGGACATCTACAAAACATAGTAACATATTAGAAAATGAATCAAACTAATATATCTAATATATCTAATAACACTGAAATCAATCACTAATAGTAACCACACTAGTGGAAGAGGATATATGAAAAAATAGCTAATTTGAAATTTTTCATGCATAAATATCTCAATCTTCTAGTTTTGATGGGGATATATATAAATTTCTCTTTAATAAATAAACCTCCCAAATTCATCAGCAATCTTGCAAAATTTCAAAATATTTGTCTTAGCGAATTGTACTAGACATAGTATTTCATAATTTTACTATTTTCATTTTAGTAACTGGTTATTTATCACACGACAACAAATTAAACTAATAGTCTCCCTAATGATAAAAAATATTTTGAAAATTAAATAATGAGCGATTATAATACTTTAATCATACTTTTCATACACAAGAAAAAATAATAAGGGGGAATTTCATGTATACCCCTCAAAATATCAAAATTACTTATTTTCCCCTTTAAAATTTGAAATTACATATTTCCCCTCTAAACTTCAAAAACTCACATATTTACCCATTTTATTATCTCTTATATTAAAACACATTCTAAATTTATAAAATACCTATTTTACCATTTTATTAAAAAGCATAAAATACCCATCTGACTCCAATTTGAATCTGAAGGTTCCTCTACCATCTGAATTGCTTTAAGATCCATGTGCGCTAGATCAACCCAAATCTTGAAGCGAACACACACAAATATTGAAGCAACGTGCACAGATATTACTGCGGTGCATGCGGATCAAAATTACTTTGAGATTCGTGCGTGCTAGATTAGCACGAATCTTAAAGTGAAACACTCAATAATCTTATTGCGATGCGCGTGGATTGGATGGTAGAGAAACCCTTCATATTCAAATTTGAGTTTGATGGAGCGTTTTATACTTTTAACAAAGGGTAAAATAGGTATTTTATAAATTTAGAGTGAGTTTTAATATAAAAGACAATAAAATGGAAAATTTTACAAAGTGTCATTCTTTTTCAAAATATAGAACAAAATGCACTCCTTCCAAAATTCTTAACAAAATTCTTAATAAGATCGACATGTGGAGGAGCATGTTGATGCAAGTGTTGCACCTAAGATGGTGGTGATGACCATGAGGATTAGAGTGAGCTGGTAAAAATGCATGAGAATGAAGGTGCAAGCGAAAATGAGCTCACTAATACTCTGGTACAAGAGTTGAGGAGATCAACTTGAATTTCTCAACTTACACAAATGTATTCCCTTTCTCTATGTTATGCTTTATTTGTGAATGTGGGTGAACTCGAGTTATTTCATGAGACTATTGATTGTCCGGATAAAGCCAAGTGGCTAGGGACAATGAAAGATGAAATAAACTTGTTGCATCTCAATGAGACTTGGGAGTTGGTGGAAGTTCCAAAGATAAAGAAAACATTGAAAAATAGATGAGTGTATGTGTTGGAGAATGATAAAGGGTATGTTGATGTTAATTATGGGGTTGTGAAGAGACAAGGAAATCTATAACGCGTTATATTTGTATTATCGGTGGTGGAGCCGTTAGTTGGATGTCTTGTGTGCAAGACATTGTTGTCTTGTCTTCAACCGAGGTGAAATACGTTGCATTGACCAAAACGACCAAAGAGATTATTTGGTTGAAGGGTTTGCTTGGACACTTTAAATTGAAGTAAAATGAGAATGTTGTGCATTATAATTATCAAAGCACTGTACACCTTGAGAAGAATGCAATGTATCACTCAAAGATGAAGCACATAGATATGCGATACCACTTGATTTGTGATAATGTGTTTGATTGTTGGCAATTAATCGTAGAGAGGGTTCATACGATTGAGAAGATTGCCGACATGTTCACGAAGGTAGTGCCTCCAGATAAGGAGGCGATTCAGGTTGGTTGAGTAACTCAAATGTTAGAGCGCAGTGCGGTGCTTGTGAGATCAAGTGAGAGTTTTGTCTTCAAATGAGAGATTATTACAAGCCAAAAATGAATTATGGGCTTCGGCCCATTATGTCTGGCAAAACTTAATTTCCAAAAGGAAATTGAGTAGAGTTAAGGAGATAGAGGGAAAAAGACTAAGCGGCAGCCTCCTTCTTCCTTCTTCTCTAAGTCAGCTCTCTTTAGGATTTGCTTTCTTTCTACCAATTCACTGATACACTTGAGAATCTTATAGATTATAGTGTGTGAGATTGTAAGAGTGTTATCAGCTTGTTATCTCCTTGTATTTGTAAATATTTCTTGATATAGTGAAGTTGCGTCTTGTGCTTCCGTAGTTTTTTCTCGAAAGAGTTTTCACGTAAAATCTTGTATTTCTTTTTTATTTTCTGTAATTGATTGCTTAATTGTGTTGGTTTCTTGTTTAACTTTCATATTTTTCTGTTTGATCGGATATTAGTGTATGCCCACAAAGTGTTCGACGAAAAATTACTCCTTGAATGCTTTCGCGTACCGTTCCCAACACAAAACAATCGTTAACTTTGTGTTGAGAGTAGTTTTACAAAAAAAAAAAAATCTTAAGCAGGATTTCGGCACCAATTCATTTCTGTCAAGCATGTACTGTATACAAATTAACGTATATTACTAGCAATATTGCCTCTTATTAGATAACATAAATAAATATTCACATTTGATAAGAATTATTTAATAAAACTTTTCCCCTGTAATAAATACACTAGAACAGATGCAAGACAATTTTTCTTTCCAACAAGTTCAATAATTGATCGATCCAGAACCAGCACTTTGTGCCAATTGGTCAAACTTTGTAGTTGCTGGTACTGCTGTGGGCTTGGTGCCAGTTGGTACACATTTTTCCTCGACTGCCGAGTACCGATGCATGCCTTTTTGTTCTGACTGAATTTACTAGCCCAACAAATGAGAGGTATTTATGGGCCCGCTCAAAGGATTTTAAATTATGGTCCAGTCTGAATTAACTCAACCATGCGTATCCTCTGAGATAACTGAACTTTTATGTGACCGACGTGTATTCGGGGATAGTATTAATAGTGCCTTAAGATTTGTGCAGAACGTATCTGAACAGTTGAAAATTTCCTCAAAAAACACTCAAAGTTTGAGGTATCTCAGAGGATACGAATTCACCAGCCAAGTAGTTGTCAAGTTTTTCTTTTTTTTCAAAAACAAATAATTTCCGGCACCAAAGCTCTCAGCCTCTCACTTCTCACTTCTCACTTCTCAGACAACTCAACCAGTCCGACAAGAGTTTCCGGCACCTCATCTCTCCAGTCTCCAGTCTTACTTTACTCTCTCTTGCTTTCTTCTGTACCTCCTTCCCTCAACGCCTCTTCTCTACTCTACTTCTCACCTTCACCCGCTGGTCATAACCTACAATGTAAGAAATCCCTGATTTATGTTGATCGCCTAATTAACGGTCGCCGTTGTCGGAGATGGAACTATCCAAACACCTGTATGTATCTCTAGATCAATTGTCTCTGGATCAATCCATAAGCACTACTCAACTCATTTCTGGCCCAGACAATTCCCACCTCGCCAATGGCGAAGAGACCGAAACAAGGGACTGGGCTTCTCTTCCTGCCGATTTGCTTGTTTCCGTCGCAAGTCGGCTCACCTCCCTTGCCGATTTCTTTGCTCTTCGTCGGGTCTGCACTAGCTGGCGCTCCAATGTTATCCCTTCTGCCCATACCCTCTCCTCTCAATCCCCTTTGATCATGTTGCATGCACAGAATAGGTTATCGTGCTATGACGAGGATGAAGTTCCAGATGACATGTCAAAGACGGATGTAGAATACCTTGACTGGCCATCTTTTGATGTGGTTTTCTTGGATGTCATGCACCGGCGTTTCTACAAATCGGAGTTTTCTTCGTCCTGGCGGTACTTTAACCTCCTCAACTTCTCCCACGGCTATCTCGCTGTGGCACACGGCGATGGCCATATCGTGCTGCTTCATTTCTTCACCAATGACACGATATTGCTACCTAAGACTCGAAAACCATTCAGTGACAAAAACATAATCTTTTCTGAAAACCCCTCTTCTCCCCGGTGCATGTTTGTTCGTTACAGTTTTTATAATAACACTATAGACTTCTTTCAACAAGGGGAGTCAGCCTGGAAGTCGTGGACTCTAGGTAACCATGTCATGGTCACAGATATGGTCTTCTTTGAACGAAAAGCTTATGCTCTCCTCTCAGAGAAATTTATATTTCATAATTACCAATTGGCTGTTTTTGAGTTCACCCCTACGTTCAGATTCAAACTATTGGGAGTTCCAACTAAATTCGATCCAAGTCCTTTTCTTTTTAGTTACGGAGATGAATTACTTTTAAGTTACCTTCATACTGTTTTCAGCTGGGATTTTAGGGGCAATAGGTGGATCCCGAAATCTAGCTTAGATGGCAGGGCTATGTTCTTCTCAACGAATCAACTGACTGCCTGTATAATCCCAAATCCAGGTTCATGGTTAAAACCAAACTATGGTTATTGCTATGACATGGATTTTTGGGCAATAAGCGAGTTTCCAGGAGTTGATGATGGTTCTGGTGGTTCTGAAGTGTATCCATACTATAATGGTCCCGAAACAAATGGAGAGATGTATTATTGTGGTACCAACTTCGTAGGAAGGCCAGTTTGGATTTTTCCCAGTGCTTCTTTCTCAAATTAAAGGTATTTTTTTTTTCAAATATAATAAATCTCTTGGCTTTAGTTATGTACAGGTTATGAGGCAAATCTTTCAGAACAAAACAGTTGGTCTAAATATTGGCATAGAGGAATCAATCTTCTCTTTTGTTATCCTTTACCCTGATAATGTACTCAAACAAAATAATTAATTGGGTAGAAAATAACTAGGTACTTGATGACGAGTAATTAATTATTTTCTTGATTAAGATCTGGGTTTGATGGGGAGTGAGACAAGTCAATAGAAATAAATCGTGCTCTTGTATTTTTACATAGCCATGTGAGAATGTATTTTGTTCTTGCAAGTGACTCAGTGAGTAATAATATAATTAACAACTATAGCTACTGACACAGATTACGCTGTTCTGGTGACTGAGTAGAACATTAGGAGCACAATAGCTGTTCTGAATTCTAAAAATGTACTTTTTTGGAATGAATATGTATAGTTTCAATCAGTTTTTTCTAACCCGAAGTTCTTCAACATATGATTGTTTTTATTTCAAAATTGATATTTTTTTTTTCCATAAAACATCATAGCATGTGGTTGTCCTTGCAAATTATGTCTGGTGTGATTATACTATAATTGTTGTTTCAAAAGGTACATTCAGTTATATTTTGAGCATTTTACCCTTGTTCCTAATGTTTTTTTTTTCACCAATTTCTTTTGCCTGAATAGAGCTGAAATCAACAAGTTGGATTAACATAATTATTTTGTTTAATTTAACCTTGGTGTTTACTATTGGGTAGTATTTGCATATAAGCCGGAATTGTTAGCTTGAAATTGTACTGCAACATTGGAATATTGATGACTATATGCAAATGTGGTATTACTAGGGTATAATTTGTAAGAAGTGTTAGTAACGGTAATATGGTTTCTACTGGGCAATGCAAACTAGGGTTTCACCTTCTGTCACAGTGAAATGGTAAAGGCTGCTCAATAATATTAGTTGTAATTAGGTGGCATTTTAATTCTTTATTGATTGTATTGCCAATTTCTGTACAAGTAAATTATTTCCTCTGTGATAGTTACCAATTTCTTGGTATTTGTTTTTCTATTTCTATTCTATCTTTTTTTTCTGATTCTGGCACTATTTCTAAAATTCCTTCATTATCGTATTTTTAATGGAGTCTGGGGGCTAGTAATGCTATGTAGACCAATAAATTTTTATCTTAAAAATATTAATTGATGTTTTTGCACATGTGGAAGTATGAAAATAATATTATATGATTACAATTGTCTTTTTCAGGCATTTTGAAAATAGTCTGGTACTTGCAAGTATCTCAAAAATATGGTAGGTTTTTGTAAAAAGTCTGACATTTCGATGTTGTTTGCACTTCCACAAAAATTACTGTTAGAATTGCAATCATTAAGCATCGTATATTTAGGTGTGTTTCTTTGTCATATCTCGTTTTGAAGGTTCAAGTATAATCTTGGTTTTAAGGTTCAATATGAGAATTGCAACATATTGAACCAGTATTGACCAACATCATACCAAAAATTAGGTTGAAATACTTTCTGGCATCCTGATTTGCATTTTGGTCCTAAAATAAAATTTATTCTTGAATTTCTGACTGATTAATTGTTTACTTTGTCAGTTGAAGATTGGTGGTGCTATAAGAAAGAAACTTCCAGAGAGATTTAAAAACTAACAGAGAATGGAAGAATTATCAATGGAAATTGAGTAAACGACCTGGAATTGCTGTTAGGTTCTACTGCCATCCCAAAGCCTATGTATAGTATATATATATAGTATGTTAACTATTAAGGGCATGTTCCGTACTGTGGTTTTGTATTTTTTTTTTTTTTTTTGTGGTTAAAATTGTCCGTAGGTGATTGCAATTACAAGGTAGAAGTACATCAGGTCTCCCATTTTATTCTATATATTTATTAGTGGAGTCCTATACACAATTACTACCCTTAAAGTCCCCTAAATTGCCATGTCTGGGAAAGTTGGAAAGGTATAGCCAGAGTTTGCAAATTGATCAATTCGCGCCCGATTATCCAGTTGGTAGGCCATCTTGTTATCTTCTCTGGCAGTGTAGACACAGCAGTGGTTTTGTATTTGGTTTTTATGGTTGAATATAGTTGGCCAAAATATTATAAACAAAAGTATGAAATAAAGTAAAATTTATAATTTATTGCTCAGTAAACTATTGGTATCCAACCAAAAAGATATGATAATACCCTTAATACAAGTCAACACTGAAAAATTCATTCTTATTGTATGTTATTTGTCCAAGTTCTTATACATGAGGTTATATGGTTTATTCCAGCATATAGCAACTAATATGCTTTGTTGCTTCCTACTGAATATAATTACACAATTGAGCAACAAACAAAATAAAAATTTACACGATCCCGGGTAGTCTATTTAGCACAATTTATACTAATTTTTACTTTCCACTCAATTGCTTCCTACTGAATAATAAGGCTCATCCATGGAGCTTCTAGTGCATCAAACACACCCATAATATAGACATAATATAAAGTGAAATTTTTATATATCCGTTACTTAATTAATTAATTGAAAACACACTGATACTAATAAACAAAATACAAAATGACCATTTTACCCTCAACTGCATCAAAGACCATTTTATCCTCAACCCGCAAGTGATCCATAGAGCAAAATCAAACCCATAAAAAAAAAAACAAAAAAAAACAAAGACGAGTGAATTACATCAAAATGTACTACTCTTCCGGATGAAATGACCAGGGATATCATATTTTCCGCCTCTTGGATGAATTTTCACCGGACAGCAACTTGATAACTTCATTTTTCTTATCACCTGTTTGAAGGTTTGAAAAATGTGCATACTTTCTATTGCCTTCAGAGTTCAGTGGGAGTTTAGAATGCCAAACTTCCGGTGCCCACTGATACTTCTGACGGTCATCAGGTCCCTCCTATTTTGAAATATAACATAGTTGTGTTATTTTCTGACCAATTTACTGTGCAAGAAATGCCAATAGTACCCGTGTTCTTTTTTTCCTTTCGATTGGGAGTGGGCAAAAAAGTGGTGGCATTACTTCTAAATACAGAAAACACACAACAAAAGAGAAAGTTAGCTGATTGAAAGAAGTATATGTAATATTACCACATGAATTAGATGTAGAGAATCAATATAAGGAGAATGTTGAAGCACACAAATTAGGTCTTGTAAGGCATTTTCGTAGCAGCACATTGAGAGTTTTAGACTTCTCAAATTGGGAAAAACCGGCATATGTCTTCCTGGTTCCACCAACGGGTGAAATAGATCAAAGCTAGTCTATAAAAATATCAGTTCCAGTTAGACCAAAAAAAAAACAAATCTACATATGCAATAATTTAAGCTAACAGAAACCATAAAGATCAAATTAAGATAAAAACAAAAAAAAATAATTAGATTTGAGAGGAATATAGCACAACAAACATTGTTTCTCAATGCTAAATCAACAATTTACTTGCTATATTGTGGGTTTCAGATAAAGATGCACATGCTTAGCTGCCAGAAAACCATCCAAGTAATGCACACGTATACTATGGAACTATCTGTGTAAACATGGTGCCCAACCAACTGCATATTAAATTTAGGGTTTAGGTGTAGCGGCCTACTCAAGTGTTGGTTATGAAGTTGGAAGTCAAGTGATGTTATTCCATGAAGTAAAAAAATACCCATTCCTCCAAATTTTGCTTCAAAGAAGCCCGCAGAAAGTGACACAGCATCAAGTGCTTTATTTAATTCTAGATTTTTTTGGCAATTTAAGTGAACTAATTCATCTATGCCATAGGTTGTGTAGTCAGATATCTCATTATAACCTTTAAATTATTCACAAGTCACAACCCATTGAGCAGTTACTTTACAAGGATTTAGCACCAAGAACGCAATTTTAGTGACATAAGGTTCGATACAGACCTTGTCAAATCCAAATCAATTAAGAGAGATAAATCAATGATAAAATGCAATAAGCTTCAGTAAATAAACTGATTCAGATTCTATTTTAACTTCGTAACTAAAAATGCAAGGAGACTATGTTTTGCTATTGAACAGTCTTCTTAACTTCTAAGAGGATATAGTGTGTGTGTTACCAATATCATTTTACCCAAATATGCTAGCATATACATCCAATGTAATACATAAAAAGCAATTAGACTAGTGTAGAAACAATTTACCAGCTTCGGTAAATGGGTTGCTGAAGGTATAAACTTTGGATAAGACTTCCCTATATGAAGTGTCAACTCCGACACATTTCTAATAGATTTCAAAATGTCACGTAACATTGGAACATTCTGTTCCGACAGTGCAGAAGTTTCAACCAGTGCCTTTCTCAACACTGGCATATCTCCATGAAATTGTTTCAGTTTCAGTTCCGAGCTCAGGCTGAAGCTCAAGTCAAGAAACTCAAGTTTAGAGAAGGATAGATAAGTCTTATGAGCTCTCCATGTATTGCTTAGTTTCAGTGTCTTCACTGACTGCGAAGACAGATCAACATCATCTCCGGTAAGGTACTCAATGCATAAATATTCCAGATTTCTTTGCTCCATGATTAAAGTTTTTAAGCCAGATTCAAACATTCTTGCTTCAATGCATAGGTACTTGAGTTGAGTTAGGGGGAAAGAGGGGGGAACACGCACTCCGTTTCCGTCGTAGTTGAAGTGCGAGTCCACACTGTTGATGAAAAGAGAGTGAAGAGACCCAAAGGATAGGATAAGTGGGAAAAGGGACTCAATGGTTTCACCATGGATATGAAGGGAAAGATCTCGCATACCTAGCGAATGGGCACGATTGAGCCAATTTGAGATGCGTTTGATCGAAAAAGGTCTCCACTTTGCCTTGAGACAAAAATTCAGTAATGGAGCAAAAGGATCGCGGAGGCGGAGACAGCGGGAGGTTACGTCGTTGAAGAGGCGACCGTCGGAGAAGTCGGAGCGGTCAAGCTCAAAGGAGGGGAGGCGGTCCAGAGATGGCGGAAGCGGCGAGCGAGGAGGGAAGTACGCGCAGCAAATTTGGTGGGAAGGAAAGAGAGAATCTGTAGAAAGAGAGCCTCGGGAAGTTGGGAAACGCGGTCGACCTCTTCGACATTGCTGTCCGCCATTGTGTAGTGGGAGGAGGCGAAGGGGAGAAGAAGGGTTTTAGGTTTTAAACGGTGAATGGGTGATATTTCCTCCAAAGGTCCAATTAGAAAGGGGAAATTACCTTCTATAATTTAATGGATTGGGATCAGCTGAAATCCAAAAGAAATGAACAGTAACCCTGAAATTACTGGAATTTCGAATCCAGCCGTTCAACTTTTTCTGTGCACATATCTTGGAACAGCTGATTTTTCTGTGCACGCATCTCAAAATAGTTAAACGGCTGGATTCGGAATTTCAGAAATTTCAGGTTTACTATTCATCCCTTTTGGATTTCAGCAGATCTGAATCCTAATTTAATGGATCTCTGTGATGGTTTCCAATTCTAAAATTTAAGATATTTATAAAATGAGGAGGGTTCAAATGCCTTTGTCTCCATCTCTCTTCATCATTTTCAAAGTTCAAACAGTCGATCCGAACCGCTCAACCTAACCTCCATACTAAAATATGTTTGGAGACCAAATTTTATATTTTTAGGAATTTTTTTACTATTTTCTTAGATGGGTACAAAATCAGTAAATCTGAACCATCTAAAAACAGTATTTTTTTACCTATCTAAAAAAATAGTAAAAAAATTCCTAAAAATATAAAATTTGGTCTCCAAAGATATTTTAGTATGGAGGTTAGGTTGAGCGGTTCGGATCGACTGTTTGAACTTTGAAAATGATGGAGAGAGATGGAGGCACAAAAACATGGAGGCATTTGAACCCTCCTCTTATAAAATTACTAGTAGTGTGCCCGTGCGTTGCAACGGAAATATATTATAAGATTGAATAGAATATAAAGAGATTTTTTTTGTTTGACATTCACACAAAATTAATTAAGAAAAAATTTATTTAAATGAAAATGAAAGGCACATATGAAAAAATATCTAAATAATAAATAACAACAAAAGAAACAACAACAAATAAAAAGAAAAGGATCAAATATAACATGAAAAAATTTATTCAAGTATCGTTGCGATTTAATATCTAATTTTTTCTACAAACAAGACATATTATTAAATGATTTAGAGGATAAATAATAAGTAAATAAACAAAAATGAGAAAGATATAATTAAATGATTCAAATAAGAGATTTTCTCTATATATATTATTGATGAAAATTATTTTAACAATAAAAATTTCTCTACACAGAAGTTTTAGATATTCTTCATCTTCAAATCAAAAAGATATGATTTAATTCGTTAGAGGTGCAAATTTTAACAACAACATTTTGGTTCTTGCAGCGTTGAGGTAAAAGAAAGATATTTATTTGGACTGTAATGCCCTTCTTTCATAAAGTTAACTAATAAAGACGTTATTCAAATATGTAAGAAGTTATGATGGGTATATATCTAAATTTCTCTATGTAGAGAAATTTGGATATATACCCATCACAACTATAATTTAATGAATCTTTGTGATGGTTTCAAATTCTAAAATTTAAGATATTTATGGCAAAGGCTTCTATTACTAGTATTGTGCCAGTGCGTTGCAACGAGAATATATTATAAGATTGAATAGAATATAAAGATATTTTTTTGTTTGATATTCACATAAAATTAATTAAGAAAAAAATTATTTAAATGAAAATGAAAGGCACATATGAAAAAATATCTAAATAATAAATAACAACAAAAGAAACAACAACAAATAAAAAGAAAATGATCAAATATAACATGAAAAAATTTATTCAAGTATCGTTGCGATTTAATATCTAATTTTTTCTACAAACATGACATGTCATTAAATGATTTAGAGGAGAAATAATAAGTAAATAAACAAAAATGAGAAAGATATAATTAAATGATTAAAATAAGAGATTTTCTCTATATATATTATTGATGAAAATTTCTCTACACAAAAGTTTTAGATATTCTTCATCTTCTCTTCAGATCAAAAAGATATGATTTAATTTGTTAGGGGTGCAAATTTTAACAGCAACATTTTGGCTCTTCCAGCGTTGAGGTGAAAGAAAGATATTTATTTGGACCGTAATGCCCTTCTGTCATAAAAGTAACTAATAAAGACGTTATTCAAATCTGTAAAATTATAGAAGTTATGGATAATGAGACTTGCTGAGCATTTATTACCTTGATATATTTAGAACTTTCATATGTAATTCATTCAAGTTCACCTGTTGTGCTTATGTAGACGTCTAGGCCTCTGGGGTATGAAGTGGGGGTGTCAATGATATTCTTTTAAGCATTTATCTAATCTGTATCGAATTCGATAAGCGGATATGAGTAAGTTTTATTCCGTTAGCTTATTGAGCGGGAGTAAGAAAAAAAATTGTTAACTTGTAGGAGTATATATGAACTATTTTGTATCCATTACTTTACAAAATAATTAATAAATATAAAATTATATGATAACCTTTTATAGTTTTCTTTATACATATAATTATATAATTTTATTATTAGAAGTAGAGTGGGGCAATGGGACTATACATAGTGCATATTGGTTCGCCCTATGAAATAATTTTTTTTAATTTTAAATTGTAATAGTGGATCTGAACTGTTCAACATGACCTTCATATAAATGTGTATTTGTAAAGTAAATTTTATATTTTTTAGAAGATTTTACTATTCGTTTAGATGGGTAAAAAATCACTTAATTTGAAAATTATGGACCATTCAAAAATTCTGAAAATGTAAAATTTAGTTTACAAGTACATATTCATATAAATACCATGTTAAATGATTGAGACCGACTATTACGATTTTGAAAATAAAAATATTGGTCCCTAATACGAATCAATCTGTGCTATACAGGGTACCATAGCCTCACTCTTTATATTGTAATTTAATTAGCAATTTATGACAAAATTAATTTATACAATATTTTTTACCATTTATTTAATTAATAGTTTATATATTTTGAAATAATGCATAAAAAATTATAATGAGATAATTTTTTTATAATTTTCCAAGTTCAAATGTACTTGAACTCCAATCCTGCCTGACATTCTTATCTTTATTTTCAAAGTTTAAATAGCCGGTCTAAATTGCTCAACATGATCTCCATAATAAAATAGTCTTTGAGGTCTTATAATTTGTTTACTAATTATTTTGATGAGTACAAAAATCATTGGTTTTGTACTTACCTGAAAGTTAGTATTTTTTTTTTAAATATGCAATTTGATCATATTGAGTAATTTGGATTAACTATTCAGACTTTAAAAATTAAGATAAGGATATAGAGTATAATTAGTATACCAAAAAAAATAATGAAGCATTTTCATCTTACTCTGAAAAAAAAAGACTCCAATAGTTTCATGTTTGAATTCACTTTAGCCATCGAGTGTTTCGTTAAATGAAAGCCATAAGGTCAGAGAAAGGATACCATGAGCAAATATATTGAGATAATGTGAAAAGATTTTGTCTTGATTATGCAGTCAAAATTATATTTTTATTGTTTCCCTGTTTATGTATCGTACATATAAATTGAACTGTCAACTAAAAAGAACAAACAATCATTTCCAAAAACTCTCTCACCTTAACGCTGCACAATCCCAAATATTGCTGTTAAATTTTGCAATCTCTATTAGCACAATAATTTTTTTTAATGTAAACATAAATATAAGACCTGCTATATATCTATTCACAAAAATATCATATGTCTAAACAAAATTTGGAAATACATGATTGTTCTCATTTTCATTGTCAAAAATATAGAGGGAGAGGATAAATTAAATAAAAGAAATAAAAAAAAATATGGAAATAATTTAATTGCATGAATCATATATAGCTGTAAGAAAAAATAAGGAAACAGATTGTTATGAATATTTTTTAATTTTAATTGTGATAAACTATGCAACAGTCTGTGTGGCAAGTATGTTTTTAATTAAATTTAGACTTCTACATATAAAATAGATATATTTAATCAAAAGAAGACATATTATATGATTGGAGGCCTGATATTCAATACGAAAATTAATCTTTCAATCTTAGCCGTTGGCGAATCAGGACAACTACGTGCATATATAATATAAGAATAGAGATTAGTTACATTCAAGATATTTTTTTTTATTAGTTACATTCAAGATTTATTTGACTGTAAAATATTCTTTGAAAAACTAATAATACAAACTTTTTTTTTATAAAAATTTTATTATTTTTTCGAAGCAAAATATAATCGTAATTATTTTTTTTGTGATTCCAAGCCCGTAAGCACAATCGTACTTCTTAAAAGATTAAATTTTGTCATTTGTCACAAATTGATTATTCAGGTTTAATTTACCTCTTTCTAGTCACTCAATTTTATCATTTGTTCCAATTAAGATACTCTATATTTTTTTTCATCCAAAATATTGATGGTATATACTTATTCCGTCCAAAATATTAACGGAATATTCTCATTCTATCCAAAAGACTAACAAAATGAACATATTCCGTCCAAAATACTAACACCAGCCCCCAACCCAAATAAATGTACTAGAACAGATGCAAGACAATTTTTCTATAGGAAAAGTTCATATTCGATCTATCTAGAATTGTCAATGACACTTTTTTATCCGGTTAACCCGTATCGTATCCAAAAATATGGGTAAAGGTAAGATTTTTTTTCGTTAGCTTATCGGATACGGATAAGGGTAAAGTTTTTTTTTTTCGTTATCTTACCTGTTATTGTATAAGATAATTTTTAAAAATAAAATTATATATATAGATATATATTTGTATGAATATGATACACGATACAACAAAATTTTGTATTTTATTGAATTTTCATAATACAAATTATTTGTATTTAGAGGAGGGTTCAAATGTCTCCATTTTTTGTGCCTCTATTTTTAAAAACTTTAATAACTCAAAATTTAGATCTTAAAATTCAAAATAAAACCGTTGGATAAGAACTACATCATTTGAATCTATGCACGTGTAAACCATTATGACATTTCAACTTTGTTTTGATTGTCATATTGAGCTTGTAAAAATGTATACTAATGTGGATAATTTCTAGATGTTGATTTTTTAACTTATTGATTCACATAAAAGTGATGCGCGCAAAAGCGTATGCACAAAGTTTCAGTACAATGATGTACTTTTTAAACCTTTAACACACTTTTGACTTAAATTGCAAGTGCACAATTCTATCAAAGTAGTATTTGAGGTGTCGAACCGCAGGGAGTACGATAAAAACTTAGTTTAAACTTTAGTAATAAATTTCAGAAAATAAAGTAAAGTGCAATAAAAGTAAATGGGGGGTTTGTTCTAACAATTCCTAAGGTTGGGTTCAATACCCGAAAGAAAGGAGTTTGAAACAATAATTGTAAAAAGTAAAAGAAAGGGATTGATTTGTTTTAGAGATCTAGGGGTCTTTGGTCTACAATCCCTTGCTAACTCTATCTATTCGGTATTTGTTTGAATTCATGTATGATTTGGTGAGGTTTCTAACCTAAAGTGTTAAAAAGGGTCACGGTCGTGAATTAATAACGTGCCTAGATAATTTCGGACTTCACGGTCGTTCTTCACCCTAATTATCTAGACCCATTAAGCTCTTGTTAGCCTATATTGACTAATTACTTAATTAATATAGGTGTCCTAAGTAGGGGTTTGACTTCACGGTCGTTCTTCACCAAACCTTAACCTTTAATTTCTATAGTTCCGGTTATAGGTATCAAAGTACGGTCGCTTCTAACCTAAAACCTAAGATATTTGTGTTCATAATTTGGTACTCTCCTCTCATCCTAACTTCTTTGGATCTTTTGCCTAACAAACCGATTCCAAAGCGGGACTACAGCGATTTCAAGTACTAAACTATGTAATCAACACAAATGATAAATCACAGAAATTAACATCAAATCCCATAAAACAATCATAATAAAAACAAATAACCGAATAAAATAGAATTAAACAAGTTCATGCATTGACCTAAACCCCTAGAGAGGGATCTACTCCCTCATGGAGAGATCCATTACAAAAATTGGCAAAGTAAGAAGAAATGAAATAAAGGAAGTAAATACACCATTTAACAAATCAAAAACCTCTATCTTGCCGACTTCTTGCTCAGGAAACCCTTCTTCTCCTTGCTTGAAAGCTTTCATTTTCTCCAGAATTTATCGCTACGTATTGTGAGTGTGTAGAGAGAGAATGAATGGGAAGAGATGATGGATGATGGATGGGAAGAGATGATTTTGAATGGAGAATGAACACCCTCTTTTATAGCCAATGACCATGCCCAATTAAGAGCCTAGGAAGTGGAGTTAGTGGGTGTTATAATTGGATTGTTTCCCAGGATGTCTTGTCCATGTTTTGCTGTAAAAACGTGTCCATCATGCGCCAAAAATAGAAACCGTGTTGAAAACGTGTATTTTCGGCTGTCTGCGAGTTTAGTGCGTCCAACTGACTCCAAATTTCCTTTTTTAGTTTCTCATGTTGTAGATCTTCTTCCTAGCTTTCCAAAAAGTGGTCGCAAGCCTAAATCGGAGTTACGAGTCAAAAGTTATGGCTATTTTAAGTTCAGGCTCCCGTTATGCTGACTGCTACAGTGCATCCGCACTGGGATCCGCATTGCTACAGTATCATCCGCTAGTGCTACAGTGCGTCCGCACCGCTACAGTACCCATCCGCACTGGGATCCGCGCTGCTTCTGCACCACCCGCACTGCGGCTGCATCGAGATCCGCACTAGGCTCGGACTTTTCCTGTGCGACCAGAGTGCGGCTGCATCGAGATCCGTGCGTCCGCATCGATATCCGCGCATCCGCACGGATTTTGATGTATAGCTTATTATACATTTTTAAAATTGGCGCGCGTCCAGAAATCCATCTAAGTACTTATTGCAGCCATATCGCAAACCGTGTGTCCGCTCTGGGCATTTTTCTTTGACTTTCTTCATTTTTGTTCATTTCCTGCAAGTTAAAACCAAGCAAACGCAGTAACTTGATCCTAGGTGTATTATATTCACTTTATATTCAAAATACAAGATATTTAGTGTTATTTCATGATAAAAATCAGATCGAATATGTATATAATTTAGGCTTATCAAAAAGCAAAATCCAAATATAATAATTTTTTATGGGCACTTAGAGAAAATAACATAGATCACATCTAACGGTTTTATTTTGACGTTTAAGTTTTAAATTTTGAGTTATTTAAGTTTTTAAAAATAGAGACATGATAGAGGCATTTGAACCCTCCTCTTATATTTATTATTATTATTTTTTTGAAAAATATTTTATCGAAAATACATATTAAGATGTCAATGACATTTTTTTTATCCGTTTATTCAACTCGTATCGCATTCGAAAAGAGAGATAAAAGAAAAAAAAAAACAAAAATTATTATCATAATGAATAAAAAATGCCTCCATCCAATCCGAATCGTAGCCGTTGACACCTCTATTCCTAGAACCAGCACTTTGTTCCAATTGGTCAAACTTTGTAGTTGCTTGCACTGCTGTGGACTTGGTGCCAGTTGGTACACACAAGTTTGAGATATCTCAGTGGTGCGAATTCACGAGTCAAATAGTTGTAAATTTCTCACTTCTCAGTCTTACTTAACCAGTCCGACAAGGCAAGTTTACGGCACCTCATCTCTCCAGTCTCCAATCTTACTTTACTCTCTCTTGCTTTCTTCTGTACCTCCTTCCCTCAACGCCTCTTCTCTCCTCTCTTCTTCTCACCTTCACACGCTGGCCATAACCTACAATGTAAGAAATCCCTGATTTACGTTCATCGCCTAATTAACGGCCGCCGTTGTCCCGGAGATGGAACTACCCAAACACCTGTATCTATCACTTGATCAATTGTCTCTGGATCAATCCGTAAGAACTACTCCGCTCGTTTCCTGCCAAGACAACCCCCATCTCGCCAATGGCGAAGAAACCGAAACAAGGGACTGGGCTTCTCTTCCCGCCGATTTGCTTGTTTCCGTCGCGAGTCGGCTCACCTCCCTTGCCGATTTCTTTGCTTTTCGTCGGGTCTGCACTAGCTGGCGCTCCAATGTTATCCCTTCTGCTCATACCCTCTCCTCTCAATCCCCTTTGATCGTGGTGCATGCACAGAATAGGATAGTTACAGAGGACATGTCTAGGGATGATGAAGAACGCGTCCAGCCGTCTTTTGATGTGGTTTTCTTGGATGTCATGCACCGGCGTTTCTACAAATCGGAGTTTTCTTCGTCCTGGCGGTTCTTTAACCTCCTCAACTTCTCCCACGGCTATCTCGCTGTGGCACACGGCGATGGCCATATCGTGCTGCTTCATTTCTTCACCAATGACACGATATTGCTACCTAAGACTCGAAAACCATTCAGTGACAAAAACATAATCTTTTCTGAAAACCCCTCTTCTCCCCGGTGCATGTTTGTTCGTTACAGTTTTTATAATAACACTATAGACTTCTTTCAACAAGGGGAGTCAGCCTGGAAGTCGTGGACTCTAGGTAACCATGTCATGGTCACAGATATGGTCTTCTTTGAACGAAAAGCTTATGCTCTCCTCTCAGAGAAATTTATATTTCATAATTACCAATTGGCTGTTTTTGAGTTCACCCCTACGTTCAGATTCAAACTATTGGGAGTTCCAACTAAATTCTATCCAAGTCCTTTTCTTTTTAGTTACGGAGATGAATTACTTTTAAGTTACCTTCATACTGTTTTCAGCTGGGATTTTAGGGGCAATAGGTGGATCCCGAAATCTAGCTTAGATGGCAGGGCTATGTTCTTCTCAACGAATCAACTGACTGCCTGTATAATCCCAAATCCAGGTTCATGGTTAAAACCAAACTATGGCTATTACTATGACATGGATAATTTTGCATTAAGCGAGTTTCCAGGAGTTGATGACGGTTCTGGTGATTCTGATGTGTATCTAGACTATAATGGTCCCGAAACAAATGGAGAGATGTATTATTGTATTACCTCCTTCATAGGAAGGCCAGTTTGGATTTTTCCCAGTGCGTGTTTCTTAAATTAAAGGTACCTTTTTTTTCAAATATAATAAATCTCTTGGCTTTAGTTATGTACAGGTTATGAGGCAAATCTTTCAGAACAAAACAGTTGGTCTAAAGATTGGCGTAGAGGAATCGATCTTCTCTCCTGTTATCCTTTACCCTCATAATGTACTCAAACAAAATAATTAATTGGGTAGAAAATAACTAGGTACTTCATGACGAGTAATTAATTATTTGCTTGATTAAGGTCTGGGTTTGATGGGGAGTGAGACAAGTCAATAGAAATAAAGCGTGCTTTTGTTTTTTTACATAGCAATGTGAGAATGTATTTTGTTTCTTACAAGTTACTCAGTGAGTAACAATATAATTAACAACTATAGCTACTGACACAGATTATGCTGTTCTGGTGACTGAGTAGAACATTAGGAGCACAATAGCAGCTCTGATTTCAAAAAATGTACTTGATTGCCATGAATATGTAGAGTTTCAATCAGTTTTTTCTAACTCAAAAGTTCTTCAACATTTGATTGTTTATATTTCAAAACTGATCTTTTTTTTCCGTAAAACATCATAGTATGTGGTTGTCCTTATAAATTACATCTGGTGTGATTATACGAAATTGTTGTTTGAAAAGGTACATTCAGTTATATTTTGACCATTTTACCCTTATTCCTAATGTGGTTTTTTCACCAATTCCTTTAGCCTGAATAGAGCTAAATCAAATCAAGGTGGATTCAGATAGTCATTTTGTTTAATTTAACCTTGGTGTTAACTATTGGGTAGTATAAGCTGAAATTGTACTGCAACATTCGGGAATATTGGTGATTATATGAAATATGGTATTACTTGGGTATAATTTGTAAGAAGTGTCAGTCAATAATAATATGGTTTCTACTGGGGATTGCAAACTAGGTGTTCACCTTCTGTCACAGTGAAATGGTAAAGGCTGCTCAATAATATTAGTTGCAACTAGGTGGCATTTAATTCTTCATTGATTATATTGCCAGTTTCTGTACGAGTAAATTATTTTCCTCTCTGTGATAGTTACCAATTTCTTGGTGTTTGTTTTTCCATTTCTATTCTATCTTATTTTCCGATTCTGGCATTATTTCTACAATTACTTTCATCTATCGTATTTTTAATGGAGTATAGGGGCTAGTAATGCTATTGTAGACCAATAAATTTTTATCTTAAAAATATTAATTGAAATTTTTGCACACGTGGAAGTATGAAAATAATATAATATGATTACAATTTTCTTTTTCAGGCATTTTGAAAATAGTCTGGTACTTCCAAGTATCTGAAAAATATGGTAGGTAATATGGTAATTTTTTGTAAAAAGGTCTGACATTTTGATGTTGTTTGCACTTCCACGATAGTTACTGTTAGAATTGCAATCATTAAGCATCGTATATTTAGGTGTGTTTCTTTGTCATGTCTCGTTTTGTAGGTTTAAGTATAATCTCGGTTTTAAGGTTCAGTGTGAGAATTGCAACATATTGAACCAGTATTGACCAACATCATGACAAAAATTAGGTTGAAATACTTTCTGGCATTTTGATTTGCATTCAGGTCCTAAAATAAAATTTATTCTTGAATTTCTGACTGATTAATTGTTTACTTTGTCAGTTGAAGATTGGTGGTGCTATTAGAAAGAATCCCCACTTCCAGAGAGATTTAACTAATAGAGAATGGAAGGATTATCTATGGTAATTGAGTAAACGACCTGGAATTGCTGTTAGGTTCTACTGCCATCCCAAACCTTATGTATGTATATATATATGTAGTCTGTTAACTGTTAAGGGCATGTTCGGTACTGTGGTTTTGTGTTTGGTTTTTATGGTTCCCACGAAATGTGATATTTTCCTGTGAATTTCCAAAGTTACAGCTTCTACCTTGAAATCGGAAAATTCTAAGAAAAAATGTGGTTCCAACTCAATTTTTGCATGGCTTTTATGTTTCCTCTCTTTTACATGATAGTCCACGATATAAACTCATATTATTGTTTTAAATTTCAAACAATCGATCAGATCAACGCGATCTTTATATGGAAATAGACTTGTTGACCAAATTTTATGTCTTTTATAATTTGTTTCTAAAAAAATTTAGATAGGTAGAATATCAATTGATTTGAAAATTTTGGACCATCCAAAATTAGCAATTTTCTACCTATCTAAAAAAAAGTTAAAAAATTATAAAAGTTATAAAATTTGATCTACAAGTGCATTTTGATATGAAGATTATGTTTGAAGATTCAAACATAATATTCGCCTGGGCCATACAAAATCAGCGATTTTTTACTTATCTAAACAAATAGTAAACAATTATAAAAATAATTTGGTATGAAATTTTTTTTTTAATTTTAAAATATAAATATGGATCCATAGGATGGTCGACCATAGCCTCACTCAATGGCTTATGCCTTGTTCAATGTTATTCAATTTGCTTTCTTATCAATTTATGTTTTCGGCTTTATTATTAATATTTGTCATATGGGCTTGATCAAATTTTGGTATCAACTGGAATAATGTAATACACAACTTTGGAAATTCTTTTTCCTTGATTTTTTTTTTCATTCATGTCCTTTCAGCTGAACAGCTGAGGAAGATGAAGTATTCTGATCACTAATACTAAATAAAAAGAAATGGATGAAGGAAACAATTTTATGATTTAGACTGTTTTCATATTATGTGTGATGAAGCTTTTCAAGCTTGTCAAATTGATGAAAGGAGCGAAATAACTTTGAATTTAATTTGAGATGATAGCTAGGTTAAAGGTGTACTTGCATAGTTGCATGGATGCTAAAACTCAAATTAACAGCTATTCTGTACTTGCAAGGTATGTAAAAAAATGGTCATTGAAATGGATTCTTGTTCTTCACACTGGATGTTATATTTATATGCTTCGATATGCTTCCAATTACACTTTTTTTTTGTGACAATGAATTACACTCTTCATTTTTAAAGTTTTCAAAGTTCAAATAGTTGATCCAAGTCGTTTAACATAATTGATATATTAAAATTTGCTTGCAGATCAAATTTTATATTTTTTCAATTTTTTTTACTATTTATTAAGTATTTAACAAAATTGTTCAAATAGTTGAACGAAAAGCTTATGCTCTCTTCTCTAAGAGATTTTGCTTTGATGATTACCAATTGGCTGTTTTTGAGTTCACTCCTCTAGGTTCAGATTCAAATTTTTGGGAGTTCCACCTAAACTTAGTCAAAGGCCTTTTCTTTTTAGCTATGGAGATGAATTACTTTTAAGTTGCCATCGTACTGTTTTCAGCTGTGATTGCAGGAGCAATAGGTGGATCCCCGGCCATATATATATATATAGCTTAAATGGCAGGGCTAAATACTTCTCAACGAATCAACTGACTGCCTGTATAATCCCAAATCCATGTTCATGAATGAATCCAAACTATGGCTATTCACTACAACATGGTTAATTACAAATTCAGTTCCCAGCAGTTGATGATGGTTCTACCTTCTAGGAGTTCTGTAGAGTATGGAGCTGGAGGAATGTATTCTTGTACCTCGTTCATAGGAAGACTAGTTTGGATTTTTCGAATTTTCCCAGTATAACGGCACAGTCGGTGGAGAATATACCAGAGAGGTTTTTATCATAAGATTAGCAGACAAGTTGTTGTTTCATCTGTTTAAATTTTATTCTCCATTACAATATTTTAACTATTTGAATAAAAGTGGTCACATATGCCACAGATTTTCATTAAAGAAAATCACAAGGTTCTGTGACAATGATACCAAGCCGGTACCATCTCACATAAGTTTATTACAATATTTTAATTAACTCTTACATATTATTCATTTAAAACAACGAGACATCGATCCATATCACTTCTTGCAGACAATTCCAGGGCCATTGATGCCACTAGCACACTTGACATTTGCCAGATCAGAAATCAGCTCCACTGCCCGGCCCTCCGACATGACTGAATCGTGCAACGGCACAGTCGGTGGAGAACAAACTAGAGGTCGAGTAGTTGGTTTCACCACCCAAGATTGGCATCTTTGTCCTGACATCAAATCTATTCACATAATCTGGCCTATAAGTTTGGCCAACCACACCTTGCACGTCCCTTGTGAGTACGTCAAACTTGAATGCCAGGTCTAGGTGGGCTACACAATCATCTGATGTTACACCGTAGTTGTGAATCCGAGAATCCTCTTTGGTGATGAGAACAACATTTGCTATGATCTTGAACCTTCCCTTGAGCTCTACCATTATAGTGTTAACGGCTTTCGTGCAAGTGATCGATTTTCAGAGTGGGCACTTAAAGAGACTTCCACTCTGCATCGTTGCCTTCTGGTAGGTGTCCGTACTCGCCATCAAAGGAGATCTCAAGGTTGTCGCTTTCATCATCCCATGTGGCAGTCTTCCTTGCCCCAATGTAAAGACGGTGATCGCCAAAGAGGACCGCGCGCAATTGCTTGAATCCAAGTAAAGTCACGGGTCATGGAGGGACTTCGCTTGCCGATGAAGTGTGCGTTGATGTGTATATCAGAGTCTGAAACAATGCAGAAATCACGACCCTTACGGCCATGAAAGTAGAAAGAATTGCCATCACCACCGATGAAACGCGGATCACCGCATGCACCAGGCTTGTCGCACACTACAATTTTGTTAGAAACAATTAAGATATAAATAATTGCTAACTTAATAATGCTCAGTATATGTAAGCAAATAAGCAATTAGTGGATCAAAAAAATTGCTAACTTAATAATGCTAATTAATTACCCCTAATATTTTTAAGAGGAGGGTTAAAATGCACCCTCCCTTTTGTGCTCCTAACGTGCACCCTCCCCTCATATCTTCATTTTCAAAGTTCAAATAGTCGATTCGAACCTTCCAACGTGTTCTTCATATTAAAATGTGCTTGGAGACCAAATTTTACATTTTTTGAAATTTTTTTACTATTTTTTCAGAATTTTTTATTAAACTAAACAATAATAAAAAATTCAGCAAAGTGATTATTTTCAAAAATAGTAAAAAATTTTCAAAAAATATAAAATTTGGTCTCCAAGCACATTTTAATATGAAGAACACGTTGGAAGGTTCGAATCGACTATTTGAACTTTGAAAATGAAGATATAAGGGGAGGGTGCACGTTAGGAGCACAAAAAGAGGGTGCATTTTAACCCTCCTCTATTTTTAAAGATCTTTTGACGGAGTTTCAATCACGGAAGAATTATGATCGATGTAGATCAAAAAAATTGTTTGTATTATTCGGACATAAATTTCAAAGCAAACCTTTTTTGAATATTCTAAATAGAATTTTCAAAGTAATTTTAGCCGAATTTTTTTTATTAATATTTATAATTAAATACAAAAATATCTACAATTTTTTATATTTGTAAAAATATCCAAACTGTCAGAATTTCTGGCGGTCTATTTATTTCCAGAGCCACTAAAAATTTTGACAGTTCTGTTTTTTTTTTTTTTTTGTGGTGTTGTTTTCTCAAACTAACACATGAGTCTGACATCAAGCGAAATTGGTCAGATTTTAGAATAAAGCATTGGAACAGTCAATTGTAGATTGTAGAATTAGAAATTGACAAATACTGTAGATTCAAGGGAATAAACGGTCTGAATATAGTTTCGATTGGATAAAAAAAAATGTGATGAATATTGTACATTGAACTTTATTCCTTGAATCTCTTAAGACATACAAACTGATGAATATATGTAAATTATAATTGTTCCTCGAATTTTACTTCGAAAACAATGATATTTGTTTTTGAATAAGTTCGATTTTAACGATAATATTTTCTATAAATGATCATACAATAAAATAAATTTTGAACATAAATAAATTATTTTCTAAAAATTCTACAATCTATATAATAAAAAAAAACACAATTAAATGTGAAGAATGAAAAAAAATAACGCTTCAATTATAATAAATAAAAGTGCATAAAATCGGAGGATGATAATGTTGATAATATTACACTTATTAAAAAAAAACTTATATATTATAAACTTGTTCGACTCGCAACAACAATATCTAAAATGAAAATGCTAATCTTTGTATTGGTTCAATATGAATGTTATAATTTTTTAACCAATTTGATATTATTTATTATTTTATGAGACTTAGATAATGTTGATATTTAGTACAAATATATAATATAATTTTTATAAAAATAAGAAAATGCTATATAACATTGCTTTCACTATAATGATGCTATTCGCTATAGCTTTTTTTGTAGGCTGCTTGCTATGACGCGATAAACGCTATTTAGAATCTTGATTTAAAATATTGAAAAAGATCTGCTTTGAAATTTGTGTCCGAATAATACAAACAATTTAGATAGAGCTACAAAACTTGTACCGCGCTGTATCTGAATTCTTCGAAGAATATTCTAAATTTGTCATATTGAGACATAAATTTCAAAGCAAACCTTTTTTGAATATTCTAAATAGAATTTTCAAAGTAATTTTAGCCGAATTTTTTTATTAATATTTATAATTAAATACAAAAATATCTACAATTTTTTATATTTGTAAAAATATCCAAACTGTCAGAATTTCTGGCGGTCTATTTCTTTCCAGAGCCACTAAAAATTCTGACAGTATTTTTTTTTTTTTTTTTTTTTGTGGTGTTGTTTTCTCAAACTAACACATGAGTCTGACATCAAGCGAAATTGGTCAGATTTTAGAATAAAGCATTGGAACAGTCAATTATAGATTGTAGAATTAGAAATTGACAAATACTGTAGATTCAAGGGAATGAACGGTCTGAATATAGTTTCGATGGGTTAAAAAAAATGTGATGAATATTGTACATTGAACTTTATTCCTTGAATCTCTCAAGACATACAAACTGATGAATATATGTAAATTAGAATTGTCCCTCGGATTTTTAAAATCTAGTGGCATGTCATCCTCAATGAAAAATATAGGATCGTACTGGATCTTGTTTTTGTGGACTTTTAGTGAAGAAAATTCTGAAGTTTGAACATATTCTTAGAAGAGGGCTATTCTTTTGACGGGCAGTTTCAATCACGGAAGATTTATGATGTCGATCAGAATCATTCCATGGCCATTGAAATTCAATATATACGAACCATAAAGCGGATGAATTGAATATTATTAGACATCAAACTGAGTTTGTCTTGGTGTTCATCGAAAATCCTGCTCTGCGAATTATAGCTAAAAAATATGATCATTCAACTATAACATTATGCACAATTATATAATTTTTTTTATAAAAAATTGTACACTATAGAATTTTTCATAGGATAGACACGTTCGGTCAAAGTGTTACTTAATTTCCCGAGTTTTTTAAAAATATCCAAATTTATTAATATTTTATTATAAATAACCAGATGTTTGGCAAAATTATATTTTTGCCCAAACTGTAAGGAAATTTTACGGTTTGTAATTTTTTTTTTCAAACCGTAAGATTTCCTTACGGTTTGAATTTTTTTTTTTTTTAGCCCAACTTTGCACCTCTGGTTAACATATCAAAACACCTTCAAAAATCATGAAAATTTACCGACATGCATTGTTGACTTCATAGAATAAGACTATGAAGTTTCATACAAAATATCAAAACAGATCGTGAGATATCGGATCTCAAAAATTGCCCAAACTGCTGAAAGAGTGCTTCGGAACCCAAATTTGCACCTCTGATTAACATATCAAAACACCTTCAAAAATCATGAAAATTTCCCAAAATGTACTCTTGACTTCATAGAACAAGAATGTGAAGTTTCATACAAAATCTCAAAACAGATCATGAGATATTGACTCTCAAAAATTGTCCGAACTGCTGAAAGAGTACTTCTGAGCCCAAATTTGCACCTCTGATTAACATATCAAAACACCTTCAAAAATCATGAAAATTTACCGACATGCACTCTTGACTTCATAGAACAATAATGTGAAGTTTCATACAAAATCTCGAAACAGATCGTGAGATATCGGCTCTCAAAAATTGCCTGAACTGCTGAAAGAATGCTTCTGAGTCCAAAATCTTGAAACAGATCGTGAGATATCGGCTTTCAAAAATTGCCCGAACTGCTGAAAGAGTGCTTCTGAGCCCAAATTTGCACCTCTGATTAACATATCAAAACACCTTAAAAAATCATCAAAAAAAAAATTCAAAAAAATTCAACAACAAAAAAAAAGTTTCTTTTTATTTCTGCAATCAAGGAAAACAGGCTCTCCATTTCAGGAACAAAACAGAGAGAACCTTCATCTTAATTACCTCAAATTTGGTCAAAAATAATGCACCTAGGATTGTAATAGTCAACAATATTCCCGCACAGCACTGGTTGTTTGTTTTCATGCCATACACATATAGATCTATATAAACCATGGCAAATAACTTTTTAATTTGTAGAGTGATCAGAGAGAGAATATACAGTACGTGTGAGCGAGTCTGAGTGTGTTTTAGTACACAAAGGAGATGACTACAGTCTCAGATTTGCAATTCATAAGAGGTCGGAGCGACACCCGAGAGTACCGCAGAATCATCCTGCCCAATGCGCTCCAGGTGATGCTTATTAGCGATGCTGAAATAGACAAGGTATGTATATATAATTCTCTCTCTCGTAATTTATATTCTCACTAATTGGATTTCTTATATTGCTTTTGATTTGTAATTATGTGATGTTCCTGGCTTCCTGCTCAAAGTTCATTTCTCCATCAGTATTGTATTATTGTATGAAAAAGTAATCCCATTTCATACTCTTTAAGGTATTTAATAAAAAAAGCGCCATTGTTGAGTGCATTTTCATCCAGCATGGTCTCTTTTCCTCTCTGTTTGAAGCAAAACTTGAGAGGATTGACTATTGAGAAGCTTTTGTAACAAACACCTAAATCCAATAATAGTTCTGTATTTTATTTTTGTTATTTCTGTATTTGGCACATAATTAAAACGGTGTGTTTAATTAATTATGTGACCAGGCCGCAGCAGTAATGGGGGTATCAGTTGGAGCTTTCAGTGACCCGGATGGGATCAACGGTCTGGCCCACTTTCTAGGTAAGTCATATATATATATATATATATATATATAGAGTTAGGCTGGGGTGCTATGGATAGCATAGTGGCCTCCCGTGCTACGGCTCAATATTCAAGTTTTCAAAATCCAAACGGTCGATTCGAACCGTTCATCTTATTCTCCATATTAATATCTGCTTGGAGACCAAATTTTATAATTTTCTGAATTTTTTTACTATTTATTAAGCCACTTTGAAAATCGCTAATCCAACGGTTTTACTGTTTTGTGCAGCCACCGTTGGATCAACAATTTTGTAAAATAGTTAATAAATAGTAAAAAAATTCAAAAAAATGTAAAATTAGGTCTCCAAGCAGATATTAATATGGAGAATAAGATGAACGGTTTGAATCGACCGTTTGGATTTTGAAAACTCGAATATTAAGCCGTAGCATAGAGACCTCTATGCTACCCATAGCACCCAGCCTAACTCTATATATAGTTGGTAAAGACTTTCGTGGAAATTTCCTAATGGATGTTTCTGGTAAGTATATTAAATTGGTAAAGACTTGTAGAGTTTTAGTGCAATAATAGTTGAATGGGATTGGAATTATGATAAAGTTAAATTTAAATGAAATATAGGTTTTTTTTTTAGTCTCATTCTATTCTATTCGGCTTAAACTATTTTATTGGAGATATGAATTAGTAG
Organism: Carex rostrata; assembly: GCF_964058835.1. Lineage (NCBI taxonomy): Eukaryota > Viridiplantae > Streptophyta > Magnoliopsida > Poales > Cyperaceae > Carex > Carex rostrata. Next base: position 4,854,666 of record NC_135949.1, read on the forward strand.
AAAAGTGACTTTTTCATATATTAAAATAAATAAAAGTACACTTTTTCTATTTCAAAGTTTTAAAAAAAAAGCAATAAATGCCCTTTCTACTCTTCCCTTGTTCGGTGTATAAAAAAAAATGAAAACAATATAATAAATTAATAATGTGACTTACAATTCCATAGAATGGGTGTAGGCTATAGCTCTAGCAAAGAGTGAGTATTCTCTACGGTATCGGACCGTGTACAATATTCTCTACGGTATTGGACCCTAAACGCTAAGCTATGGCATAATAACGCGTTATTTGAGTTACGAACGCTATAGCGGTAATAGCGGTCCGCTATAGCGCATAGCGTGTAGCGCAAATAGCGTCCGCTATGCAACATTTGTTGTTTTTTTTTTTCAATTTATATGAGTTTTAAATAAAGGCTCAGATTGGATTTTAACCGTAATTTTTTTTTTTGCAATTGACGTACTAAGCTTTATAATAAACTATTAAATATTTAATGAGAGATCCATCAAACGAAATCAAAATAAAGAAGCTACAACGCGCTATGCAACATGAGCTGTTTTTTTTTTTTTCAATTTATATGAGTTTTAAATAAAGGCTTAGATTGAATATATTAAGATATTTCTTGAAGTAACAAAATGATACTTACTATACAGTAGTTTGAATATTTTGAATATATTAAGATAGTTAATTATGTCATGATGTCTAGGTTATTTTGAAATTTAAATAGAAAAAAAGATAGATTATGTCATGATGCTGAATATATTTTTGAATAGAAAAATATTGATAGTTTATGATATTAGTATTACTATGGATATTTTGAGTCGCAATTTGGACTTTCTATTGGTTCAATATGAATATTATAATTTTTTAATCAATTTGATATTATTTATTGTTCTATGAGACTTAGATAATGTTAATATTTAGTACAAATATATGATATAATTTTTATAAAAATAAGAAAACGCTATGTAGCATAGCTTTCACTATAGTGATGTTATTCGTTATAGTTTTTTTTGTAGGCTTCTTGCTATGACGCGATAAATGCTATTTAGAAACTTGATTTAGAATATTCAAAAAGGTCTGCTTTGAAATGTGTGTGCGAATAATACAAACGATTTAGATAGAGCTACAAAACTTGTACCGCGCTGTATCTGAATTCTTCGGAGAATATTCTAAATTTGTCATATTCAGACATAAATTTCAAAGTAGACTTTTTTTGAATATTCTAAATAGAATTTTCAAAGTAATTTTAGCCGAATTTTTTTATTAATATTTATAATTAAATACAAAAATATCTACAATTTTTTATATTTGTAAAAATATTCAAACTGTCAGAATTTTTGGCGGTCTATTTCTTTCCAGAGCCACTAAAAATTCTGACAGTTCTGTTTTTTTTTTTTTTTTTTTTTTTTTGTGTTGTTTTCTCAAACTAATACAAAAATATCTACAATTTTTTTATATTTGTAAAAATATCCAAACTGTCAGAATTTTTGGCGGTCTATTTCTTTCCAGAGCCACTAAAAATTTTGACAGTTCTGTTTTTTTTTTTTTTTGTGGTGTTGTTTTCTCAAACTAACACATGAGTCTGACATCAAGCGAAATTGGTCAGATTTTAGAATAAAGCATTGGAACAGTCAATTGTAGATTGTAGAATTAGAAATTGACAAATACTGTAGATTCAAGGGAATAAACGGTCTGAATATAGTTTCGATTGGATAAAAAAAAATGCGATGAATATTGTACATTGAACTTTATTCCTTGAATCTCTTAAGACATACAAACTGATGAATATATGTAAATTATAATTGTCCCTCGAATTTTACTTCGAAAACAATGATATTTATTTTTGAATAAGTTCGATTTTAACGATAATATTTTTTATAAATGATCATACAATAAAATAAATTTTGAACATAAATAAATTATTTTCTAAAAATTCTACAATCTATATAATAAAAAAAACACAATTAAATGTGAAGAATGAAAAAAAATAACGCTTCAATTATAATAAATAAAAGTGCATAAAATCGGAGGATGATAATGTTGATAATATTACACTTATTAAAAAAAAAACTTATATATTATAAACTTGTTCGACTCGCAACAACAATATCTAAAATGAAAATGCTAATATTTGTATTAAATTCTTTAATATTGCTAAAAAAAATACATTGATTGTACTATTGAAAATGAAAAAAAATAAATTACTTTTACAACCTCTACATTTCTGATAGTACATTAAAATATTAAATATATTTTTTTCAATAATTAAACCGTCCACCGCTTTATTTTAAAAGTTTGATCAATTTCGCTTGATGTCAAACCAACGTATCAGTTTGAGAAATAATGCAAAAAACAAAAGAAAAACAGGATCGCTAGAAGTTCTGATGGTCCTGAAAATAAATGGACTGTCAAGAATTTTGACGGTTTGAATATTTTTAAAATATAAAAAATGGATATTTTTGTAATCTTTTATTTAATTATAAATATTAATAAAAAAAGGGTATAATTTTAGTTTGAAGAAAAATATTCTACGCGATCCGATACCGAAGAGAATACTCACTCTATAATAGAGCTACACTTATTCTATAGCTTCATATTTGGTTGTGGCCTAAAGCTAAGGAGACCTAAATTATTCATGTTTGGTTGATGCCTAAAATTAAATCATAGCTTAAACCAGTGTACTAAATAGCGCGCTATAACATTTTTGAACCCAAAACGCTAAGTTATGGCATAATAACACGCTATTTGAGCTACAAACGCTATAGCGGTAATAGCGGTCCGCTATAGCGCATAGCGTGTAGCGCAAATAGCGCCCGCTATGCAACATAAGCTGTTTTTTTTTTCTTTTCAATTTATATGGGCTTTAAATAAAGGCTCAGATTGGATTTTAATCGTGATTTTTTTTTTTGCAATTCATGTACTAAGCTTTATATTAAACTATTAAATATTTAATGAGAGATCCATCAAACGAAATCAAAATAAGGAAACTACAGTGCGCTATACAACATGAGCTGTTTTTTTTCTTTTCAATTTATATGGACTTTAAATAAAGGGTTAGATTGAATATATTAAGATATTTTTTGAAGTAACAAAATGATACTTACTATATAGTAGTTTGAATATTTTGAATAGATTAAGATAGTTAATTATGCCATGATGTCTAGGTTATTTTGAAATTTAAATAGAAAAAAGATAGATTATGTCATGATGCTGAATATATTATGAATATAAAAAGATTGATAATTTATGGTATTAGTATTACTATGGATATTTTGAGTCGTACTTTGGACTTTGTATTGGTTCAATATAAATATTATAATTTTTTAATCAATTTGATATTATTTATTGTTCTATGAGACTTAGATAATGTTGAAATTAGTACAAATATATGATATAATTTTTATAAAAATAAAAAAACGCTATGTGGCATAGCTTTCGCTATAGCGACGCTATTCGCTATAGCTTTTTTGCTTAGGCTTCCCGCTATGACGCGATAAACGTTATTTAGAACCTTGGTTTAAACTATTCCTTCTTTGGTTAGAGTTGGTGGAGAACTAAAGTTTTGAAAGTCTAAATTGGTTAATTATTTATAATAAGATACTAATTATAGAATATTAATATATTAATAATATTATATATTATTATAAAATTTATTTAATATATTAATAATATAAAATATTAATTATAAATTAATAATAATAAAATACTAATTATATAATTATAAATTAATAATAATTATTAATAAAAAGAAACTAATTATATAATCTTATTAAAATAATTATCTAATATATTAACAATATAAAATATTAATTATATAATTAATAATTAATAATAATTATTAATAATAAGATACTAATTATATAATATTAATATATCAATAACAACTATAATATATTATAATATTATTATAATAATGTTTTACTATATTAACAATATTAATTATTAATAATAAGATATTAATTATATAATATTAATATATTAATAACAACTATAATATATTGTAATATTATTATAATAATTATTTCATATATTAAGAATATAACATATTAATTATATAATTAGATATTAATAATAATTATGAATAAGAAAATATTAATTATATAATTATATATTAATATATTATAATATTATTATAATAATTATTTAATATATTAACAATATAAGATATTAATAATAAGATAATAATTATATAATATTAATATATTCATAATAACTACAAAATTGTATAATATTATTATAATAATTATTTAATATATTAACAATATTACATATTAATTATATAGTTATATATCGTTAATAAGATACTAATTACACAATATTAATATATTAATAATAACTATAATATATTATAATATTATATAATAATTATTTAATATATTAACAATATAACATAATAATTATATAATTATTTGTTAATAATAATTATTAATAAAAGGATATTAATTATATAATATTATTATAGTAATTATTTAATATATTAACCATATAAAGTATTAATTATATAATTATATACTAATAATAATTAGAGTTAGGCTGGGGTGCTATGGATAGCATAGTGGCCTCTATGCTACGGCTCAATATTCGAGTTTTCAAAATCCAAACGGTCGATCCGAACCGTTCATCTTATTCTCCATATTAATATCTGCTTGGAGACCAAATTTTATAATTTTCTGAATTTTTTTACTATTTATTAAGCCACTTTGAAAATCGCTAATCCAACGGTTTTACTGTTTTGTGCAGCCACCGTTGGATCAACAATTTTGTAAAATACTTAATAAATAGTAAAAAAAATTCAGAAAAATGTAAAATTTGATCTCCAAGCAGATATTAATATGGAGAATAAGATGAACGGTTCGGATCGACCGTTTGAATTTTGAAAACTCGAATATTGAGCCGTAGCATAGAGGCCACTATGCTATCCATAGCACCCCAGCCTAACTCTAATAATTATTAATAATAATGTACTAATTATATACAAATAAAATATTATTATAATCATTCAAGTTAGGTCACAGGGTGGAATAAAGATTAAACCATCATGTGAGTTGGTTTAATTTAGGCCGGCCTAAATATTGACTTATGCCATCTTAGTCCGGCTCAATTAAGACACGTTTGATGGAATAACGAGGTCTAAACTCTTTATTCCACCCTTTAGGCCACAACCAAACATGGTGGAACTGTAAGTCATATTATTATATTGTTTTCATTGTTTTATATATATTATTGTCTACAAAACTTGTGTCCCAAATCAACTCCCAAACCCATTCTTTGAAATTTGTGTCCGAGTAATACAAATTTCAACAAAACTTAGGCTGTTTTTTTGGGTCCGAAAATGACCATTTACGAGTTATAAGTGGTAACGAATGTAGTTTCTTCTGCAAGCCTCTTTGGAATGGGAGAAATTCGATTTTTTTTTCATTATTGAAATTTGTGCATGTTTGAATTTCGAATTTTCATTTCCACCTAGAATTATTCGACCTACAAATTAATTTATTTAATTAAATAAATTATTTGTCAACAAATTAATTTAAAATCCTAATTAATTATCAACAAATTAATTAATTTTGATTATTTTTTCGAATTTAATTTTCAAACTAAAATAAAAAGGTTGGAATGTGAAAATTGGAGTGTTAAATTGCAGAAAAAATTGTGGTCATCTATGCTGCTGAAATTTTTTTAGTTAGCATCCTGATAAATCAAAATTAATTAATTATCACTCAATTGGCCATATTTCAAAAGTTACCATCCACGTGTACTCAGTCTATGTATCAAATTGAACTGGTGTGCAAACTGAGAATGCGCACCAATTTGGTGTGCATACTGGGTTGGTGCACCACCTGATAAAGGCATGAAAAAATTGAGAAGTTTTAATCCATTCAATCACAATCTTGTTTTTGTCCTTTTCTATTTACCATTTCTCAATCAAAGTATTTCTAATCCATTCAATTAAAATTCTATTTTTGTTCTTTTCTAATTGTATGACGCGTGTAGTGTAACAAGTCTCTAGAGGGGATCATACCCAGTCGGCACATCAAATTGGCCAACTCAATATGCGCATCAAATTGGTGCGCATCGCAGTCTGCGTACCAGTTCAATTTGGTAAGCCAACTGGATATGCGTGAGTGGTATATTTTAAAATGTGATTAGGGTAGTAAGTAACTATTTAATTACGATTTTTTGATGTGCTGACTAAAAAAAAAATTCGGTCTATGCCGTGGTTCTGTGACAAATTTCTATAGAAGTGCAGAGTTAGTGTTGTGCTTATATGTAAAAAATTGGATCATCTTTCTAATTTATTAAAAAGTATTTATTATTTATCTAAAAATAAAAGAATTATCTAAAACATGTCACATCTCTTGACCACAAGAATTTTTTCTCAAAAACAAAAGACGCATATTTAAAAGAAAAAAGAAAAGAAAAATGATGAGAAACTATATATATTGCCTGACTTGTGTTAGACGAATTTATATCCTCTGCATTAACACAGAATTTGAGTTAATACATCATGGCTGTCCGATTAGGATCCAGCCAATTCAGCTCGAGATAGAATGCACAGCCCCTTTAATATTAGTGCGAACACGGATCGGACGGTCCGGATTTATTATAAATAAACTCAAATTTGGAGTTAATGCAGACGATACGAAGCACTAGGGAGATTGAATGCGCACAAAGTGCGTGTAGAAATGCCTAACTGAGATGTGCCATGTTAAAGTTCAATTCCTGAAGAACTAAAATGTAACCATCTCCCCCTCAACGATCCAATGGCCTGAGGCTTAACCTCGAGTTATGTGGTAACTAAAAGAGTCATTTTTTGCAAAGGTTTAGAGATTTTTCTTTTTTGGTTATAGCACTAACATAAATTTACATCTAAACAGAGCATATGCTGTTTTATGCTAGTGAGAAATACCCAGAGGAAGACAGTTATACCAAGTATATCACAGAGGTACATTATCCTGGTGTCAGATTGTGTTCCTTCAATATGTTCAATTCAATAAAGTGCTTTTTTATTTTTTTATTTTAATTCCAGCATGGGGGGTCCAGCAATGCTTGTACAAGTTCTGAAAGAACCCTTTTTTATTTTGATATCAATGTTGATAGTATTGAAGAGGCCTTAGACAGGTAAAGATTTTCTTGCTTTCTAATTGCACCTCAACAGGAACATATTGCTTTGATATGAATTATGTTGCCATTTTGCCTGACATTTATTCTTTTTTTTTTTTAGATTTGCACAATTTTTTGTTAAGCCATTAATGTCTGCTGATGCTGTTAGTAGAGAGATAAATGCAGTAGACTCTGGTAAATAATAATAGTAAAAAAAAAATCCCACCTTTTGTCTTAATTTTGAGAAGAGTTAGGCTGGGGTGCTATGGATAGCATAGTGGCCTCTATGCTACGGCTCAATATTCGAGTTTTCAAAATCCAAACGGTCGATCCGAACCGTTCATCTTATTCTCCATATTAATATCTGCTTGGAGACCAAATTTTACATTTTTCTGAATTTTTTTACTATTTATTAAGTATTTTACAAAATTGTTGATCCAACGGTGGCTGCACAAAACAGTAAAACCGTTGGATTAGCGATTTTCAAAGTGGCTTAATAAATAGTAAAAAAATTCAGAAAATTATAAAATTTGGTCTCCAAGCAGATATTAATATGGAGAATAAGATGAACGGTTCGGATCGACCGTTTGGATTTTGAAAACTCGAATATTGAGCCGTAGCATAGAGGCCACTATGCTATCCATAGCACCCCAGCCTAACTCTTTTGAGAAAACATGATTGTAATTCGAAAACCTGACTATATTTTCCCATTTCAGAACATAAAAAGAACCTTTTGTCTGATTATTGGCGTATGGATCAGGTACAATAATAATTTTACGGTGTACGAAACATATGTTGGATACCTATTATAACCTCATAGCTGTATGAGAACTTTCTGAACCAAGGTATTTTTTTTTTCAGCTTCAGAAGCATCTTACTTCGAAAGATCACCCTTGTCATAAATTCACAACAGGTAAGCATCACAACATGAATTCAGTTTCTTTATCATTTCATTAAATTTTGTTCTGGAATACAATTAGTACAATTATCAACTATTAAAATTATCTTAGGGAATTTGGAAACACTAGACACTCGGCCCAAAGAGAAAGGGCTGGATATAAGAGACGAGCTACTACGATTTTATTCAGAGAACTATTCCGCTAATTTAATGCAACTTACTGTGTATGGAAAAGGTAAACCATTAGAGAAAAGAAAAGAAATTTTGGCGTGCATATTAAAATTTGATTATTTTTTGGCATAGATGCGGAAATGTTATGTTTCTATAAAAAGCTTTTATATTGCAGAAACCCTCGATAGTTTGCAGAGTTTGGTTCAAAGCTTGTTTTCTGATGTTAGAAACATTGAAAAGAGATTGTTTAAGTGTTCTGGTAACCCATGTACTGAAGAATATCTCCAGGTACTTGTACTCTTCTTAGAAAATATTTATTAATATGTCAAATTTTCTAGCAAAGTAGATCGACCCAAAGGGACTACATTCGTATCATTTTAACTTTTGTGTAAAGAACCTATTTATTTGGAGTTTGTTTGATAGGAAGAAGTACTTGTAGATAAAGCCCAGATTACTTTAGACTTTAGTCTGCAATTAGCCATGTCTCAAGTATATTTTTTTTAATATTTTGTTTGTCATTCTATTCTGAGAGGAACTTATGATGATTTTCCTGTCTCTGATCCTAAATTTGCAGAAGTTCCTAGTATTGTCTCTTTTTTCTTTTTCTTTTTTAAATACCATGACATAAGCTGTCAGGTGTTGTTGCATTAAACATAATGCACAAAAGGCACTCATACAATGTACATCTTACAAAAGCATAGAGCATAAAGTTTGCCCTGCTCCTCACTCTCATTAAACTACCATTTACCAGTAATTTACCAGTAAATTTAAAAAGACTGAAAAAAAAAACATTTGGAAGTTCCTAGTATTGTCACTAGAACATTTTGATTTGTTCCAGTCTAGTACTATTTAACTCTAGTATAAAAATTTGTAAATAAAATTTCTTTGTCATTGATATTGTGCAAAATCAGGAGCAAAGCTCAAGAATATGTCTGCTTTTTATTTAAATAAGTTACCATTATATCATTGATTTGTATTTCACTTTTAGACAAAGATTATTACCAGGATTACAATCATACAAACTGTGATGTTTGATGGACCCTTTTTTTGGATCAGCACAGGAAATACACGATAGCTTTGGAACCGGTTGGGTAATTTATTCCTTTTTTTCTTCACTTTGTTTGTACAGATTCTTGTCAAAGCAATACCAATCACAGAAGGAGACGTCCTGAGAATTTTCTGGCCAATTACACCTGTCATCCTGCATTACAAAGAAGTGCCGCACCGGTATCTCTCCCATCTCATTGGCCATGAGGGGGAAGGCTCTATATTTTTCATTTTGAAGCAATTAGGTGAGATTCCTCATTCTGTTGCTTTGTCCCTTTTTTTTTAATTTTTAATTATACTTAGGTAACTACTTGATAAGCCTATCAGCACTTGAGAATTGTTTGGTTGATATATAGGACTTAAAAACCTGAATATGATAGTGGGACAGGACAAGCTAGAATTATAACACAATTTCATACTTCTATTACATGTAGCAAAAAAAAAGATTGTTTAGGCTCATTAAAATATTTGCTTTCTTTGCCACATTTCTCTCCTCTTTTGTTTTAGGGTGGGCCATGGGTTTGACGGCCGGGGAAGCAAGTGACAGCAATGAGTATTCATTCTTCTGTATTAGCATTAGTCTCACTGACGAGGGACATGGTTAGTTTCTTTCCCATATTAGATATTGTTGAAAATGTGTTAAATTAGGGTGCTATTTGCAAAACATAAATTACTGGGGTTTTATTTGCATAGTTCCTAATTAATTTGCATTCTATGGATGTAAATAATTGTGTAGACCATATGGAGGACATTGTGGGAATAGTCTTCAAGTATATTGCCCTTGTGAAGGACTCAGGGATTCACAAATGGATTTTTGATGAGGTAATAAATGCTAATTTAATGCTACTTGTAGATTATGCTTGAAATTTTTGTTGGAAAGAATTCACCAATGTAGAAATAAGCATGTACAAAATGATTTCTTACATTTTCTTTTTTTTGCTTTTTAGATGGTGGCAATAAATGAGACTAAGTTCAACTATCAGGATAAATGTCAACCCCTTAACTATGCTATCTCTGTTAATGCCTTAATGCCGGTAAGACAAGCACCTTTCCCCTAACCTCATGTTTCTTTTGCAAGATGTCTAGGTTAAGATTAATTCACGGAAAAAATATTCTTTGTACCCACTGAGACTAAAGACTTGTAGTGTTGATTTCATTTGAATTTTGCTATCCAAGAAACTTATCATATATTTGGTCTTAAACAGAAAACAATGACTTTTTATTAGAAGCTTTATTCTCATACTAATTGTACTGGCAAAATCCCACCAATGCCATCCTGTTAGCTAACTAATCTTCTGTCTGTTTATTTAATGAGTTATTTTATATATACAATATTATGAGAATAAATTGGCGAGACATTCAAAACCAAGCATGTTTTAATATGGTTTTTGCTATATGCACAAACTAGTATTACCCCCCAGAGGAATGGCTGGTTGGTGAGAGTTTGTCATCAAAATTTGATCCAAGCCTAATTCATAAAATGCTAGATAAGCTTTCTTCAGACAAAGTCAGGTAAATTTGTGTAATTAAATTCTTTTTCTTTTTTCATGAGTGCAATTATTTCATGTTTGTCCTTGTAGTCATAGCTCTGTACTGTTTTTTTTTTTTTTTTTTTTTTTATGTTAGAATATTTTGGCATTCAAAAAAATTTGAAGGGTCAACTGACTTAGCTGAGCCATGGTATGGGACATCGTACAGTGTCCAGAAGATCACTCCAGATACTATAAAGGTTTGTTCATTTGATATCATCAATTGCAAGAAAATCTAGCATTTTATCCAAAACCAAACATGTTTTAATATTGTTTGTCCATAAGTTCAGTGTACCAAATATATATATATATAGAGAGAGAGATGGGCTATGGTGCATTGCAATGCATGAATCCTCTTATGCATTGCACTATAAATCATGGATTTAAAGTCCAAACGACCAATCCGAACCGTTCATCTTGTTCTTCATATTAATATGTGCTTGGGGACCAAATTTTACATTTTTTGGAATTTTTTTACTATTTATTAAGCAATTTTGAAAGTCGCTGATCTGATGGTCCATAAAATTTTATTGCTTTTTTTACTGTTCACAGCAAAACAGCAATTTTCAAAAATGCTTAATAAATAGTAAAAAATTCCAAAAAATGTAAAATTTGGTTTCCAAGCACATTTCAATATGAATTAAACATCTAACGGTTCGGATCGGTCGTTTGGACTTTAAATCCGTGATTATAGTGCAATGCATAAGGGGGTTCATGCATTGCAATGCACCATAGCCCATCTCTATCTATATATATATATATAGAGGTTGGCAAATATCAAATCGATTGTTTCTGAGGTCCCGTGCAACTAAGTCGTTTTTCAATTTTCAAAGATCAAAATATCGATCCGAACCGTTCAAGTTGATCTCTATATTAAAATGTGCTTGAAGACCAAATTTTACATTTTTCAGATTTTTTTTACTATTTATTAAGCCACTTTGAAAATCGTTGATCCAACGGTGATGCTACAATGCTTTGGAAAGTAAAGATGGTGTTTTACTTCCCGCTCATATTTTCATTTTCAAAGTTCAAATAGTCGATTCGAACTTCTCAACATGATCTTTATATTGTAATATGCTTGGACATCAAATTTTACATTTTTTGGAAATGTTTTATTATTTTTTTAAATTTTTTTGAAAATCACAGCTTTTTCATTAAATAATAAAATTCAAAAAAACACTGATTTACAAAATAATAAAAAAAGTTCCAAAAAATGAAAAATTTGGTCTCCAAGCACATTACAATCTGAAAATTGTGTTGAGAAGTTCGAATCAATTGTTTGAACTTTAAAAATAGAGATATGAGCGGGAAGTAAAACACCATCTTTACTTCCCAAAGCATTGTAGCATCATGTTAAATGGATCCTGATTTTTTACATGTCAGCATAATAGATAAAGAAGAGGGTTGCAACTTGTCTCCACTTTTTTAGTTTTTGATAAAAAAAATATAGAACTCAAATAAAAAAGTACTGTTAGGTGTGATAGTTTGTAAATATCAGTTGACGTGGACAATTTGTGAGGTTGATGTTTATATTGTTAAATCCATCAGAATGAAACTGATATGCTACAATGCTTTACTTGACAGAAAGTGTGATATTAATCAACTAATAGTTTAATTTGGTATTTAGGTTCTAAACCTTTTGTGATTAAGGATTTAAAAGATGGAGGCATCTTAACCCTCCAAATAGATAAAGAAGGATCTTGTATTCCTTTTTCACTAATCCACTTCATATTTTTCTTTTAGAATTGGATGGATAATGCTCCTAATGCAGATCTGCATATCCCTGAGCCTAACATTTTCATCCCAACGGACTTCACCCTTCATACTCCGAAAGAAGAGGCAAATCTCATTTCTTTATTCAAAGAAAAAAAGAAAGATATAATAATTAATCACCTCTTAGAAAGTGTTGCTTATGGCTGCAGCAAAGCAATCATTAAACAGCTCCTCGAATACCCTTTTTGTCTGTTCATATAACTGTTGATATAATATATCAAAATTGATTTATCAGAAAAATTATCTGAACAAAGAATGAATGAATTCTGCTATGTTTAACAAATTGATTATCAGAAAAGTAATCCAATCAAATAAAAAACACAATGATACACAACAGTTCTATAGCCTTGGCAGAGTCTCCATCTCCTGATGCAGTCATTATTAATCTCAAACAAAATAAAAAAAGGAAACATTATACCAGGTTTAAAGCAAAAGAATCTCATAAAGTTTTCAATTATATTTACCAGGTCAAGTTTCCGAAAATTATAAGGAACTCATCTTGTTCGACCTTATGGCACAAACCTGATAAGACATATTTGGTGCCAAAAGCTTATGTGAAGATTGATTTTCACTGTCCATTGGCATATTACTCTCCTGAAGCATATGTTCTGACAAGCCTTTTTGTAGAATTACTGATGGATTACTTGAACGACTATGGTAAATAATTATTATAAAACAGTATCATTATAGTAATTTCATGCCTCCATAATGAATGGAGAACCAATTCAGAATGTATGTAACTGAGATCTCTCTCTCTTATTTTTATCTTTTATTAAAATTTAGCTTATAATGCTCAAATTGCAAGCCTTTATTATGGGATTGGCGCTACTACTACAGGGTTCGAGGTCTGAAAATTATGTCACCATTTTTTATTGAAAATATTTTTTGTTATTATTCCTTTGGATTAATTTCTATTTTTCAAAAAGATTCTCAGTTTAAGTATGCGGTGGTGACTAAGGCGACAGATAGTTAATTTGGCTTTGCAGGAGGAAACACAGATTCACTTTCTGATTTGATATTCTTTTTTCATTCTTGAAATTAACGTCCTTTCCGCCTAACTTGCCATTCTTATTTGATTAGTTTTGAATTAATAACTATTTATACATCTATAGGTGGTTGTAACTGGCTATAATCACAAGATGAGACTCTTGGTAGATGCCATAATGATGCAGATTGCACATTTTGAAGTCAAACCTAAAAGGTTTGCAGTCTTTAAGGTAAGTAGTTGATGTGATATCTGTACAGTATTTTTGTCCTTTATCAAAACCTCAGTCACATAATACTACTAAACACACATTAAACCATAATAGAATGTCTTTGTCAAATGTTTGCATAAGACATAAATGTTACTTGTTATTACAGGAAACATTCTTGAAGGATTTTGAGAATTTCAAGTTCTCGAGCCCATGCTCCCAAGCTGGTCACTACCTAAATTTGATGCTTCATGACCGATCTTGGCCTTTAAATGAGAATCTGGAAGCACTTTCGGATCTTAATGCAGATCATCTCTCCAATTTCGTACCATACCTTCTGTCAAGGACACTATTGGAGTGCTTTGTCGCAGGTTTGGCACCTTTCATCATTCTACGTTCCTTTCAAAAAGGAAGTTTGTATACAATAATCCTTGAATAATCCTTGAAGTTTGAAGTAGATTTGATAACGTCAAACTTCAATTAATTATATAATTTTCAGGGAATAAATTGATAATTAAGACAATTTTATGATCCAATTTTCCTTTCAGGAAACATTGAAGAAAAAGAAGCAGAATCAATCATCACAGATATAGAAGAAATATTGTTCAAAACACCTAATTCAGTCTTCAAGCCCTTGCTTCCATCTCAATACTTAACGATGAGAGCTGTCATGCTAGAGAGTGGTTTGAAGTGCTTATATCGCACCGAAGGATTAAATCCAAAGGATGAGAATTCAGCAATTGTGCAATATATCCAGGTAATTTGTTCCCTAAATTTATTCTAGCACCAAGTTCAACGTTACTTTCTCGTTATCCTATTTACCCTGCCTGCCTGATTTTTCTCTAAGCAGCTGATTCTTCTAGGCATATATAAGATGCTTTAAAAGACTATTCCTCCAATATTATTGTGCATGTCTAAATCACTAGATAATTTAGGGTTTAAGGTTAGCATTGACCCAGCTTTCAGGCAATTTCGCAGACCAATTCCCAGCTTTCAGGAAATTTCGCAGACCAATTCAGGAATCAAACTCTTAATTTTATAACAATTATCAAACTTCTGGGGCTCATTTTTTATTTGAACCTAATACCTAATAGTTTCTCTCAAGTGAAATAGAACACTGAGTTTTTATAATTGAATCAAACTCCAAAGCAACTGATTGTTTTTATAAACATATTAAAAAAAAAACTGTTATTGATTTTGTAGATTCACCAAGATGATGCTTACCTCAATGTGCAACTCGAACTGTTTTGTCTCATCGCCAGCCAACCAGCTTTCCACCAGCTTCGGTCTGTCGAGCAACTTGGGTACATAACGAGTCTCTCATCAAGGTAATTTGAAAAATGATCAACTTAACCTAGACTTGTTTAACTTTAACTATAGGGTTACATGGGTCATCATTAAATATTATGTTGGGTAAAACCTAATGGCCATGCAAATCTGATCCCTGATGAGACTAAATCTAAAAACACAATCCCTTAAGTGTACTTCTGTTTTCACTCTGCAAAAATTAATATCCAGGGATGATGCTGGTGTTAGAGGATTAAAAGTCGTTATCCAGTCCACAGTTAAGGTACTGATATTGAAATATTTTTATGTCTATGATCTTTTTTCGTGATCTTACTTCAGAACTCTACTTTAGATAATGTTGTTCAACTTTTTTAGGATCCAGATATTCTGGATGGTAGGATCGATGCCTTCTTTGCATCTCTTGAAAAGAAAATTTATGAATTGGACGACGAAGAATATAAGGTTACAGAAATTATACATTTTTTAAGGAATATGTTTTTCAGCAATACACCATACTAATAAGGAGATATATTTTTCTTTTATACAGAAAAATGTGAAAACCCTCATTGATTTGAAGTTGGAGAAGTTCAAGAACTTATGGGAAGAATCTGGTTATTATTGGGGAGAAATAATCTCTGGAACACACAAATTTGATAGGTTTGAATCCGTAAGTTCCCCTAAGTTTGCATAGTTTTTATCAGGAATTAATTGTCAAAAACCTCTCAAGGCTGTGTTCACAATATTATGGGTATAATTTATCGTTAATAGCTTATAAAACCAAATAACCCAATCCAGAGTATTATAAGAGAGTTCTTAGTATGTCTTAAATAATGATCCTGCATCAACCGACTAAACAAAGAATTTCAAGCACAGCAGAACTTGAACTAATTAAATTGGTCTTTCGATTTCTGGTAAAGTTACAAGTCACAATCTAACCTCCAGTGGCCTCTTATGCCTGAGATTTAGACCTATTTACGTCAGTAAACCATATATTAGCTAGCCTCAAATTGAACACAAATTTGCCTTAATTGCATTGTTTAACAAGTTATCACAAATGCACTAACCTTCTTTTTGTGATATATAGGTTGAAGTATTAAGAGCTCTTAAGAAAGAGGATTTCATAAACTATTTTGACAAATACATCAAAGTCGACGCACCAAAGAGAAAAACTCTAAGTGTGCAGGTGTTTGGGAGTAATCATGTCTCCGAGTACAGGAAGGTTTGTGAAGAGCCCGACCCGCTACAGACATACCGGGTTGAAGATATTTTCAGTTACAGAAGGACTAGACCCTTGTTTGGATCACTCAGAGGAGGCCCCTGTCAAGCTGTTAAAACTAAGTGTAATTGAATCAAGAAGAGATCGGCATTGGATTTATGTGAATTTAGCATTATTCAAATATTTTATACAGAAAAAAATTAATGGGTTGAAATGAAAAGGTCAATGGGGGTGTTGTGATGTTTTACTTATGCTGGCTTCAGTTGATTTTTGAATCTCAGAGCTGCTGCTATTAGAGTCTCCACTTGTTCAGAGAAAAATATATTAATGCAGATTTGGTGTGATATTTGATTGGATTGTGCGAATTGGGCTGTCAACCTTGATTCTCTGTTCAATTTGATTTGATTGGATTGTGCGAGTTGGGCTGTCATTCTGTCAACCTGTTATTCTTTGTGCAGTTTATTTGCGGAAACAGGGAAACAAATTATTGTTGATGGACAAAAAGATGACAAAATAATTTATTTTTAGAAATTCAAATTTTAATTCTTTGGAAAAAGAAATATTTTTTTTTCTCTTTGAAAATAGATAGAACGCTAATGATACAATTTTAGCAGGTGTAGGTTTTTAGAACCGCACCAATAGTACTGCTCTGGTACGATTCTAGTATTTTTCATACCTTAACCTATCTTAACCACAAATTTGTCTGAAAACTAGTTTTAACTATAAATTTAACCAAAAATAAATTATGATCACATAGTTGTCTGACAACTGTTAAAACTGAATTGTTCTTGGTGAAACCACACTATTGGTGGGATTTCATGTTTCACCTAATTTGCATGCCTCCCATTCTGACTGAATCTACTTGCACAACAAATAAAGGTACTTATGGGCCCAATCAAGGGGTTTTAAATTCTGGCCCAGTCCGAATTAACTCAACTAAAGTTTTTGTTTTTTTTTTCAAAAACCAATTAATTTCCGGCACCACACTCTCACATCTCAGTCTTAAGTCTTAAGTCTTAACTCAAACCATTCCGACAAGACAAGTCTTAACTCAAGAACCGCATTCTCCCAGGTACCTGACTCAACACAATTGAAACGTACAGCTCAGATTTACTCTTAGCCGGTCGGGATTAGGGATGACAGAGGGGTAGGATTATTTTCGCTTTAAGATTCGTGCCAAGTTAAATACAACAATTTTAGACCGTCTGATTCAATTGTACTCAGTCCGTTAACCTGAGGGGATGTGAATTCCACACCTCTCCAGTCTTACTTTACTCTCTCTCGCTTTCTTCTTTACCTCCTTCCGACCTTCCCTCACCGCCTCCTCTCTCCTCTCTCCTCTCTCCTCTCTCCTCTCACCTTCACCCGCTGGCCATAACCTACAATGTAAGAAATCCCTGATTTACGTTCATCGCCTGATTAACGGTCGCCGTTGCCCCGGAGATGGAACTACCCAAACACCTGTATCTATCTCTTGATCAATCCGTAACCACTACTCAACTCATTTCCTGCCCATTAGACAACCCCCACCCCTCCAATGGCGAAGAAACCGAAACAAGGGACTGGGCTTCTCTTCCCGCCGATTTGCTTGTTTCCGTCGCGAGTCGGCTCACCTCCCTTGCCCTTTTCGTCGGGTCTGCACTAGCTGGCGCTCCAATGTTATCCCTTCTGCTCATACCCTCTCCTCTCAATCCCCTTTGATCATGATGCACCTAATAAATAGGTTATGGTGCGATGAAGATGGTGAAATCCCAGAAGAATACCTCGACCAGCCGTCTTTTGATGTGGTTTTCTTGGATGTCGTGCAACGCCGTTTCTACAAATCGGAGTCTTCTTCGTCCTGGCGGTCCTTTAACCTTCTCAACTTCTCCCACGGCTATCTCGCTGTGGCTTACGGCGATGGCCGTATCCTGCTGCGTCATTTCTTCACCAATGACAAAATATGGCTACCTAAGATTCGAAAACCATTCAGTGACCAAAAAAACATAATCTTTTCTGAAAACCCCTCTTCTCCCCTGTGCATGTTTGTTCGTTACAGTTATGTTGATAGCACTCTAGAGTTCTTTCAACAAGGGGAGTCAACCTGGAAGGAATGGAATCTATTTGATGGTGTCAAGGTCCTCGATATGGTCTTCTTTGAACATAAAGCTTATGCTCTCCTCACGAAGAAATTATGCTTTGATGATTACCAATTGGCTGTTTTTGAGTTCACCCCTAGGTTCAGATTCAAATTATTGGGACTTCCAACTAAATTCGGTCCAAGGCCTATGCCTTATCTTTTTAGTTATGGAGATGAGTTACTTGTAATTTACTATGGTACTATTTTCAGATGGGATTTCAGGGGCAATAGGTGGATCCCGAGATCTAGCTTAGATGGCAGGGCAAAATTCTTCTCAGTTGATCAACTGACTGCCTGTATAATCCCAAATCCAGGTTCATGGGTAAAGCCAAACTGTAGCTATTTCTATGACATGTTCCACTTCCGATTAAGTGAGTTTCGACCAATTGATGATCGTTCTGCTGGTTCTGTAAAGTGTGTAGAGTATTATGATGAAGGGATGGATTCTGATAGTACCTGGTTCATAGGAAGGCCAGTTTGGATTTTTCCAAGTTTGTGCTTCTCAAATTAAAGGTACTCTTTTTGACAAATATAATAAATCTCTTGGCCTTAGTTATGTACAGGTTATGAGGCAAATTCATCAGAACAAAACAGTTGGTCTAAAGATTGGCATAGAGGAATGAATCCTTTCTTTTGTTATCCTTTGCTCTCATAATGTACTCAGACAAAATAATTAATTGGGTAGAAAATAACTAGGTACTTGATGACAAGTAATTAGTTATTTGTTGGTGTAAATTAAGATCAGGGTTTGATGGGGAGTGAGGCAAGTCAATAGAAATAAAGCGTGCTTTTGTTTTTTTACATAACAACGTGAGAATGTATTTTGTTCTTACAAGTGACTCAGTGAGTAACAATATAATTAACAACTATAGCTACTGACACAGCTTACACTGTTTCTGGTGACTGAGTAGAACATTAGGAGCACAATAGCAGTTCTGATTTCTTAAAATGTACTTGATTGGCATGAATATGTAGAGTTTCAATCATTTTTTTCTAACTCAAAGTTCTTCAACATATGATTGT
Organism: Carex rostrata; assembly: GCF_964058835.1. NCBI lineage: Eukaryota > Viridiplantae > Streptophyta > Magnoliopsida > Poales > Cyperaceae > Carex > Carex rostrata. The sequence goes on from NC_135949.1 coordinate 4,874,018, forward strand.
TTATATTTCAAAACTGATCTTCTTTTTTTTTTTCCATAAAACATCATAGTATGTGGTTGTCCTTACAAATTATGTCTAGTGTGATTATACTATAATTGTTGTTTGAGAAGTTACATTCAGTTATATTTTGACCGTTTTAACCTTGTTCCTAATGTGGTTTTTTCACCAATTTCTTTAGCCTGAATAGAGCTGAAATCAAATCAAGTTGGATTCACACAGTCATTTTGTTGAATTTAACTTTGCTGTTAACTGTTGGTTAGTATTTGCATATAAGCCGAAATTGTTAGCTGGAAATTGTACTACAACATTTAGGAATATTGATGACTATATGCAAATGTGGTATTACTTGGGTATAATTTGTAAGAAGTGTTAGTAACGGTAATATGGTTTCTACTGGGCATTGCAAACTAGGCTATCACCTTCTGTCACAGTGCAATGGTAAAGGCTGCTCAATAATATTAGTTGCAATTAGGTGGCATTTTAATTCTTCATTGATTCTATTGGCAGTTTCTGTACAAAATTATTTTCCTGTATGTGATAGTTAACAATTTCTTGGTATTTGTTTTCTATTTCTATTTTTTTTTTCTGATTCTGGCATTATTTCTACAATTACTTCATCCATTGTATTTTTAATGGAGTCAGGGGCTAGAAATGCTACTGTTGACCAATAAAATTTTCTCTTAAAAATATTAATTGAAGTTTTTGCACATGTGGAAGTATGAACAGAATATCATATGATTACAATTGTATGCATGAATATTTTTTTCGGGCATTTTGAGAATAGTCTGATGCTTGCAAGTGTCTCAAAAGATATGGTAGGTTTTTGTAACAAGTCAGACAATTGATGTTGTCTGCACTTCCACAAAATTACTGTTTAGAGGGTAAAAAAAGTCAATATTGAAGCAGCATTGTTGGTCTTAGAATTGCAATCATTAAGCATCTTATATTTAGATGTGTTAATTTCTTTGTCATAATCTCGTTTTGAAGGTTCAGTATAATCTCGGTTTAAAGGTTCAGTGTGAGAATTGGAACTTATTGATCCAAAAATTAGGCTGAAATACTTTATGGCATTCTGATTTGCATTTAGATCATAAAATCAAAATTATTCTTAAATTTCTGACTGATTACTTGTTTGCTTTGTCAGTTGAAGATTGGTGGTGCTATAAGAAAGATTCCCCACTTCCAGAGAGATTTAAAAACCAACAGAGAAACGAAGAATTATGTATGGTAATTGAGTAAATGACCTGGAATTGCTGTTAGGTTCTACTGCCATCCCAAAGCCTTATGTACAGTATATATTATATATATTCTGTTAACTGTTAAGGGCATGTTTGGTACTGTGGTTTTGGCTTTGGTTTCTATCTTGAAATCAGAGAAATCTAAGAAAATGGGTTCCAACTCTATTTTTGCATGGCTTTTCCGGTTCCTCTGTCTTTTATGTGCCTTTGTTGTTTAAACAAAAGTTAACGTATTACTTAATTGCTTCTATATAGTACGTACAATGATTAGATATAATAATTATTAAATCCTTGTTTGATATCTCAGGCGTTAGCACACTAATTATAATATAATCATCTCTATAATAAAAATTGTTTTAAAAATTAATTAAAGTATGGTTTTGATATTTACCAAGTTCAAATAGAAAAGTATATTTTTTGTGACAATTATCTACAGGACAATAGAAAATAGGTCTATACATTATATTTTATTTATCATTTTAATCGGTGAAACCTGAAGCTAAAAAATTATTGAAAAGAGTACGATAATGATGCTCATTGAGAAATTTATATGTAAGCCCATCAAAAGTTTATGATTTAGATATTTACCCATCAAAAATTCAAAATTATCAATTTATCGATCTAAACTCATTTTATTAATATCCTCATTCTTTTTCATTTAATTAATTAAAATTATTGATTAATGTTAATAGAAAAATAAAATTACAGTTTTGCCATTCCATGTTGCTCTTTTAATAGTCTTCTTCACCTTCAGCTTCTCTGCTTTCTCTTCCTTCTCACATTTTTCTGTCTGCCTTCGTAGGCTCTTTGAGATGAACTTGAGCTCCATGCTTTGATTGATGAGCTTCTTAGTATTACCCATGGTTCTAAATACAAATTACAATCGGACAAATTTAGTGAGGTCCTGATATGAGCGAGGTACCACCGAAGCTTAATAAAGAACAATCAACAGAGCATAGATCATAAACTGTGTACATGCATACTGGAATTGGGGCACGTTTTACAAAGAGTGCAATGACCATTTACCAGCAAAGAAATGAGGTCAAAAAGAAGTTATAATTAAACAAAATAAAAGAATGTACAACTAAATAGGATTATACAACTTTCAATTATAAAAGTAACTTGACCGATATAATAGAGATGCTCTTAAATAAAACTTCCGAAACCCCCGCCCGTAATTAATATGTATATTATTTTTCAATTTATTTAAGAAAATATTGTCCAAATTGTTATGAATTAAGTATTTATGGATGTCCATATTGCAACTCTCTTGAGCAATTACTTGAAAACTTCTCTTTAAAGAAGTATGTTTCTCTCCCTACATTTATCAATAGAGTTAATATTATATGGCTTGTAATTTACATTTTCTAGCCTATAAATAGAAGCTTTGTATGAATGTATTTGACACAACAAAAGCATATGAATAAAGCATAGCCATCTTTCTACATTCTCAATATCTTGTTTATTATTCTTTTACTTTATTTTATAACACGTTATCAGCACGAAAGCTCTAGTTGAAGATTCGAGGTAACTTTGATATCTCTTATTTTAATTCTATTTAAATAAATAATTCTTATAATAAATAATTGCTAAATGGAATAAGTTATGATTTTTTTGTATATTTAATCATCTGGAAGAAGATTTCAAGAAAATCTAAGTAAATAATCGGGTTGTTAAAATATTAAGTGTCTTAACCGTAAAAAAGAAATAATAATAATTAGTCTCTCCTATTTTTATTGGTACTTGAATGACCTTTGTCACTGTTACATGATATCCTTATGTTGCCTTTTAGCAAATTATGCAATGATTCAAATTAAACCATCGAAGTTAATAAAATGGTCTGAAGCCATCTGTTGATTATAAATTTTATAATGTGAAATTTAGATCTGATTCATATTTTTTTGTGCAATATTTTATGTTCAACAACTTAATCTTCTTGAAGAAGATTTTAAAAGATATTAAGGTCTTCTTGAAGAAGATTTCAAGAAATTTTATATGATTTGCAAAATTTTTATCACGTTTATATTAATTTTGTTTTTCAATAATTTATTCTTCCGGAAGAAGATTTCAGAAAAAATGAAAAATGTTTCAAGTAATTTTCCAGAAGAAGATTTATGTGACTCACAAAATTTAATATGAGAAGATTTCAATATATCTTCTTGAAGAAGATTTCAATAAGGTTTATATGATGTGGATTTTTTTTAAATGATGTAATCTTCCCGAAGAAGATTCAAGAAACATTCCGAGTTGATTCATTATCACTTGATGGCTGAATAAAATAATGAGTTGTTAAATAAAATATTATCTTAATTGTGCTTCATTCCTCGAAGTGAATGTAGCAATATATAATAATAATAATTTTGGACAAACTCGTGAACATGGACCAGATCTAAGTTAAATATCATAATGTTTATTCTTATAATACACATTTTCACCGGAAGTGGAAAGATAATGAAGAAAATAATGAGAAAAAAAAAATAGAAAGAATAAAAAAAAGAGAATTCATGTTATCATTGGTCACGTACCGGTTGTACGTCAACATACTACGCTGAAACATCATATTGCTTTATAAGCATCACTAAATATATATATATATATATATATATATATATATAAATCGAGAATTTTTTATTTATTTGCTAATGTCACGATCTCGATCTTATATACTCAAAATAATATTAGTCACTGAATTGAGTTCATTCTTTAGCGAGAAACATATATGATAGTAAAGCATTAGAATTTAACAATCTAACCTAAGAGGTCATTAAATGAAACTTAGAACTATCATGTTAAGATTATTCGGTATAAGCCAAGTATGTGCCAAGATAAAAGTTAAGTATTAGTTATTGCCTTGACCAAACTTTCTCGGTCTCATGTGAATATTTACTTTGAACAAGTTAATTTGTTCCTATATCAAGTATAAATTAATTCATGATATGAAAGTTGTAGAATATAATAAAAACAAGCTGGGAGACACGATAATATTTAAAAGGGTCATTAAATCATTAGATCAAAATTATTTTACGATTTTTTTTTATTAATGATAATAATAGTAAATAAATTAATAAAAAAAAAAAATTGTTATTATGAAATTATATTTATGGTCATTTTTATTTATTTGCATTTCTTGTTATCACTGTTATGGTGGTATTTCTTATTTTTGTTAATTGCAACTGTTGTTAATAAAATAATAATAATAATTTGATTGAAGGCTCCGGAAGAGCAATATTGTCAATATTGTTGTTATGCGGAGGATATAAATTTATATTAACGATGCATTATATTCTTCTAAGTCTCAAAACAATTTGTTAAGCTTTAAGAATATCCGCCGAAATGGATATCATATTGAGGCAACTAATGAAAAAAAATGTTGAAGAGAATAAAACAAAATGCATATCCTCCGATTTGTACAACACATATATTAGTACAATTGAAGCACATGTTGTAAACCAGTAGTTTACATATAATAATATATTTATAGTTTGACATGATCGGTTGGGCCATTCCGGATCAACAATGATGCGAAAAATAATAGCAAATTAATGTGAACATTCATCAAAGAACCATAAGATTCTTTAATATGATGAGTTTTTTTTGTGTTAATTTTATTTCTAGAACGTATACAAGATGATATTTGTGGAACATTATTTTCAACATGTGAACTATTTGAATATGTTATGGTTTCAATTGATGCATCAACAAGATGGTCACATGTATGTTTATTTTCAAATCGCAACCTGACGTTTGCGAGATTACTTGCTCAATTGATTTGATTAAAGAGCATAATTTTATGATTATCCAATTATGAAAGTACGTCTAGACAATGTCGAAATTAATGTTGAACATCTTGTAGATGTTCGTATATAAAAAAAAGAAGATATGATATTTTACATGCAACAAAACTAATTCGCATCGTACCAACTAGCTATTATAAAACTTCCCCTTATAATTAGTTTTTGGTTACATATCTAATATTTCCCATATAAGAATTTTTGAATGTGCGGTATATGTTATAATTGCTCCACCACAACGCACTAAATTGGGATATCAAATAAAGTTGGAAATTTATATTAAATTTGAATCTCCATATATAATAGAGTACCTAGAATCATTGATGGGAGATTTATTCATGGCTAATTTTGCCGATTGTGATTTTGATGAATACAAATTTCCAATCTTAGGGGGAGAAAACTATCAGCTGGAAAAAAAAAATACATTAGTATGAATTATCATTGTCTTATTTTGATCCTCGTACTAAAGAATGTGAACTAAATGTTCAAAAGATAATTCATTTGCAAAGGTTAGTGAATCAATTGCCAGACACATTCACAGGCTCAAAGAAAGTGACCAAATCACATGTACCAGCTGCTAATGCTCCAATTAAAGTCGGTGTCCCTGTTGGACAGACTACTTATAACACGCATGAAGCGTGGAAAAGCATTGGTTCCAAAGATTAAAAAAAATATAAAAATCCTCGAAAAAGAAAAAGGAGCAAAAAAATGAAAATGGTCAAGACGAGAATATGATAATTTCAGATAAAACTCCAGAAGAGAATAAAATTATAACTAATATTGGAGTTCCAGCAGAAACTCAGGTATCTGAAATTCATGAAAATAAAGAGATCTCGATAAATTATATCATGATTGGAAGAAGATGGAACCGAGATAAAATTGATATCAATGATATTTTTTTTGTATATAATATAGCGCTAAATATAATAAATATTGAGGATCATGACCCGAAGTCTATTAAAGAATGTCGACAAAGAAATGAATGGCCAAAATAGAAAGGTGCAATTGAGGTAGAGTTAAACTCTCTTGAAAAGTGAAAAGTTTTTGGACCTGTAGTCCTTGTACCTCAAGGTATAAAACCAGTAGGATATAAAAGAATATTTATGAGAAAATAAAATGAGAAAGGTGAAATTTTGAAATATACTCACATGTGGTGGATGCAACAATTTCTTTTTAGTCTGGCAGTCCATGAAGGACTTAATTTGCACCTAATGTATATTGTTACAGCCTATTTAAAATGGCTTGCTTGATAATGATATTTATATGAAAATCTCTAAAATATTTAAGATATGCCTGAAGCATGTAATTTAGGTTCTCGAGAACATTATTCAGTTAAATTGAATAAATCTTTATATCGATTAAAGCAATATGGACGCATATGCTATAATCGTTTAAGTGAATATTTATGAAACATGGATATAAGAATGATACGAGTCCATGTATTTTTATGAAAAGATATAGAAATGATTTTGTTATAATTGCAGTTTATGTTGACGATCTAAGTATCATTGGAACTCCTGAAGAGCTTTCAAAAGAATAAATTATTTAAAGGAAGAATTTGAGATGAAAGATCTTGAAAGAACAAAATTTTGCATTGGATTGCAAATATTTAAAAATGATATTTTTATGCATCAAGAAAATTATATTGCAAGAGTGCTGAAATAATTTTATATGGATAAATAGCATTCATTAAGCACTCCGATGGTTGTAAGATCATTAGATGTGAATAAAGATCATTTAGACCTCGAGAGAATGATGAAGAACTACTTGGTCCTGAAGTACCATATCTTAGTGCAATGGGAGCACTTATGTATCTTGCTGGACATATAAGGCCTGATATATCATTTGCTGTAAATTTATTAGCAAGATATAGTTCTTTTTCCACACGAAGACATTCGAATGAAATTAAACATATATTTCGCTACCTCCGAGGTACAATGGATATGGATTTGTTTTTTTGTTCAAATATATCCAAATATGATTTAATTGGTTATACAGATGCTGGATATTTGTCTGATCCACATAATGGCCAATCTCAAACAGGCTATTTGTTTACATGTGATGGAACAACTATTTCGTGGCGATATGTGAAAGAAACTATAACAGTCACATCTTCTAATCATGCAGAAATTTTAGCAATACATGAAGCAAGCCAAGAATGTGTTTGGTTAAGATCTGTGATTCAACACATTCGTCAGACATGTGGCTTGTCTTCTGGAAAAATGATCCTGACGATCATATATGAAGATAATACTGCATGTATTGCTCAATTAAAGGAATGATACATTAAAGGAGATAGAACAAAACACATTTCACCAAAATTCTTTTTCATCCATGATCTTCAGAAGGATAATGTTATTAATGTTCATCAAATCCGTTCAAGTGAGAATCTAGCAGACCTATTCACCAAGGAGCTTCCTACTGGGATATTTGAAAAGCTGGTCCGCAATATTGGTATTCGTCGATTTAAAGATCTTGATTAATGTTGTCATGAGGGGGAGTTAAATACGCATTACATTTTCCTTAACCATGGTTTTTCCCACAGGGTTTTCCTGGTAAGGTTGTAATCGTGTATTAAGAAGAATAATGTACTCTTTTTCCTTCACTAGGTTTTTATCCCATAGGGTTTTTCCTAGTAAGGTTTTAATGAGGCATATTCTTATGAAATGAACATCCAAGGGGGAGTGTTATGAATTAAGTATTTATGGATGTCCATATTGCAACTCTCTTGAGCAATTACTTGAAAACTTCTCTTTAAAGAAGTATGTTTCTCTCCCTACATTTATCAATAGAGTTAATATTATATGGCTTGTAATTTACATTTTCTAGCCTATAAATAGAAGCTTTGTATGAATGTATTTGACACAACAAAAGCATATGAATAAAGCATAGCCATCTTTCTACATTCTCAATATCTTGTTTATTATTCTTTTACTTTATTTTATAACACGTTATCAGCACGAAAGCTCTAGTTGAAGATTCGAGGTAACTTTGATATCTCTTATTTTAATTCTATTTAAATAAATAATTCTTATAATAAATAATTGCTAAATGGAATAAGTTATGATTTTTTTGTATATTTAATCATCTGGAAGAAGATTTCAAGAAAATCTAAGTAAATAATCGGGTTGTTAAAATATTAAGTGTCTTAACCGTAAAAAAGAAATAATAATAATTAGTCTCTCCTATTTTTATTGGTACTTGAATGACCTTTGTCACTGTTACATGATATCCTTATGTTGCCTTTTAGCAAATTATGCAATGATTCAAATTAAACCATCGAAGTTAATAAAATGGTCTGAAGCCATCTGTTGATTATAAATTTTATAATGTGAAATTTAGATCTGATTCATATTTTTTTGTGCAATATTTTATGTTCAACAACTTAATCTTCTTGAAGAAGATTTTAAAAGATATTAAGGTCTTCTTGAAGAAGATTTCAAGAAATTTTATATGATTTGCAAAATTTTTATCACGTTTATATTAATTTTGTTTTTCAATAATTTATTCTTCCGGAAGAAGATTTCAGAAAAAATGAAAAATGTTTCAAGTAATTTTCCAGAAGAAGATTTATGTGACTCACAAAATTTAATATGAGAAGATTTCAATATATCTTCTTGAAGAAGATTTCAATAAGGTTTATATGATGTGGATTTTTTTTAAATGATGTAATCTTCCCGAAGAAGATTCAAGAAACATTCCGAGTTGATTCATTATCACTTGATGGCTGAATAAAATAATGAGTTGTTAAATAAAATATTATCTTAATTGTGCTTCATTCCTCGAAGTGAATGTAGCAATATATAATAATAATAATTTTGGACAAACTCGTGAACATGGACCAGATCTAAGTTAAATATCATAATGTTTATTCTTATAATACACATTTTATAAGCGACGAATTGAACCTCGCACCATGTACTACGCCGAGGTCCGTAAATAACGGAAGCCCAAGGGGCGACGGATCGGACCTCGCGCACTAAATAATATCGAGGTTCATAAACAACGAAAGCTTTATAAGCGACGAATTGAACCTCGCACCATGTACTACGTCGAGGTCCGTAAATAACGAAAGCCCAAGGGGCGACGGATCAGACCTCGCGCACTAAATAATATCGAGGTTCATAAACAACGAAAGCTCTATAAGCGACGAATTGAACCTCGCACCATATACTACGCCGAGGTCCGTAAATAACGAAAGCCCAAGGGGCGACGGATCGGACCTCGCGCACTAAATAATATCGAGGTTCATAAACAACGAAAGCTCTATAAGCGACGAATTGAACCTCGCACCATATACTACGCCGAGGTCCGTAAATAACGAAAGCCCAAGGGGCGACGGATCGGACATCGCGCACTAAATAATATCGAGGTTCATAAACAACGAAAGCTTTATAAGCGACGAATTGAACCTCGCACCATGTACTACGCCGAGGTCCGTAAATAACGGAAGCCCAAGGGGCGACGGATCGGACCTCGCGCACTAAATAATATCGAGGTTCATAAACAACGAAAGCTCTATAAGCGACGAATTGAACCTCGCAACATATACTACGACGAGGTCTGTAAATATCGAAAGCCCAAGGGGCGACGGATCGGACCTCGTGTACTAAAATTGAAAAAAAAAAAAAATATATATATATATATATATAGAACAAGATTACAGCATTAAGACCATAGTCGCAGAACAGACCTCGAGCCCCGCCCAAGGCGGATGCTCTTTCGACGTTAGAGCAACTTCGCGGATCAACACGATCAGTACCGTTCCTCTACACTACAAAGCACAAAGCGACACATCATCGGGATCAAGGTAAAAGCAAATGGGAAAGAGAAGTATTTCCCCTTTACTGATCAAAAAACAAGCAATACAGCACCATTTCAAGCAGCAAGCACAAAGGTAATAAGTTACATAAATATCTATTGCATCCCCATAACCCGGGGAATAATTTCGCAAACAACTATTATACCTTCCTAGCAGGAAGGCCATGTTTAGTTATTACAACAAATTCTGTTACTACCCCTACACCCCGGGGGCTTCAAACGACTTTCAAATTTAAAAATAAGAAATGTTTTATTACTCATCCCGAGATACTTTATCTTTAAGCGAAATGTTTTTCATCCCGAGATACTTTATCTTTAGGCCTTAGTGTTCGTAAATAGCTTCAAGTCAAAAGCATCCATAGGTGATATCTTTTGACTTCGGGGGCTAATGATAGGGCCATGTTCCGTGGCCCACATAGCTTCAATCTGGGCCATGAACTAGGCCGGGATTAGGACCTCGTTCTGCGAGGCTAACCCGGGATATAATGCAAAGTCCACGATTGAGGCCCATAATAAACTGGCCCGATAAACGGCTTAGACAACCTACGCCTAGGGGGATAAAAGCCCCAAAAGCTCCCTTGAGCCAAATAACCACTTATAACTGGTAGCCACGCCGGTTACTGACCTCGTCTTCCTAACTGCCACGATCACACGATCATAAATGGCCACGCTTGCATAACCGCATAACCGATTCACGTTCTGCCTTACCCTGGCAAGGGGAAGGCGGCCCGTAGAGAATGCTATATAAGGCCATTCCTTTCACAGGAAAATGGCGAACAGAGTGAGACACCATCACTATCTTACACACTTACCAACTTAGACACTTACTCCTTTTTCATACTCCGAGATATCAGATAGGACAGAGTACGATATCTCCGGGGTCTATTCCCTTATCTCCGAGGTAATCGATCAACCTCCGGGATTCGGGATCCGAGATCATCCCTTGATCTCCTTGAGTCAGTCATCTCTCGGCCTGTTACCTATAGCAGGACGAGCCTAGTTGAGCCCAAATTCAGCATACGGCCTGTTACCTAACATATCCAGTATCAACCACCGTGGGGCCCTCCTTACCAAAGAGCGACATGGCTACTAACACACGCAAACCAGCCACTCACACTGACGACCTTAACCGGCTTTCTGATCTCATTTCGAAGATGCCGGAGTCCACTCAGGGTGATGTTGCCCCCCTTCCCAAGGTGGCCGACCCCCCAGCAGGGGAAAGGGACCCCTCCGCGGGGCCCGGGGTAATCGTCCCTGTCCATAACCCGGATCGACCAAAAGATGGAGCGACCCACCCTGGGGGTCATTCTCGGGAAGCCAACCCTACCCGCCGTTCGAGAAGAGTGAAAGTGAAACCCACACCTCGTAAAACGGCCGATACACCCCAGGGGAATATGCCGCCTTGGCTTCCCCCTCATCCTTATTTGCCTTGGTATCCCTCTCCTTACCACTACCCTTACGTGACCCCTCCCGCTGATCCTACCCTGCAGCCGGGTCCAATGGCGACCCCTTATCCTTTTGCCGCGCTACCTCCTTCACAACCCGGTCACCCAACGACCAACATCCTCCGTAAGGATCGAGTGGATAATGACCCCGCCAGGGGGCTACCGGTGGTGACGGGGCGCAACCTCCTATCAGATTTCGATCAAGAACAGTCTCAGGACGATGGAGGGCATGAAGCCCGGACCAAGGAAGACGGTGGAGGAGACAGCGATACCGACGGCGACGATGAACAAGACACAGACTGGAGCGAAGACAGGTCCGAAGAAAGCGAAAAGGAAGGTTATAACACTGGGGAGGACACCTCGAAACAGGTAGTACCGCACTTAAGAGAGGACCAACTCTTACCCGACGTTCCTACCGAGGATCTTCCGCTACTTTCCGCGGTAACCGCCGTCAACTCACTCCGCCCCAGAATCATTCAACAGTTGTCGACATGGCGACGATCCGGGATCTAGTAAAAAAGGGAGTCGCTCGGGAATTGGCTGGGATGGAAGTCGGAAGGAACACGGAGTGTGATAAACCTTTCGGCGTCAACAAGGGGCCGCTTTCTAAGCATATTTACCAGACATCTATGGCGGACTTCAAGTATCCTGCTACATTGCCAAATTTCCGAGGGAGCGGAGATACGCAGGACCCCCACAATTTCGTGCATAGCTTTCAAGAACGGCTTCGCCTCGTTGGAGCCACAGACCCGATCATGTGCAGAGTCTTCACCACGTGTCTATCGGGTGAAGCATGGGATTGGTACATGGGATTACCCCGGGGATCCATCAGAAAGTTCAAACATCTCGCCAAGCGCTTTCTAGAGCGATACACCGTCATCAAACCCCCTCAGGTAACTTGTGAGATGCTCTTGGATATCGTACAAGAGCCGGGGGAAAGAACCAGGACGTTTGTCAATCGCTTCATACAGAAATCACGAAGGATCCAAAACCTGAATGAGGAGTTTGACGTGGCTGCGATTAAGAAAGGACTTCGTAAGGGTGGTCCCGGCACCCTAAGGTACGACGCGTGCCGCAAGAATGTCAAGACCCTCAGGGAATTCGCAGCTTTCGCGGAAGGGTACATCCGGGCTGAAGAAGATGAAGATGGATCCGAGCGGTTGAGGTCTCACTCCCCCCGAAAGATAGTCGCACTTGATAGACCGAAGAAAGAAAGACCAAACGGTCAGAACCCCCCCCCCCCCCGGAGATTGCCGCGAGAACGAGACGAAGAACGAAGGGATTTGGGCGATGCTTCACCAAATGGGTAGAAGCAGAAGCCCTATCCGAGATCACAGCAGCAGCAACAAAAAACTTTATTTGGCGAAATATCATCTGTCGTTTTGGCATACCCCATGCCATCATCTCCGACAACGGGACACAATTCAATGCGGCCATCACGATGGACTTTCTCGCCAACCTTGGCATCCACAACAACTTCGCAAGTGTTAGCCACCCCGCCAGCAACGGGCTCGCGGAGGTAACCAACCGCACAATTCTAGACGGCCTGAAAAAGAAGGTGGCGGCCAACCGAAAGAATTGGCCCGACATGCTTGATCAAGTACTATGGGCATACCGCACCACACCCAGAGAAGCTACACAACAGAGTCCTTATTACCTTGTGTACGGAATGGAGTCTGTCACCCCGATAGAACTCCTTCAGCCTTCCCTTCGAGTGATGTCCTATACGTCATCCGACAATGAAGACGCCCGTGCCACTGACTTGGAGTTTGTGACAGAAGTAAGGGAGCAAGCAAGAATCCGCACAAAGGAATACCAGAGACGCATTAAGCGCGCATTTGACAGGACAGTGATACCTCGAGACTTTTCACCAGGGGACCTAGTGCTAAAGAAGGTTGAAGCCTCAGGAAAGCATGTCAGCAAGCTCGGACCCAATTGGGAAGGCCCTTACCGGGTCGTATGCTCGCGAGAGAAGGGGGCATATGAGTTAGAAGACATGGAAGGACGAAACCTCGTCCGACCATGGAATGCAATCCATCTTCGCAAGTTCTACATCTAGAATTGCACCATATCGAAATATATCGTAGTCCACGATTACTTTGTTGTATCTTCTTAGCTTTTTGCATTTGTTTACCTTCTTTCTTATTTTTAAGGGGATGCATGCCTAATCTTGGGCCTTCATAGGTGATAGGCATCGTGTGCCGTACTTTGTATTTTTCGATCTTGTTTATTTATGAGTTGACGATTTAAACCATAAGATTTTGAATATGAGTAAACGCCGAGGTCCGTAAATAACGAAAAGCCCAAGGGGCGACGGATCGGACCTCGCGCACTAAATAATATCGAGGTTCATAAACAACGAAAGTTTTATAAGCGACGAATTGAACCTCGCACCATGTACTACGCCGAGGTCCGTAAATAACGGAAGCCCAAGGGGCGACGGATCGGACCTCGCGCACTAAATAATATCGAGGTTCATAAACAACGAAAGCTTTATAAGCGACGAATTGAACCTCGCACCATGTACTACGTCGAGGTCCGTAAATAACGAAAGCCCAAGGGGCGACGGATCAGACCTCGCGCACTAAATAATATCGAGGTTCATAAACAACGAAAGCTCTATAAGCGACGAATTGAACCTCGCACCATATACTACGCCGAGGTCCGTAAATAACGAAAGCCCAAGGGGCGACGGATCGGACCTCGCGCACTAAATAATATCGAGGTTCATAAACAACGAAAGCTCTATAAGCGACGAATTGAACCTCGCACCATATACTACGCCGAGGTCCGTAAATAACGAAAGCCCAAGGGGCGACGGATCGGACATCGCGCACTAAATAATATCGAGGTTCATAAACAACGAAAGCTTTATAAGCGACGAATTGAACCTCGCACCATGTACTACGCCGAGGTCCGTAAATAACGGAAGCCCAAGGGGCGACGGATCGGACCTCGCGCACTAAATAATATCGAGGTTCATAAACAACGAAAGCTCTATAAGCGACGAATTGAACCTCGCAACATATACTACGACGAGGTCTGTAAATATCGAAAGCCCAAGGGGCGACGGATCGGACCTCGTGTACTAAAATTGAAAAAAAAAAAAAATATATATATATATATATATAGAACAAGATTACAGCATTAAGACCATAGTCGCAGAACAGACCTCGAGCCCCGCCCAAGGCGGATGCTCTTTCGACGTTAGAGCAACTTCGCGGATCAACACGATCAGTACCGTTCCTCTACACTACAAAGCACAAAGCGACACATCATCGGGATCAAGGTAAAAGCAAATGGGAAAGAGAAGTATTTCCCCTTTACTGATCAAAAAACAAGCAATACAGCACCATTTCAAGCAGCAAGCACAAAGGTAATAAGTTACATAAATATCTATTGCATCCCCATAACCCGGGGAATAATTTCGCAAACAACTATTATACCTTCCTAGCAGGAAGGCCATGTTTAGTTATTACAACAAATTCTGTTACTACCCCTACACCCCGGGGGCTTCAAACGACTTTCAAATTTAAAAATAAGAAATGTTTTATTACTCATCCCGAGATACTTTATCTTTAAGCGAAATGTTTTTCATCCCGAGATACTTTATCTTTAGGCCTTAGTGTTCGTAAATAGCTTCAAGTCAAAAGCATCCATAGGTGATATCTTTTGACTTCGGGGGCTAATGATAGGGCCATGTTCCGTGGCCCACATAGCTTCAATCTGGGCCATGAACTAGGCCGGGATTAGGACCTCGTTCTGCGAGGCTAACCCGGGATATAATGCAAAGTCCACGATTGAGGCCCATAATAAACTGGCCCGATAAACGGCTTAGACAACCTACGCCTAGGGGGATAAAAGCCCCAAAAGCTCCCTTGAGCCAAATAACCACTTATAACTGGTAGCCACGCCGGTTACTGACCTCGTCTTCCTAACTGCCACGATCACACGATCATAAATGGCCACGCTTGCATAACCGCATAACCGATTCACGTTCTGCCTTACCCTGGCAAGGGGAAGGCGGCCCGTAGAGAATGCTATATAAGGCCATTCCTTTCACAGGAAAATGGCGAACAGAGTGAGACACCATCACTATCTTACACACTTACCAACTTAGACACTTACTCCTTTTTCATACTCCGAGATATCAGATAGGACAGAGTACGATATCTCCGGGGTCTATTCCCTTATCTCCGAGGTAATCGATCAACCTCCGGGATTCGGGATCCGAGATCATCCCTTGATCTCCTTGAGTCAGTCATCTCTCGGCCTGTTACCTATAGCAGGACGAGCCTAGTTGAGCCCAAATTCAGCATACGGCCTGTTACCTAACATACCCTGTATCAGTATTGTCCACATTTGATTGTCAAAACACGTCATTGGTGTGCTGAAAATAGAAACCGTGTAATTTTGGCTGTCTGCGGGTCCAATGTATCTGCACTAATCTCAAATTTCCTTTTTTAGTTTATCATGTTGTAGATCTTCTTGCTAGCTTTCCAAAAAGTGGTCATATGCCCAAAACGAAGTTACAAGTCAAAAGTTATGGCTATTTTAAGTTCAGGCTCCTGTTATGCGTTCTGCTACAGTGCGGCCAGGCCATCCGCACTGGTGCTACAATGCGTCCGCATCGATATTTATGCGTCCGCACGGTTTTTGATGAATAGCTTATTATACCTTTTTAAAATTGGTGTGCGTCCAAAAATTCATCTAAGTAGTTAGTGCGACTGTATCGCAAACCGTGCGTCCGCACTAGAGATTTTTCTTCATTTTCTGCAAATTAAAACCAAATAAACGTCGTAACTTGATCCTAGGTGTATTTTATTCAATTTATATTCAAAATACAATATATTTTATTTTATTTTGTGATAAAAATTAGATCGAATATGTATATAATTTAGATCTATGATGCAAAAATATCATCTTTTGATATCGCGATTATTCACGTGACATAATATTTTTTTTTTTAAATAACTAGTATACAATCGTTGAAATTTTAAATAAATGAAGTTATATTAAGAAAATAATTAAACATAATTGGTAACGATTGGCTCATCACAACATAATTAATCTTTCCGAATTTAATCATGATCCAACACAATGCATAAAAATCTGAATTCTGGTCCTCTGCATTAACACAAAGTTTGAGTTAAGATCATGACCCAATACAATGCATAAAAATTAATATTAGCACATAATTAATTTTTCCGAATTTAATCATGACCCAATACAATGCATAAAAATCTGAATTCTGGTTCTCTGCATTAACACAAAGTTTGAGTTAAGATCAGGACTGTCCGATTGAAATCCGCACTAATATTAATGGAGCCGTGCCTATAAGTGCATTATAGGCGTGAACTGGATTAATCTGAATACTGATCGTATTATTTATAAATTAACTCAAACAGTACGGTAATGCAGAGAATACTGATTCTAAAAATTTGACTTGCACGGCACGAATTAAATAAAATGGTAAAATAAAATTAAAATACTAAAAATATAAAAATCCCTCAGTTTTCGGCGCCGTTCTCAAGGGGAGGTGACGGAGTCCCAACCGTTGGATATTAATCGGACGATCAATAAACGCAGCCAAGTCCGACTTTGCAGATCGATTTTGTTTTAGACTTTTAGTTTGCTTATTATATTAATCGAATCATCAACCCTTCGTTCCGAAAGAAGAAAGTTCAAGAAAGAGGAGAGAGGGGCAATGGCGAGCAATGGCCACCAGGGAGAGATTCCAGAAGATGCAAACGAGCGTAAGTCCTTTTGCGCTATCTCTCTCTAATTTTGTTATCTTTTGAAGGTTTTGTTTCGTGCGTAAGTGACATAGAATATTAGGGTTTAATAGTGATTAGTGGAGAATAATGGTTTATGTACCCTTCTCGTTCTCTCCTTTGGTGTTTATGGATTATTTCAGTATTTGTTCCTTGTATGCTCTCAGATTTTCCAATTAGTTGGGTTCCCCAACCTATTTTCATGTGTTATCAGAGTTCCTTGTGGTATATATATTGTATGTTGTTTAGGTACTTTTGGAATTTTAAACAAGAATAGAAGGGGAGCCAAGGAGGCTTCTGATTTGGGAAACATTTCACTATGTTTTTTTTTTCTTTTAAATTTTCACTGTTCCAATAATTGATGCATGAAGGTATATCATTGAGGTTTTTTTTTTACCTCTAGTTTGTTTATTTCGGAAGCTGTAAATTATTGGTTGTCATATCTTGATTCATAGTTAGACATTTCTGTTACCTACAATAATATGGAAATTGGATCATTAGATCACTATATGATACTTAGACATAAGAACCATTCACTGTTCTACAACATGTAATTTTCATCAGGTACTTATTTCTTTTTGTTTTCTTAGATTGCCCGGGTCCACAATCAGAGGCAGCTGGAAAGGCTGATTCATGTGCAGGATGTCCAAATCAGGAAATTTGTGCTACGGCACCTAAAGGCCCTGATCCTGGTAAAAATTTGTTTTTTCTTTAGCTACAGTATCTTTCATGCTACTGAAATCACATTCAGTTAGCTATTTCTGGATGGGGGTTCATGCAATTTCTGAAGTTTCATTGCAATTTAGATTTAATTTCGATAATGTTTGGCACAGCCCATTCTATTGAGTTGATTACCAAGGATATTTTGATATTTAAATTTTGCTGATTTGTTCAGCATTTTCTGTAGTGATTTTTTGTTTTTAGTATATGTCAGTCGACAAGTTAAGGGTTTTCATTTAGCTGATGGCCTGGTGCTGGTACACTGATGCTGAATGCCAGTCAGTGGCTGATTTCTTTTTTGTCAGTTTTTAGTAATCCTTTTGCATGGGCCATACAGTTCAGTGTTGAAACCATGCTGTCCCAGGAGTAAAGTGAGCATATAATGAAATTCTACTTGTTTAGAAATGGATTAAAACCTCATGCTGATACTGCTGTTACCATTCAAAATCTGGTGTCTATTTCATTCAAGTTCAGACAAAATTTAAAATTACGATATCTCAAGCATCTGAACTGAAAGCAAATGAAAGAAAAGACTCCTTGACCTTCATTAAAAAATAAAATGAAGTGTTAACATTGTATTGGGTGTGTCAGATCTGGTCGAAATAGCAGATAGAATGGCGACTGTAAAGCGCAAGATTCTGGTGCTATCTGGCAAAGGTGGGGTGGGGAAGAGCACCTTCTCAGCACAGCTGTCTTTTGCACTGGCCGAGGCCGACCGACAGGTGGGCCTACTAGACATTGACATATGCGGGCCCAGTATCCCAAAGATGCTTGGCCTGGAAGGGAATGACATCCATAAGAGCAATCTCGGGTGGTCCCCAGTCTATGTTGAGTCAAACTCCAACCTAGGTGTGATGTCCATCGGCTTCATGCTGCCGCACCCTGATGATGCCGTCATCTGGCGGGGCCCGAGGAAGAATGGCCTCATCAAGCAGTTTGTCAAGGATGTGTACTGGGGCGAGATTGACTATTTGGTGGTTGATGCGCCACCTGGCACCTCTGATGAACATATTTCAATTGTGCAGTTTCTTCAGGCAACTGGTATTGATGGGGCGATTATCGTGACCACGCCTCAACAGGTTGCTCTGATTGATGTACGCAAGGAGATTAGCTTCTGTAGGTATGTTTGTAGTATATGGTTTTTAGTTTTTACTGTATATTTCTATATTTTATGATTGTTTGTGAAGTGTTCCTATTTGCTTTTGTTATTCTTCATTTACTTCCACTTGCTTAACTTGAACTGTGCATGATGAGTATAGATTGTGTAATCATTTGAACAGAAAGTTTCATTTTTATAAGATACACACAACAACAGTTTTGGATAGGTAAAGATTGTGTATTGTTCTCTAAAAGTTTAGGATAAGGGATATATTTTTGTATCTTAGAGCTGTATTGTAGCTTTGGATTAAGCCTCTGCCATATATGGGAATTTTTTTTTTTTTTTTTTTCTTTCTTTGCATTATTTGCTTGGTGTGTTTTTAATCATACAATTTTCCTAATAAAGACAAAATGAGCCTTACTTGGTTGATGATTCTGCACACTTTAAGGTTATTCTTGGTCACTGGATACAAGGTTAACTGTACAAGAAATCTAAATTAGGGCTTATTCCACAGTATAATGTTATGTGTGTTTGTACTATGGTAGTATCAGACTAAGAGTTAGTTTGGTCATCAGTTGTCATAAGGCTTTCTTGCAAAATGGCAAGATGCCGTTTCTATTTTTCTGATAGCTGGAACCTGCTTTATTTTTTGTTGCCTGTCCCAATTGAAACCCTAGCAACATAAATCACCTATTCTTATTACATTTTCATTTTCTTCAGGAAAGTTGGCATAAAAATTTTAGGTGTGGTGGAGAATATGAGTGGGCTCAAGCAAAAATTGCCGGATCTCAAGTTCTCCCGGGTTACTGAATCCGGAACCGAAACTGATGCAACAGAGTGGGCTCTGAACCTGATCCGTGAAAAGGCACCTGAGTTGCTTGACACTCTTGTATGCTCTGAGATTTTTGATAGCAGCCAAGGCGGAGCCCAGAAAATGTGCCTCGAGATGGGTGTACCATTCCTCGGCAAGGTACCAATGGACCCCCATTTGTGTCGGGCTGCTGAGGAAGGGAGGTCATGCTTTGGCGATAAGAGTTGCGGTGTAAGTGCACTTGCTTTGAAAGGGATTATAGATAAGGTACTTGCTTTGGAGCAGTAGGTTATCGTTGCATGAGAGAATACTGTTGTACCTTTATGAATTTTTTTTTTTTTGTGGTAGTTTGTTTTGAGATAAATGTTGATGTAGATATGATAGTTCAATGAGATATTATCTAATCTGCATACAAGGTTTGTTTTTTTTACGGTGTAATCGTTAGCTTTGAAGTAAAATTATAAAATAAATTTGATACACTTGATCCTCTGCAGTTGTCAACTATCTATTTTTTATTTCATTTGGAAATCATGATGTTGAACCTTTTGGAGCGGGCTTTGGCGAACATTTTTTGTTTCTAATTCACTGTCCTTGTTGAAAAAAGAATTGTGGGCCGATTAAGGCATAGTTTCTGTAAATGGGCTAAATATTGGGCCGGAATGTTGGGTAATATTGGGCCTACAAGTGTCTAATATATATAACAGTTTAAGTTGATTATTAGTTTCTTATATAGCCCACCTAGGACAGCGCCCCTTGGTATGAATTCGTATCACCCCAGGTACCTGATGTGCAAGCGGTGAATTTGAACTGTTCATTTTACTTGGCACGAATCTTGAAGTAGACCCCCACAACCTCAACAGCTACCAGATTGAGTTAGGTCTGAATAGAATTAATCTGGGCCGTCCATTTTTATTAGTTGCACCTTAGGTACCTGGGGGGACACGGACTCGCTTGGTCTGTGTTATAAATTATATTTTTATTTTTGAAATTTAAATTGTGGATCTTAATTGTTCAAAATGATCTTCATATTAAAAATGTATTTGGATATTAAATTTTCATAATTTGCTTAGATAAGTAGAAAATTATCTATTTAAATATTCAAGATCACTCGAAAGTAATTTTATACTTGTCTAAAAATAATAATAAAATAATTTCATAAAAAATAAAAAAATTTGTTTTTAAGTACATTTTAATATAAAGATCATGCTCAACAGTTCAAAAATTTAAATGAATTGTTTGAATTTTGAAAATAAAAATATGAATCATGCATCACTCCACGTAGGACATGGAAATTTTAATAGTTTTTTGGCAAGGAAATTTGATAACCAACATGAAGCGCTATAGTTTATCTGTTTATATAAATTTTAAGAGAGCCAATTATCTAGAAGTATGATTTATCCAATTAGTGCAAGCTGTAAAGACCAATTGAAAATTATAATAAGATATAACTATGATTTATCCATAACTATATCTAGATTTATCCATGACTATTTCTTAACTACTCAATGTATATTTTTTTGTTGACCTTTTCCACATTTAGATGTATTCAATTTTATGTGTGTATTTTGTTGAAATGGTATATTTTTTTTATACCTTTACATATTGACCTACAAATAATCTAATACATTTCGTCATCATAGATTCATCTTGAATATAATATAACTATCAAAGTAATTAAGAAGCCTTAGCCAAGAAGAAAACACTGGCCAATTTAAAAATAAGAGTGAGTCTATGGTACTATGCATATCACGGGTTGTTACTGTGCTACGGCTCTATATTTGAGTTTTTAAATTCTATCGGTCGATCCGAACCGTTCATCTTGTTCTCCATATTAATGTGTTTGGAGACTAAATTTTATATTTTTTGAAAAAAATTTACTATTTTTTTAGATATTTAGAAAATCACTTGATCTGAAAATTCTGGACCATCGAAAAACAGTGATTTTCAATAAATCTAAAAAAATAGTAAAAAAATTTCAAAAAATGTAAAATTTGGTCTCCAAACACATATTAATATGAAGAACAAGATGAACGGTTTGGATCGACCGTTAGAATTTGAAAACTCAAATATAAAACCGTAGCATGATAATAAATCGTAATATGCATAGTACTATATTCACTCTAAAAATAAAGTCTACCAAAAAGTTAAACATCCAACCGCGTTATTCTCAAACAGATAACACGCATTCTTTTTTCTTTTTTTGAAAAAAAAAAAGAAACAAACAAAGAAAAAAAAGAAAGAGAAAAATGGTCCTAATTTGACTGAGTCGGCAATCTAGAAACTTCCTTTTTCTTCTTCTTTTTTTTTTTTTCCTGTGGTCCCATCTCGTTGCTTGTCTAATCTCAAGCATTGACCAACTATCACGACTTCCGAGTTCTTTTATAACAATACCACGTGCGGCAACTCTTAATCTGTCGAAATTTTTATTAATAAAAAATAATTAAATAAATATCGATATTGGAGAAAAAAATTGTGTTTTCTCGACATTTAGAAAAATTGTGATAGTGAACATTATAAACTATCACGGCTAACTTAGCGGAAATTTAATTACTCTCTTAACTAAACTGCGGAAAAAAAAAAATCTGGACTTCATAGGTCATCATGGCCGGAGAACTTTATAGTCTCTCACAGCTAGAGAACTTTATAGTCTATCAATTGAAAACAATAGCTTAGCGAAAATCTAATTACTCTCTTAACTAAACTGCAGAAAAAAAAAACTCTGGACTTCATAGTTCATTTTGGCTAGAGAACTTTATAGTCTCTCACAGCCAGAGAACTTTATAGTCTATCACGACCATAGGAAATAGTCTGTTTCGACCTTCACATAACATGTTATTTTTCAGCAATCCGGTTTTGTACCCTCTGATCATGATAGACTATAAAGTCCTCTGGCCATAATGGTCTATGAAGTAGATTTTTTTTTTTCTGCAATTTGAATAGTTTGTAATTAGATTTCGCTAAGCAAACTATAAACAATTACGTTTTTCTTATATATAAAAAAAAAATACAATTTCCTTCTCCATTGATATTTATTTAATTATTTTTCTATTAATAAAAATTTCGGTAATTTTTGATCCGATTTTATATGAGTTCAACGAGTCTAGAATTTATGATGTCTCAAGTCAGATCGATATCTAAAGTTTATTATATACTAAGTATGTTTACTCGTATATAGCTAAGATTAAATATCATAAATACAATTCATTAATAAATAAGTGATCAAGTTATACCGGTCCGTGACCAGCACGGGTAGAATCCAAATTAACAAATTTCAACGCGATTTCGATCCGCTTTGATTCATTGGCAACCATAAAATTCTTTAAAAAAGATTGCAAAGACCATAATATTGTCTCTTTTGGAGTTTATGGACCTCATTTCTTTATATAACAAACTATCGTTATCTATACTCCATGCAGGGCTGCAAACGAATCCGATCAAATCAAATTTATCTTAATTTGAGTTTGAATAAAATTTGAACCGAACTGATTTTATTTGTTTCAGAATGAACTTCAATCGAACAAGTTAATTATAATTTTTTTTCGAAACGAAGTCAATTGAATCACGGACTACGAGCTTTTTTTAGCAGTCTTACTGTCTTTAGGACTGCAAACGAATCAAATCAAATCAAACTTATCTTAGTTTGAGTTTGAATAAGATTTGAACCGAATTGGTTTGATTTGTTTCAGAATGAACTTCAATCAAACGAGTTAATTACGATTTTTTTTTTCTGAAACAAAGTCAATCGAATCACGAACTATGAGCTTTTTTTGGCAGTCTTACTGTC